>NW_027513894.1:0-600000 GCF_048772815.1 Callospermophilus lateralis
GGCCAACCCTTTGTAAAGCCTGAAGAAAACAGTTTTCAAATGGAAATGAATGGGCATCACCTATGGCTCTTTGCTAAATTTCTTTGGAAAGGGATGTGTCTGAATAAGCCTCTTGGCCCTGTGTGAGGCTGTGACTTAGATTCTCAGCACCTGATGGATCTAAAGAAAGATCCCATGTGTGCATCCAAAACCAAAATGGCAAAAAGTTCAGTCATTTTGGATGAAGTATCTTCCCTTCCTCTGTTAGATTCCTGACCTCCATCAATTGAGAATAGGGATCCTTTGGGTCATATGAGTTCTTCAATCCCTGAAGAGGTGCTTGGGTTTCTCATGATTCCAATTCACATAAAGAATCTGTACCTATCAATCAGAAGTAGTCAGTCAATATTGCTCCCAGAAATGGTGGAAGAAATACTCATGTCACCTGATCTACATATACATTTATTCACAGAAATATTCTGGACACTAAATTCAAAGTTCACATTTATGATTGTACCAAAGCCAAAATGGAAAATTAACATGGATTACTAAAACCATCCATGTCCAAGATTACTTATGCTCTCAAATGTCAATCCTATTGATGACTACATATTTGTTTCTTCCTAAGATTGCATATTCAAACTCAACCCTGATTTCATAATGTCTCTATTGATATCTGCTTACCTACATATTTTTCCCACTTCATCATTGTGACAGACTCTTCACATGTGCTGACATTTAAATTCATTTTCTATCCGAAACCCTGTTGCTAAAGAAATTTTGTTCCAAATCATACACTCACCCTTCTTCCTATACCTACCTACGGTCTTCCTATTCCTACTGACTATCCCTTTTTGACCGGATGTTCGCTTCTACATTCAATCATCCAAGGTACAATGTCCTATGCCATTGTATATCAATTTATCTGAGACATCTGTGCAGAATGTAATTCAATGCTCAGTATCACAATCAAGGGCCCAATGCACTTCTGGGCTTCCAATCTTACTTGGATTTCTATTTTCATACACACAGTTCACCTCTATATTTTTATAAATTTCGCAGGTTGCCAATACCATTATTCATCCAGAAAATGATTCCTAATCCAAATTGAACCTGTTATTAACCCTAAACATACAGTGTTCCCTCAATCTTACTTTACAGAAGAGCAGGGACAGAGGTGGTCTTATAATACTGAAATGTAGGGATCCTCTATCTGCTGAGAACTTCAAAGGTCCATGCTGAAAGTATCCCTGGAGAATATGTAGGCAGCTATGAAGGACCTGAGAGACCACAAGTCATCTTCAATGGCAAACAACCTGGTCAGGATGTAGGGTTGTGTCTTAATCAGCTTCTCTCTTCTTAATGTAGAGAAGATGGACCAAATCAGGCCTGTATGGAGAGGTGTTCCTGGGTGCCAATGGTTGATATACCATTTTAACTTGTGAAATTGTCACATTAAGTAGGGGAAGCCTCCATCTCATGGGACCCTTGGAAGCAACTGTTAGGACAAAGTGGTTGCCAAGGCAGTGACCTCATTCAGATCCTGAAGGAAGTGACCTCACCTCACTTCCTCGGTGATGGAAATTGGCATCCAGGAAGCCAGGCACACAGAGCCAGTCCCAGTCCCACTCCCAGTGGTGTCACTAGTTTTGAATTACCAAGGACAGAGTCAGCCTATCTTGGTACCTACAGATGTGAGAATGGCCATATGCCAGGAAAGCTCTGAAGAGGGGGCTTGTATGAGAAAACAGATAGTGGCTCACCACTGGCTTCTGACAAGTCTCAGTGAAGAAACCCTGCTTTGGTACTTTTAATTACCTATTGTTCTGTTGCTCTGAATGTCAGGAAGTTTTTTGCCTCAGGCCACCCCTTTGGGAAGCCTGAAGAAAAGAGTTTTCAAATGGAAATGAATGGGCATCATCTGTGGCTCCTTGCTTAATTGCTTTGGAAAGGGATGTGTCTGAATCAGCCTCTTGGCCCTGTGTGAGGCTATGGCTTAGATTCTTAGCACCTGATGGATCTAAAGAAGGATCCCACGTTTGCATCCAAAACCAAAAGAGCCAAAAGAGCAGTCATTGTGGATGAAGTCTCTCACCTTCCTCTGTAAGGTTCCTGATGTCCATCTATGAGAATAGGGATCCTTTGGGTCAAATGAGTTCTTCAAAGCCCTGCAGAGACTAGATCATACGTTCATAGGTTTCTCATGACTCCAATTAACATAAAGAATCTAAACCCCACATTCATTAGGCCTCAAAATGGAGAATCAGAGCAGTATTAAGGGCAGGCCTCTTTGATCACTCCTGGTTCACTAGAAGGGTTTCCCAGCCACATTGACTTTAGGCAAATGTGGGCAAGGGACCTTATTTTGGATACTGTCCTTGGCTGTGCCCCTCATGAAAAACTACAGCCTGAGGTTATGATGAGTGTCTATATGAAAGAAGATGAGGGCCATGTGGAAGTGTTTTGGTTTTAATTGTGGTCATTTTTGTGGCTGTTGGAAAAGATGATGGGTCCACCTGGTCTTGAACACTGGTGTGATTCCCCTTAGAGACTGAGTTTTGGAATGGACCTCAAAGAAGTATTGCCATGTATTGTGTTGGGATTTTAGGATGCCACACATGAGAGTTGCCCTTGGAAACTGAGATCTAGGCCCAGGGTGGCTTTCCACAGAGCACTGGGAATCTCAGGAAGAATATCACATAATTTTATTCTTAAAGAATTGGCAGCCATAGTTGCAAGTCAAAACACACATGGACCACACATTGTAGACCTCAAACACCTGGCTTTATGTGACCTTTTTGCCTGTCTTTGGGAAGCCTTGCCTGTTAGAATTCTCCAGAATTTTCAATGAAATGAGCTTCCTCTCCATTTAATGGTTCCTGAATGAATTGAAACCCACAGTGCCTCCAACTTCATCCTTGAAAAATATCTGATAATTACCATGAAAGTTTTGAAATTCCCATGACCACTTCGCACTGTAGAATCTTTGGATGTTCTATTGATGATCACGAGTATACCAGACAGTGCCTGTTTGATTGGGTTTCATGAAAATGGTGTAGAACAGAGATGGCAGTAATTTGGACCCTGCTGAGTAGTCGGCCTAGAGAAGTGGTGTGAAGGTGTGTGTTAAAACATTTGTGGTTGGGTGATGTGGATCTGCCATTGGCTTTCAAATGGTTTGTGACTGACATGGTGCAGCCCCCAGACCCTTGTATGTAAAGGTATGTTGTTATATGGAGAGGTTTCAGTGCAATGTTTAGAATCAGATTGCTATGGTGAAGGGGGCAAGCTATGTGGGATAGAAGGCTGGTTGGTGCATTCTCCCGCAGACCCTTACCCATCACATGTGACAGAACTCCCTCCAGTACTGTGTCCCAGTTGAACTCTTCGTATTTCATGAAGCAAATACCAAACTCCCAGTGCAGCTGCAAGAAACACAACAAAATTGGAGGATGAGCAAATGGCTTCCAAACTGGAAGACACTTAGCACTCAGTGACAACAGTTTACCTACAAAGAGAGAATTCAGCACTGCTGCCTCATGTCCTTTGGAAAATAAGAAACCATGTCCTCCAGGTCACATACATGCAGACCCAGCTTGATGGTCTCACTACAAAGGGAGCTAAAGCTCCTGACAACAACATATATTTCAAGTGCCCAACCTCAGAGGCAGTTTCTCAAAAAGTCTTTAGTCTAGCAGAGCTCCATGTTTGTGGAGTTTTACCCTCTCCCTTACATTTGGAAACTCCTCTACCACCTCCAAGGTTGTGAACTCCTGAGCATTTTCCATTCTTGATGTGTATTCACAGATTTTCTAACTCTTCTCCTCTAATTGTGTCTTACTTGGGGTGAAGGTAATGTCAAGGCATTGTTCTGGATGAGAGTGGGAAGATTTTTGGGTAGCACATATTTGCATACACATTGGATTCTTTCTCCAATTTTCCATTTGAAATACTGAATCCCTGACTGTAAGGGGTAGAAGGAATTCTCCTTCAAAGAATAGCCTGACACTTACAAGAAACAGCCCCCAGGGAGACATCCTGTCTGGGAGACATCCTGTAGTCATCTGTGTTCCTGAGACATCCTGTGGCCATCTGTCTTCCTGAAATATCCTGAGGTTATCTCACCTTGTGAAGACATCCAGGAACTGCTGATAAGAGAGCTTTCAAATCTCCAGCATATAAATTCCTCTGTGTGAACAATAAAAGTTTGCAGCTTGATCAGAACTTTTGTCTTGCTGTCATCTCTCGTGTCTCTTGTCCCTTCATTCCTCCCCATCTAGGTTTGCTACCCACGTTGATGTGTCCTGCAGGCCAGGACAACTGGCGCCCAATGACTGGGGCTCAAGCCTTTGACTGAGGGGGAACCCTGTCCTCCTGGAAGATTTGGACAAGTGGAGCTCGCGATTGCCTCAGCAGACACCACTGAGAGACAGATCCAGGAGGAGAGTGGGGATGACGCACAGTGAGTGACCCACCATGGGACAAGCAGTTTCGTCACATGATTTGTTTTTGTCAGGCCACAAGGAATCCTTAAATACATGGGGGGCACGTGTTAAGAAAAATGACTTAATATTTTTCTTTTCATACATCGAAGAATTTTTTCCATGGTTTCCCCTTGAAGGTACCATTGATGGTAAAAGATGGCTTAGAGTAGGAGACATTTTAAAAGATTATTATGAATCCTTTGGCCCAGAAAAAGTGTCTGTTCCTACCTTTTCTTTCTGGAAATAAATTAGTGAAATTCTTAAAAGTTCAACCTTTGACAATGGTACCTTAATACTTGTCAGGATTGGGGATTAGACTATGCAAAAGACCTCTCGTCCCTTCTCGGCATGCCCATCAGTTAGTATAGACATAGACCCTTCTTACTCTCCCCAGGACCCTGGGACCTTCCTGATCTTCCTCAAAATCCCACCCTAATGAATAAGGCTCCAATGGTTTCCAACCGCCTTTATGCAGTTTTAAATCCCGGAGAAACATTGACCCCTGGGGAGGAGGCTACCTTGGAGAAGGAAGCAGCTCGCTACCATTCAGAAGACTCTCCACCTCTCAGGACCCTGCCACAGACTATAGGACTTACACATTCCCCTCCCTCCTATATCCCTCCTGCCTTTTGTGCTCTGGCCCTTCAGGGGCCAAATGTCCCCCCAGATATTTTTTCCCCACTTCCCTTGCCTAACCTGGCTCCCTTGAGAGAGTCTCTCCAACATGGACGGGAACAGATCCAATTTTTAAAAGAATAAAGATCCCTTGACTCTGAGCTCTCTTCATTAGCCTTAGGAATGGAGTCAACACAAGCTGGCCCACAGTGGTCTAATACAAAGGCGAAGCCACTCCATCGGCCTGTGCTCGCCTTCCAGTCACCACCAGTCAGATAGATAAGCCTGCCCAGGCTGAGGTCAAAGACTTAGAAGAGGAAAAAGAGGAGGAAGCGGGGGAAATGGATCAAGGAGATCAGGACTTAGAGGATGAGGAGTTCACCCCTAGGCAGGAAGGAACCCAGAGTGTCTACAAAATTTTAGTCTCCATTTTCTTGAAAAACTTAAAAAGGCTTGTGCTCACTATGGCCCCACTGTGCCCTATACGTTGGCTTTATTAGAAAGCTGCAGCACACAATTTCTTACTCCCAATGATTGGAAATTTTTAGACCTAGCTGCCCTCAGTGCCGGAGACTTCCTGCTATGGAATGCAGATTTCAAAGAGCCCTGTCAGAAACTACTCAAAAAAAAATTAACAAAGGCCTCCTCTAAATCCTGGACTTATGTTTAGCTAGTGGGCAATGCAACTTTTGACACTAAAACTAAACGGGCACGTTTCCCTGCTGGACTTTTTGCGCAGATTTAGATGGCTGCTTAGTTGCTTGGAGACGCCTCCCTGAAAGGGCCTCGGCTATCACTTACCTGGCAAGAACTCGACAAGGGCTCGACGAGCCTTATAGCGACTTTGTTCCCCGGCTTTACCTAGCTGTGGAATGCTTGCTTGGACCAAGCGAAAGTGAAAGCACCTTTGTAAAACATCTTGCCTTTGAAAATGTCAACCCGGCATGTCAGGATGTTCTTCGACATCATAAGGATAAAGGGAAACTTTCTGACTTTATTAGAATCTGTGCAGGCGTGGGTGCAGCCCATGCCATGGGTCTCAAATTAGTGCCGCATTTACCAAGGCCTTTTACAATACTGGCTCAAGTACTTGCTTTACTTGTAAACAACCAGGCCATTTTGCACGCAGGTGTCCGACAGGCAAACAAAGAGTAAGAATAGTGTCTCCTCAAACTGGAGCTAAACCGACCCCAGCTACACTTTGTCCTTGATATGGTAAAGGTCATCACTGGGCCAGTGAGTGTAGATCAATGACAAATGCCCTCAGACAGCCTATTTCTTCCTACTTCTCAGGAAACTCCCTGGGGCAATGAAGTTTGTTCCCTCCCAAACTCCCAACCTACCTCAAATTCCTTCTCCACAATTGGCTCCCTCCAACTACCCACTCCAGGCAGTGCAGGATTGGACCTCTGTGCCACCACTGATACAATATTAGACTCAATGCAAGGGCCCCAGATAATACCAACTGGAATTATGGGTGCCCCTCCATCTCATATGTGTGCCCTTATTCTTGGAAGAGCCTCTACTACCTTAGAAGGTGTTTAGGTCTTCCCTGGCATTAATGATAATGATTTCACTGGAGAAATAAAAATACTGGCCACAGTTATTAATAGAGTTGCGGCCATCCCAGGAGGAAAAAGTCTTGCACAATTAATACTTCTTCCCTTAGATTAAGGGGCATTTCCACCTCCCAAACCTACTGTGGCGGACTGCCTCCTTGGGCTCCTCTGAGGTATATTGGGTTCATCCCATTTCTCATATTAGACAAACCCTTACCTTACTTATTGAAGGAAAGGAATACCAAGCAATTGTAGTTACTGGAGCTGATGCGACAATTATTTCTCAAAAATACTGGCGATCAGGTTGGCCCCTCACCCCATCCTTGACTGACCTTAAAGGGATAGGAAAGTCAAAAAATCCTCTGGTCAGCTCTACTGCTCTTAGCTGGACTGATAAAGAGGGTAATAAGGGAACTGTCACTTCTTTCGTTGTTCCTGACCTCCCTGTTTACCTATGGGCTGGAGATATTTTGAGTCAAATAGAAGTTATTCTTGCCAGTCCCAATTCCATGGTGACTCATCAAATGCTCCGTATGAATTTTGTCCCTGGTACAGGCCTTGGGAGGCTGAGACAAGGACTGGTGGAGCCTATACAACCCATAAAAAAAATACATATGGACTTTGATATTTGGATTTTTATTGTCGGTTCCTGACCCGCCTGTTCCCATGGAGATAAAATTATTTGGGAGACTCAGACTCTTGTGTGCGTGGATCAGTGGCCCCTTACCCAAGAAAATTTGGAGGCTGCCTCCATGTTAGTGAAGGAACAGCTGGCAGCCCGCCATGTAGAGCCCTCAACCTCACCATCGTACACTCCTATTTTTGTTATCAAGAAAAAATCAGGCAAGTGGCGCCTTTTACAAGATTTGTGTGCCATTAATAAAGTTATACTCCCGATGGGAGCACTACAGCCAGACATTCCCACACCAGTGGCTATTTCCAAAAACTATTGTAAAATGGTTATGGACTTAAAAGATTGCTTTTTTACCATTCCTTTGCATCCTGTGGATAGACCCTATTTTGCCTTTAGTCTTTCTTGCATTAATATTCAGGGCCCTATGCAGAGACTTCAATGGAAGGTTCTTCCCCAAGGTATGGCCAACATCCCTACTCTTTGCCAAAAATACGTTGCTCAAGAAGTAGACCCTGTGAGAGAGCAAGGGCCACAAATTTATATTTTACATTACATGGATGATTTGTTAATTGCTGCACCTAATACCCATGATCTTAATAATTGTTACTTGGACTTTTACAAAATCCTCACTACCTTGGGACTACAGATAGCTCCTAATAAGGTTCAAACACAGGACTCTTATAAAAGTTTGGGCCTTAAAATTCTACAGAAATCAGATCCAAATTTCTAAAATACAACTACGTGTGGACCATCTTCACACCCTTAAAGATTTTCAGAAATTACTGAGGCATATTCAATGGCTAATAACATATTTAAAATTATGCACTTGTGTACTTTTGACCCTTAATGATATTTTGAGAGGTAATTCCCACCCCTCCTCCCCTCAAAATCTTACTCCCAAGGCATGACAGGCATTAAACCAAGTCACAGAAGCCATTGCCCAACAATTTGTTACGCAAATTTCTTATAACCTTCCTCTGGTTCTGGTTATTTTACACACTCCTCATACACCCACAGGAATATTTTGGCAGTGAGATCCACATTTTAAAAATAAAGACTGCCCCTTGTTTTGGGTCCTTTTACCCACCACATCCTCGAAGGTTATTACTGTTTATCTTGCTCAGGTAGCTTCTATTATTTTTAAAGGTCATTTGATTTCTCTACAACATTTTGGCAAAGACCCTGACAATATTTTTATTCCATATACTAAGGACCAAACCCAATTTTTACTAGAGACAAGTGATAAATGAGGTATTTCCCTATCAGGCTTTTGGGAACAATTGATCACCACCTCCCCAATGACCCCCCTTTACATTTTGTCCAGTTACATCCATTTACTTTTCCTGAAATTACTCAAAATGCTCCCATTCCTCAAGCCCTTACTGTCTTTACAGACGGTTCCTGTAATGGCCGAGCGGTCTTTGTTGTCAATAACCAGCCTACCACCTTTGATACTGTCTATCAGTCACCACAGTTTGTGGAATTGTTTGACATAACACAAGTTTTTATAACATTTTTTATAATCCTGTTAATATTTATAAAGACAGTGGCTACATTGCTCATTCTGTGCACCTGCTGGTGATTTCACCCCCCATTAAGGCTTCTAACAATGCGGCCTTTCTGTTTCACCAGCTTCACCAGCTAATTCAGGTCAGACAACACCCATTTTTCTTAGGACACATAAGGGCACACTCTGATCTTTCCAGCCCTCTAATTCAAGGTAATGCTCAAGCTGATGCAGCAACTCGTTCCATCTTTCCAATTTTTGTTGGCTCCATTCAAAAGGCCACGGAGTTACACAATCTACACCATTTAAATTTCCAGAGCCTTTGATTACTTTGTAAAATTACCAGGCAACAGGCACGAGAAATAGTAAAAGCATGCCCTAGTTGCGCTGTCTCCCTCCCCATTCAACACTTGGGAGTTAACCCCCGAGGATTACTGCCCGATCAGTTTTGGCAAATGGATGTTACTCATTTTCTTGAATTTGTAATAGCCAAATATATATACATATTTCTGTAGATACCTTCAGCGGCTTTATTTTTGCATCACCACATTCTGGAGAGGCTACCAAAGATGTCCTTTCTCATCTTGTTTCAGCCTTTTCTGTTATGGGTAAACCAATACATATTAAAACAGATATTTATCCTACATATACCATTGCCAAGTTTAAACAGTTTTGTGCTACCTTGCAAATTTGTCGTACTCCTGGAATTCCATACAACCCTCAGGGCCAAGGCATTGTGGAACTTGCCCACCTTACCTTAAAAACTTGGCTAACCCTCCTTAAGGCTTCCTCCCTTGTATTTACCACACCCAGGCATCGCCTTAACAATGCATTATTTGCCCTTATTTTTCTTACCCTAGACAATGATGGCCATTCGGCAGCAGACAGACACTGCCATCCCTCGTCCAATTCTGTTCGCCCACCTGTTATGTGACACAATCCCCTTACAAATAAATAAAAAGGCCCAGATCCTGTCCTCATATGGGGAGGAGGCTCAGCTTATGTTTTGGACCAAGATCAAACAGCCCCAAGATGGTTACCAGAACTCCTGGTTAAACAGGTTAATGACTTACCTCAAAACAGGGACAGAGGGACTCCTCATGAGGACAAAATTTCTTCTTTTTCAGATGCAGCCAACAATCTGCCAGCCTTGGAATAACAGTTCCTGTGGGCACAGGTACACTGGCTTAGGCACGTCTATTCACTCTTACCATCGCCTGTCTCAACAAATTATAAACTCTATCAGTAACAACTGATAAAAACTCTATCATGAACCATTAAAGATTTGCAGGACCAAATAGACTCCCTGGCAGAAGTGTTCCTTCAAAAAAGACGAGGCTTAAATTTGCTGACAGCTAACCAGGGAGGTATTTGCTTGGCCTTAGGGGAATGATGCTGCATTTATGCCAATAATTCTGGCATAGTATGCACTAAAATTAAGCAGCTTCAAGAAGATCTAGAAAAGAGACGAAGGGAAATATTTGAAAATCCCCTCTGGACTGGGCTTAATGGATTTCTGCCCTATCTTCTTCCCCTATTAGGCCCTTTGTTGGGTTTACTTTTAATGGTGTCCCTAGGACCCTGCATTATAAACAGGCTGTTACAATTTATTAAAGAACAGATTAATATTTTGGCCTCTAAGCCCCTACAGGTCCACTATCATCGCCTGGATATGGAAGACCGTGCTGCCAACATTTAAAAGGATGTTCTACCCTCCTCACAAGCTTATTTCTTAAGGTTACATGCCCACAGATCTCGCTTTCTTATATAAAACTCTAAGTAACAGCTCTGACCAACCATCTTCTGCACTTGCCATAAGGGTTCGTCCTCCATGGGCCCCTCTGTTTGGGGGAGGACGCACCCATGGAGTGAGGACGTTAGGCCATAATAACAGAGGGTGCAGGAAGGACTGCAGGAGGATGGATCCATGGTTCCCAAAACCCAAGTCTTCTGAGTGACACGCTCTGGTGCATGGCAGTTGGCATGCTTCCCCCTCAAAGCCGTCTCCTTAAAAAACATGCCTAGGCCACCACGAAATCTCCTAGTAAACATGCTCGATCAGATCAGGAGATATTCTAAGGCCTGTTAGAGAAACAGAGCCTCTATAACCCCCTAAAACATTGGCCTGTAAGGTATGGTCAAATATTTTATATAAGAAAGGGGGAAGATGTCAGGGCCTAGAAGGAAGTTCTCCTTCAAAGAATAGCCTGACACTTACAAGAAATAGACCCCTGCGAGATTTCCTGCCTGGGAGACATCCCGCAGCCATCTATCACCCTGAGACATCCTGCGGCTATCCGTCTTCCTAAAATATCCTGAGGTTATCTCACCCTGTGAAGAAATCCAGCAACTGCCGATAAGAGAGCTTTCTCATCCGCAGCATATAAATACACTGTGAGAACTATAAAAGTTTTCAGCATGATCAGACCTGTTGTCTTGCTGTCTTCTCTCATCACTCTTGTCCCTTCATTCCTCCCCAACAAGGTTCAACGCCCACGTTGAAGTGTCCAGCCGGCCCGGACACCTGACACTAAACCATAACCTACTAGACTCTGACTACTAATCCTAATATGATGGAGAAAAATAATCCAAACAGAATGGAAATACAAGCAGTACAGAGGAGGCATGGTGTATAGTTGGACTTGCCTTTTGAATGATATAGGGTAGGTGTTATAAATCTAGCTAATTTTTAACTGAAATAGTTCTCCACATGTTTTTAAAGTTAACAAATATGTGAATACCTGTCTCCCTTTCTCTGTAGCCAATTAAGCACATGTATTTTTATATGCACATATAGAATCTTACCTGGAATCACACGTATATTCTTCTGAGGTGTCTGACTTGGCAAATACAAATTGTGAGAAGAGATCACTCCTCCTAAACTCTGTTGGAACTGAAAATTCAACCTATGGGTGAGCCTCCTAGTAGAACAACATTATACATAAATCGATGTTCGGTAAAATAAATATTTTTGCATCTGTGGCTGATGTACATTTCATGAAGAATTTCGATTAGCATATATATTGCTACATTTTATTGTCTCTGTGTGTTTTTTAATATATATATATATATATATATATATATATATATATATATATATATATACTCTCCAAATTTTTCCAAATATAAAATATATGTGTCTTATATACACTACCTAAATTCATTCATGTTCATAAATATATGTGTCTTATATACACTACCTAAATTCATTCATGTTCATGTATGTGGATTTATAATCAACATTTCACAAGATTATTCTCAGAAATATTCATCCACCTGAAATACATATTTGTTTCCTATTACTGAAAACTAACTTCAGTGAATGGTGCATACAATCCTAATATTTCTACATTAACTGACCCTGTTTAACATCAATGCAAGTAGATTCCTATGGGACATGATGTGTATTTTGAAGTTCATTTTATTCAACACTGGTACAATAGAATTTCTACAGTTTACAAACATCATAGGACATATATTTCATCCATAAGTTCACAAATTTATAGGCATTTGATTCACTTTCAATCATTTACTGATTCAGAACACATGTATTCCTCCAGGTTTCTTGACTGGTCTTTTCATGAGACTTCATTTCAAACACATTATTTTTGATTTCCATAATCATTTTGAAGCAAAACTCACACACTCTTCATGATAAAACATAACCCTAATATTACCATTAGATGTATTACTGGTTGGAATGAATAATTGTATATCAATATAAGATTTTCTGTATATATTCAGATATCAATTCAATCCTTTATTTAAAGTTGGAACCAATTATATTATTTATTCACAGTATGGTCTATTCATGCATTATCTCTACATTCATAGACACAGGGTACATCTATTTGTAACCCCAATACTAATTTATTCGTCTTCAAAATGTTGCTCCCAGAAATGGTGGAAGAAATACTCATGTCACCTGATCTACGTATGCATTTATCACAGTAATATTCTGGACACAAAAAGCAGAGGTCACACTTATGATTGTACCAAAGCCTAAATGGAAAGTGAGCATGGATTACTAAAAACATTCATGTCCAGGTTGCCTAATGCTCTCAAATGTCAATCCTATTTATGACAACATATTTGTTTCTTCCTAAGACTATATATTCAACCTCAGCCCTGTTGCAAATGTCTAATCCTATCACTCACTTTATACTTTCCCTGATTTCCTAATGTCTCTATTGATGTCTGCTTTCCTAAATATTTTCACCAGTTCACAATTTTGACTAACACTTCACATGTGCTGACATTTACATTCACTGTCTATGTGATACCCTATTGCTAAAGAACTTTTGTTACAATTCCTGTACTCACTCTTCTTCTGAAACCTACAGAATATCTTCCTAATCCTACCGACTATCCCAGTTTGAGTGGATACTCACTTCTACATTCAATCATCCAAGGTACAAGGTCCTATGCCATTGATTATTGATTTATCTGAAACATCTATGCAGAACATGTATCAAAGCTAAGTATCCCAATCAAGAGCGCAATGCCCTTGTGGGATTCCAATCTTACCTAGATTTCTGTTTTCATACTTATATTTCACCTATATATTCTTATAAATATCACAGGTTTCCAATACCATTATTCATCAAGCAGAATGATTCCTAACCCAAATCAAACCTGTTATTAAGCGAAACGATACACTGTTCCCTCAATCTAACTTTACAGAAGAGCAGGGACAGTGTTGGTCCTAAAATAGAGGAATGTAGGGAATCTTCCACCTGTTGAAAAACTCAAAGTTTCATGCAGAAGTGATCCCTGGAGAAGATATAGGCACCACTGAAGGACCTGAGAGAGCAAAAGTCAACTTCCATGGCAAACAACCTGGTCAGGATGAAAGGTTGTTACTGAATCAGCCTCTCTGTTCTTTTTTTTATTATTGGTTGTTCAAAACCTTACAAATCTTTTGACATAACATATTCATACATTAGCATACATTAGCTTCAAGTGATTTATGAACTCCCATTTTTACCCCAGATACAGATTGAAGAATCACATCGGTTACACATCCACATTTTTAAATAATTCCATACTAGTAATTGTTGTATTCTGCTACCGTTCCTATCCTCTACTATACCCCCTCCCCTCCCCTCCCATCTTCTCTGTCCACCCCATCTACTGTAATTCATTTCTCACCTTGTTTATTTTCCCATTCCATTCACAACCTCTAATATGTAATTTAGTATAACAATGAGGGTCTCCCTCCATTTCCATGCAATTCCCCTTTTCTCTCTCTTTCCCTCCCACCTCATGTCTCTGTTTAATGTTAATCTTTTCTTCCTGCTCTTCCTCCCTGCTCTAGTCTTAGTTGCTCTCATTATATCAAAGAAGACATTTGGTATTTGTTTTTTAGGGATTGGCTAGATTCACTAAGCATAATCTGCTCTAGTGCCACCCATTAGAATATGGACTCAAACAGTCCTGTTTGGAGAGCTGGTCCCGGGTGCCTATGGTTGATATACATTCTAACTTGTGAAAGTGTCACAGGACGTAGGGGCAGCCTCCATCTCATGGGACCCTTGGAAGCAACTGTTAGGACAAAGTTGTTGCTAAGGCAGTGACCTCATTCAGTTCCTGAAGGAAGTGACCTCACCTCACTTCCTTGGTGATGGAACTCTAAGAACTTGGGATGCAGGAAGACAGGCACCCAGAGCCTGTCCCAGTCCCAGTCCCAGTGGTCTCACTTGTTTGGATATACCAAGGACAGAGTCAGTCTTTCTTGGTACCTACTGATATGAGAATGGCCAAAAGCCAGAAAAGCTCTAAAGAGGGGCCTTTCCTGAGAAAGCAGATAGTGGTTCACCAGTGGCTCCTGACATCTTCACAGGGTTGGTTAAAGAGACCAGATCTGAGACAGGACAGGCCATTTCGGGGGAACATACTATGGCCCACCAGTCAGAGGACACTCTGGATAGTCACAGACCTACTTTGGGGAAGGAGGTGCCTCTGTGGGTGTCGCTGTGTGTTTGTGGATTTGCCTCATGTTCTGAGAATAGATACAAAAGGCGGTTTGTTTGGTTTTGAGTGAACTGTTTCTAGTAAGTCATTTGACAAGGCGAGTGTTTCTATGTCTGTGTATCCCACTGTGTCCATGGTTATAGACATTAGAAAAGATAATGCATCAATTGATGTGTCCTGTCTAGTAGAAAGCTTCCCATCATTTATTCTGCCAAATTGATGAATGGATTTTGGCTTGCCTTATCGATGGGCAACACGCGCTATCTTCCAAAGTTCGTGCGTTCTTCCTGAATTCTGGCCACTCTACAGAATAGGCTCATGGTTTTGTGTCCAATATATGTACCATTTCCAAACCCTGTTACATGGCCATGTACTGGATAGCTGAAGGGAATGGCGAGCATCTCAGAAAACTCAGATATCAGTGTGACCAATAAAGTCTCAGTGGAGAAACCCTGCTTTGCTTACCTATTGTTCTGTTGCCCTGAATGTCAGGAAGGTCTTTGTTTCAGGCCACCCCTTTGTGAAGCCTGAAGAAAACAGGTTTCAAATGGAAATGAATGGGCATCACCTGTGGCTCTTTGCTTAATTGCTTTGAAAATGGATGTGTCTGAATCAGCCTCTTGGCCCTGTTTGAGGCAATGGCTTAGATTCTCACCACCTGATGTATCTTAAGAATGATCCCATGTGTGCATTCAAAACCAAAATGGCCAAAAGAGCAGTCATTGTGGATGAAGTCTCTCCCCTTCCTCTTTTAGGTTCCTGACCTCCATCAAGTGAGAATAGGGATCCTTTGGGTCAAATGATTTCTTCAAAGCCCTGCAGAAGCTAGCCGATATGTGCTTGGGTTTTATAATGACTCCAATTCACATAAAAAAATAAACCCCACAGTCAGTAAGCCTCAAATTGGAGAAGCAGAGAAGTATTAACAGCAGGCCTATTTGATCACTCCTAGTTCACAGGAAGTGTGTCCAGGCAACCCTGATTTTAGGCTATTAAGGGGCAAGGGAGATTATTTTGGAGACTGTCTTGGGTTTTGCCCCTCATGGAAACATCCAGCCAGAGGTTATGATGAGTGTCTATATGAAAGATCATGAGGACCATGTGGGAGTGTTTTGGTTTTAATTGTGGCCATTTGTTTGGTGTTTGGAAGAGATGACTGGGTCCACCTTAACATGAAGTCTGGTGTGATTCCCCTTAGAGACTGAGTTCTGGAACTGAACTCAGAGAATTATTGCCATGAATTGTGTTGGGATTTTCGGAAGCCATGCATGAGAGTCCCCCTTGAAAACTGAGATCTATGTGCAGGGTGGCTTTCAACAGAGCACTGGGAATCACAGCCAAGATATCACGTGATTTTATTCTGAAAGACTTGTCAGCCATATTTGAGAGTCAAAACACACATGGACCTCATTGTAGACCTCAATGGGACTGGCTTCATGTGACCATTTGGCCACTTTTTGAGAAGCCTTGCCTGTGAGAATTCTCCAAAGCTTTCATTGAAATGTGCTTCCTCTACATTTAATGGTTCTGGAGTGAATTTTAACCCACAGTGCCTCCAACATCATCATTGAAAAATGGCTACAAAAATACCATAAAATTTTTGAAATTCCCATGACCAGGTGGAAATGGAGGACCTTTGGATGTCCTGTTGCTGATCATGAGTATACCAGACAGTGCTTTGATTGACTCGGTTTCATGAAAATCGTGTAGAACAGAGATGCCAATAAGTTGGAGCCTGCTGAGTAGTGGGCCTAGAGCCGTGGTGGTCAGGTGTGTGATAAAACATCTGTGGTGGGGCCTGTGGATCTTCCATTGGCTTCCAAATGGCTTGTGACTGACATGGTGCAGCAAGCAGTCCCTTCTATATAAAGGCATCTTGTAATACTGAGAGATTTCAGGGCAATGTTCAGAATCAAGTTGCTATGGTCAATGGGGCAATATATGTGGGCTAGAAGTATGTTTGGTGCATTCTCCTGCAGAAACTGACCCACCACATGTGATAGAACTCCCTCCAGGACTGTGACCCACTAGAACTCCTTGTATTTTTGAATCAAATAGCAAACTCCCAGTGTAGCAGCAAGAAACACCATGAAATTTGGAGGATGACCAAATGGCTTCACAGTCCACATGGGGAGACACTTAGTCCCCAGTGGTCACAGTTTACCTACAAAGAGCAAATTCAGCACTGCTGCCTCATCTTCACTGGAAAATAAGAAACCATGTCCTCCAGGTCACATAGATGTAGACCCAGCTTTGATGGTCTCACTACAAATGAAGCTAAAGCTCCAGAAAACAACATATTTTTCAGGTGCCCAACCTCAGAGGCAGTTCTTCAAGAAGTCTTTAGGCCAGCAGAGCTCCATGTTTGTGGAGTGTTTACCCTATCCCTTACTTTTGGGAACTCCTCTACCACCTCCAGTGTTGTGAACTACTGAGCATATTCCATTCCAGATATGTATTCACAGATTTTCTAACACTTCTCCTCTAATTGTGTCTTACTTGGGGAAAAAGTAATGTCAAGCCATAGTTCTTGATGAGAGTGGGAACACTTTTGTGTAGCACATATTTGCATACACATTGGATTCATTTTCCAATTTTCCATTGAAATACTGAATCCCTGACACTAACCCCTACCCTACTAGACTCTGACTACTAATCGTAATATCATGGAAAATAATAACCCAATCAGAATAGAAATACAAGCAGCTAAGAGGAGGCATGTTTGGAATTCTTGGACTTGCCTTTTGCATTATATAGGGTAGGAGTTATAAATCTAGTCAATTTTTTTGTTGAAATAGTTCTCCATGTGTTTTTAAAGTTAACAAACATGTGAATTTATGTCTCTCTTTCTCTGTAGCCTAGTCAGCAAATGTATTTTTATATGCATATATAGAATCCTACCTAGTATCACACGTACATTTTTGTGAGGTGGCTGACTTGGCAGATACAAATTGTGAGAAGATATCACTCCTCCTAAATGCTGTTGAAACTGAAAATTCAACCTATGGCTGAGCCTCCTATTTGAACAACATTATACATAAATCCATGTTCAGTAAAATTAATATTTTTGGATCTCTGGATGATATGTATTTCACGATAAATTTCGGTTGGCATACATAATGCTACATTGTAATGTCTCTCTGTGTATATATATATATATATATATATATATATATATATATATACTCTCAAGATTTTTCAAAATATGAAATATATGTGCCTTATTGTGCACTCCCCAAATTCATTCATATCATGAATGTGGATTTATAATCAACTTTTCAAAAGATAATTCTCAGAAATATTCATCAACCTGAAATACATATTGGTTGCCTAGTACTGAAAACTATCGTCAGTAAATGGTGCATACAAAACCTAATATTTTGACATTGCAAGTTGGCCGCGAATACAGTGCATCACACCCAGTGTACCACGCCACATTGCAGGTGAATAACGAGTTAGAATGACAAAAGACTATCTTGTTAGGATCTTACAGAAAAATGGGTGTGCACCGAAACCTAAAAGAATGATTTCCACCAACGAGGTCCGGTAATTGAGTCTCAAACGCGAGCCAAATATGCAACCGGAGATCTGGGCTTACTGATCCTTGCGGCCCGCCCCGTGGCTACAGACGTCGGGGCACCACCGAGAAGCGACTAGCATCCAGGGAGAAACGTTGCTGCAGATTCTGTGGAATCCTGCCGGCTGACCCCCCACTGAGCCCCAGGCGGAGTTCGGGATCTCAGTCAGGGAAGGAAGCACTACAGTTCTATCCCCCACAACGGAAACTCCACCAAGGAAACCAACGGCAACCATCTTGGAGAGCTGAAGTAACCACCGCCACTCTCCGACAGATTGCAACAATAAAACAGTTGTGTGTTTTCCGCTCATCTCCCATACAGTAGGATATTTGCATAAAATCTTTCCTAAGCTTTCCAGGAGAGGGATTATCAGAGAGAGCCTGAATAAAGATGGGGGGGGGGAAACTAGATGCACCTGACCTTCTACTCCCCCTCCCATCAGTGGTGAAAACAGAATCTGTCTAGCCAGCGATGGGGAAGGGGCAAACGGAAAAAAAAAACAAAAAACAATAGAGTGCTGGGGTTCCCAATAGACACAATCCACACCCAAGAAACGGCAGGCCAGAGTACAGTTTGAGCTGCCGAGGGCATTACTCAGGGGAAAACTGGTGTAGCAGGAGAAACCAGGACTAGCAGGAGAAACCAGGGGACTAGAGGCCAGGCCCGCGTGACTGGGCGCCTGGAGAACGCTCGCCCGCCGGCAACAGCCGGCCCGCTGCAGGTGCGACTGGACGGCTGGAGACCGCCTGCCCACCAGCGACCAATCACCTGCCATATGCCCGCCCTAATGGGTGGCTAGAGATCGCACAACCGCCGGTGACAGCCCACCCGCTGACTGCGTGACTGGACAGCTTGTGACCCCCTGCACACCTGCGACCAGGAGCTGAAAACAAACAGAGACAGTACAGTCCCACACCCCCATGCGAACACCCGGGCAAAGAGCCTGGGGCCCACCATAGCAGAGAGGTGACATCACTGGAGCTCGGCCATCGGAATTCCTTCCCAGTGGAATCCACTTTAGCATGCACAGTCTACCAACACAAAGGAGCTACAATAGAGATATATAAAACCAAAACAAATATATAGAAGAGAGCAGAAACACAGCAATCAAACGGAGCTGGAAAGTAATGTGAACTTCATGAAAAAACAAGGGAAAAAGGTGTACAAATAATGCTGGACAACTTAATTCTACAGAAGGACCTAGAATCATCAGAAACAGGGATAGGGAGAAAACTCAATGCATCCCTAACTCAGATGGAAAGAAATATTAGAGAAGACATGAGGCAGCAAGTCCAAGCAATAAAAGAATATTTTGAAAATGAATTAAACAAACAAATTCAAATGGCAAAGAAGGAGCTTTACCAAAAGACAGAGTTCTTAAAAAAATCAAACAGTAATCCTAGGAATGCAGAAAAATATAAACCACATTAAAAACTCAAACGAGAATATTGTAAATAGACTAGATTAAGTAGAAGTCAGAAGATCAGATAATGAAGACAAAGTTTATCAACTTGAAAAGAATATAGTCAACACAGAAAAGATGCTTATATCCCATGAGCAATCTATTTAAGAGATATGGGATGTCATAAAAAAACAAATTTGAGAGTCATCAGGATAGAAGAAGGCATAGAGATTCAAACCAAAGGAATGGACAACATATTAAATGAAATAATTCTAGAAAACTTCCCAGAGATAAAAGATGGAATGGATTGCCAAATCCTTGAAGCCTACATGACCTCAAACATTCAAAACCATAATAGACCAACTCCAAGACATAGAATTATCAAGATAGCTAACATACAGAACAAGGAGAGAATATTAAAAGCTAAAAGAGAAATGAGGCAGATTACATTCTGGGGTAAACCAATTAGGTTAACGACTGATTTTTCATCACAAACTTTGAAAGCGAGTAGATCCTGGAACAATGTATTTCAAACGCTGAAAAATAATGGATTCCAACCAAGAGTACTGTATCCATCAAAATTAAGTTTGGGATTTGACAATGAAATTAGTGTCTTTCACGATAAACAAAAGCTAAAAGAATTTGCAGAAAGAACACCAGCACTGCAAAGCATTTGAGCAAAATACTACAAGAAGAGGAATTGAAAAATAGTGCCCCAAACTAACAGCAGGAGGTATCTCAGTAAAGGGGGAGGAAAATAACCAAAAAGTAAAAACTAGCCAAACTAAAAATAAATAAATAAATAAACATGAATGAAAGTAAAAATCATATTTCAATTGTAACCTTAAATGTTAATGGCATAAACTCACCAATCAAGAGACATAGGTTAGTAACCTGAATCAAAAAAACAAATCCTACAGTCTGCTGCCTTCAGGAGACTCATATGATAGGTAAAGACATACACAGGCTGAAAGTAAAAGGGTGGGATAAATCATACCACTCACATGGCCCTCGGAAGCAAGCAGGAGTAGCCATACTCATATCAAATAAAATCAATTTCAAACCTACGTTAATAAAAAGGGATAACGAAGGACACTATGTACTGTTAAAAGGAACCATCCACCAACAAGAAATAACAATTATCAATTTGTATGCACCAAACAATTGAGCTGCAACGCTCATGAAACAAACTCTCCTGAAGTTCAAGAGTCAAATAGACTACAACACAATAACTACGGGTGACTTCAACACACTGATCTCGCCATTAGAAAGATCCTCTAGACAAAAACTGAATAAAGAAACTATGGAATTCAACAGCACAATAAATAACCTAGGCTTAACCAACATATATAGAATATATCAACCATCCTCAAGTGGATACACGTTCTTCTCAGCAGCACATGGATCCTACTCAAAGATAGTTCATATATTATGCCATAGGGCAACCCTTAGTAAATATAAAGGCTTGGAGATAATACCATGCACCATATCTGATCATATTGGAATCAAACTGGAAATAAATGATAAAAGAAGGAAGGAAAAATCCTACATCATATGGAAAAATGAACAATATTCTACTGAATGATCAATGGGTTACAGAAGACATAGAGGAGGATATAAAAAATTCTTATAGACAAATGACAATACAGACACAACATACTGGAATCTATGGGACACAATGAAAGCAGTTTTAAGAGGGAAATTCATTTCTTGGAGTTCTTTCCTCAAAAAAATAAAATAAAATAAAATAAATGAACTCACACTACACCTCAAAAACCTAGAAAAAGAAAAGAAAAACAACAGCAAATGTAGTAGAAGACAAGAAATAATTAAAATTAGAGCAGAAATCAACGAAATTGAAACAAAAAAAAAACATTGAAAAAATTGATAAAACTAAAAGTTGGTTCTTTGAAAACATAAATAAGATCGACAGGCCCTTAGCCATGCTAACAAAGAGAAGAAGAATGAGAACTCAAATTACTAACATACGGCATGAAAAAGGCATTATCACAACAGACACTACAGAAATACAGAAGAAAATTAGAAAGTATTTTGAAACCCTATATTCAAATGAAATAGAAGATAGTGAAGTTATCAATAAATTTCTTAAGTCATACGATGTGCCAAGATTGAGTCAGGAAGACACACACAATTTAAACAGACCAATAACAAAGGAAGAAATACAAGAAGCCATCAAAAGACTACGAACCAAAAAAAGCCCTGGAGCGGATGGGTATAGAGCGGAGCTCTACAAAACCTTAAAAGAAGAATTAATACCAATACTTTTCAAGCTATTTCAAGAAATAGAAAATGAAGGTGCTCTTTCAAATTCATTCTATGAGGCCAAAATCACCCTGATCCCGAAACCAGGCAAAAACACTTCAAAGAAAGAAAACTACAGACCAATATCTCTAATAAACTAGGATGCAAAAATTCTCAATAAAATCCTGGTGAATGTAATACAAAAGCATATCAAAAAATTGTGCACCATGATCAAGTAGGATTCATCCCAGGGATGCAAGGCTAGTTCAATATACGGAAATCCATAAATGCTATTCACCACATCAATAGACTTAAAGACAAGAACCATATGATCATCTTGATAGATGCAGAAAAAACATTCGACAAAGTTCAGCCTCCCTTTATGTTCAAAACACTAGAAAAACTAGGGATAACAGGAACTTACCTCAACATTGTAAAAGCTATATATGCTAAACCTCAGGCTAGCATCATCGTAAATGGAGAAAAACTGAAGGCATTCCCTCTAAAATCTGGAACAAGACAGGGATGCCCTCTATCACCACTTCTATTCGATTTAGTTCTTGAAATACTAGCCAGAGCAATTAGACAGACAAAAGAAATTAAAGACATGAAAATAGGAAAAGAAGAACTTAAATTATCGCTATTTGCAGATGACATGATAATATATTTAACAGACTCAAAAGGGTCTACAAACAACTGCTAGAGTTAATAAATGAATTCAGCAAAGTGGCAAGATATAAAGTCAACACGCATTAATCAAAGGCATTCCTGTATATCAGCAGAAAAACTTCTGAAATGGAAATGAGGAAAACCACTCCATTCACTATATCCACAAAGAATATAAGATACTTGGGAATCATCCTAACGAAAGAGGTGAAAGATTTATATAATGAAAACTACAGAACCCTAAAGAGAGAGATAGAAAAAGATCTTAGAAGATGGAAAAATGTACTTTGTTCATGGATAGGCAGAACTAACATCATCAAAATGTTGATATTACCCAAAGTTCTCTACAGTTTTAAATCGGTGCCAATAAAAATCCCAACGGCATTTATTGTAGAAATGATAAAGCAATCATGAAATTCATATGGAAAAACAAAGACCCTGAATACCAAAAGCAATTCTAAGCAGGAAGTGTGAATCTGGAGGAATAGCGATACAAGAGTTCAAACTGTACTACAAAGCAATAGTAATAAAAACATCGTGGTACTGGTACCAAAACAGGCAGCTGGACCAATGGTATAGAATAGAGGACACAGAACCAATCCACAAAATTACAACTTTCTTATATTTGATAAAGGGGCTAAAAACATGCAATGGAGGAAAGATAGCATCTTCAACAAATGGTGCTGGGAAAATTGGAAATCCATATGCAACAAAATGAAACTGAATCCCTTTCTCTCACCATGCACAAAAGTTAACTCAAAATGGATCCAGGAGCTAGATATCAAATCAGAGACACTGCGTCTAATAGAAGAAAACGTTGGCTACGATCTACATACTGTGGGGTCGGGCTCCACATTCTTTTATAGGATGCCCATAGCCAAAGAGTTAATAACAAGAATAAACAAGTGGGACTCACTTAAACTAATTTTTTTTTCTCAGCAAGAGAAACAATAAGAGAGGTAAATAGAGAGCCTACATCCTGGGAACAAATTTTTACCCCTCACACTTCAGATAGAGCCCTAATATCCAGAATATACAAAGAACTCAAAAAAATTAAACAATAAGATAACAAATAACCCAATCAACAAATGGGCCAAGGACCTGAACAGACACTTCACAGAGGAGGACATTCAATCAACGAACAAGTACATGAAAAAATGCTCACTATCTCTAGCAGTCAGAGAAATGCAAATCAAAACCACCCTATGATACCATCTCACTCCAGTAAGATCGGCAGCCATTATGAAGTCAAACAAAATAAGTGTTGGTGAGAATGTGGGGAAAAGGGTACACTTGTACACTGCTGGTGGGACTGCAAATTGGTGAGGCCAATTTGGAAAGTACTATGGTGATACCTGGGAAAGCTGGGAATGGATCCACCATTTGACCCAGCTATCACCCTTCTCGGACTATTTCCTGAGGATCTTAAAAGAGCGTACTGTAGAGATACTGCCACATCAATGATCATAGCTGCACAATTCACAATAGCTAGACTGTGGAACCAACCTAGATGCCCTTCAATAAATGAATGGATAAAAAAATGTGGCTTTTATACAAAATGGAGTATTACTCTTCATTAAAAAATGACAAAATCATAGAATTTGCAGGGAAATGGATGGCATTAGAGCAGATTATGCTAGGCGAAGCTAGCCAATCCTTAAAAAAACAAATGCCAAATGTCTTCTTTGATATTAAAAGAGCAACTAAGAACAGAACATCGAGGAAGAGCATGAGGAAAAGTTTATCATTAAACAAAGACGAGTTGGGGGAGAGAAAGGGAGAGAGAAGGGAAAGCATATGGAAATAGTAGGAGACACTCAATGTTACACAAAATTACATATAAGAGGATTTGAGGGGAAATTGGGGGGAAACAATGGAGAGAATTGAACAACAGCAGATGAGGTAGAGAGGGAAGATGGGAGGGGAGGGGAGGGGGGATAGTGGGGGATAGGAAAGGTCGCAGAATACAACAGTCACTAATATGCTATTATTCAAAAATGTGAATGTGTAACCAATGTGATTCTGAAATTCATATTTGTGGAAAAAATGGGAGTTCATAACCCATTTGAGTCAAATGTATCAAAGATGATATATCATGAGCTTTGTAATGTTTGGAACAACCAATAGAAATAAATAAATAAATAACGGTTTAAAATTGAGTGGGAAGAAATCAGCTAAAAATGGGTTGAGATGCATTCATTTTGCTAAGCAGAAACTTTGTTTCGTTTAGTTGTAACTATCACAAATTTATTTTACCAGGAAATTGGCTTTTGAAAATGCACATAAATTGAGATTAAAGGATAATTCACCTACCTTCATGAAAAATTCATAGCATTTTCTATATTTTTCATATTTCATTTTTTTCGTGAATATTTTGTCATGGACCAGGTCTAGTCTTAGGCTATTCTTCCAGAATACTACCTCATCTGACAAATTCGTACAATGTGTTGGATTGTTGTTTTCACCTTTTATTTAATAGTTTCTAGCTGATAATGTGTATTTTCTTTATCTTTATTTGCACATATATACCCAACAATATCTTTGCATTTTATGTTTTACTGGGGAAGAGACTCATCAAAAGCTCTTTGTTATATGTATCAACAATCAGACATTTAGAGCACACAATTATTCTTAATTTTGCATGAAAATATCTTTGTACTATTTTCTTATACAGATTTAGAATTATTAATAATGTCCCTACTGTAATAAGTAATTACTTACAAGAAGAATTAAACAATTGACTTTATATCAATTATGAATATGAAAAGTACTAAAATAAGCATTTGGCAATTAATACACAATTGATAGAAATTGAAATCACAAGAAAGCCTTTAAAATGTCAGTGCATATGGTCCTTAAATAATAGGTTATTCAAAAAACTTTTTCTAATTCATAAGATTTAATATGCCGTATTATAGCTTAATGTGATATAAAACTTTAAATTATCAGTATTGATAAAAAGAATGATACCTGTTTATTTAAATATGTTTATTTGATTTTCACTGTAAGATGTTAATTCTGGAAGGCTTGAGAATTAAGAAAGTTTTGGTCTATATTATTTTTAACAGGCTAATAAAAGTACTTTTAAATGTATATGTATGTATATATATATAATATGTAATGCATATGCATGAATATAGATACATATGTATAAAAATTTATTTTAATATATCTATCAGGTGATTATAATTATTAAATTTTCTCAAGAAAAGAACAATGACTATAAAAAACAGTCTTAAATTTAAATTTCATAGCATACTACTGTTTGTAATGACATGAGAGAAAAACAGATATGAAAGGAAAACGAAAAAGCAAGAGAGAGAAGGGGGAAAATGAGGAAGAAAGTGAGTAAAGATGAGGGAGAGGCATGTTCAATGTAAAGATAAAAGTGGAGGGCCTGGGTTTGTGGTTCAGTGGTAACATGCTTTTCTAGCATGTGTGGGACACTGGGTTCTATTCTAAGCACCACATACAAATAAACAAAATGAAGGTCAATCACAACTGAAAAAATTAAAAATAAAAAAGTAGAAATATTACCAAAACTCCAAGCTTTTATGAATGTTAAATTAAAAAAAATTATGTTACATAGCCTTATGTAATTTCTAGACTATCCAAAAGAGTCATTAAATGTTAGATTATTAGTGCGATAACTAAAAATCCATTGCTCTTTCCTCAACATTCTGTGGCATGCTAGTGGTAAAATAAATTCTATTATAACACCAAAAAGAAAAATCTAATATTTCTATAGTAACTGACCCAGTTTAATATCAAGGCTAGTAGATTCCTATGGGACATGATGTGTATTTTGACATTCATTTTTATTCAACACTGGAACATTACTATTTCTTCAGTTTATGCACATCATAGGATATATTTTTCATCCACAAGTTCGCTAATTTATACACATTTGTTTCACTTTCAGTCACTTCCTGCTTCAGAACACATGTATTTCTCTATGTTTCTTGACTGCTCTTTTCATGAGACTTCTTTCCAAACTCATTATTTTCGATTTCCATTATCACATTTGAAGCAAAACTCACACACCCGTCATGATAAACCAAACCCTAATATTACCATTAGATGTACAACTAGCTGGAATTAATGATTGTATATCAATATAAGATTTCTTACTTAGTTTCAGATATCAATTAAATCCATTATTTAAAGTGGAACCAGTTATATTATTTATTCACAGTATGGTCTTTTCATGCATTATCTCTATATTCATAGACACAGGGTACACCTCTTTGTACCTCCAATACTAATTTATACGTCTTCAAAATATTGCTCCCAGAAATGGTGGAAGAAATGCACATGTCACCTGATTTACATATACATTTTATCACAGTAATATTCTGGACACAAAACGCAAAGGTGACACTTATGATTTTACCAAACCTAAATGGAAAGTGAACATGGATTACTAAAAACTTCCATGTCCAGTTTGCCTAATGCTCTCAAATGTGAATCCTATTCTTGACTACATATTTGTTTTTTCCTAAGATTATATATTCAACCTCAAGCCCGTTGAAAATGTCTAATCTTATCACTCACTTTTTCATTTGCCTGATTTCCTAATGTCTCTATTGATATCTGCTTTCCTACATATTTTCCCCAGATTATCATTGTGACTGACTCTTCACATGTGCTCACATTTACATTCAATCTCTACCAGAAACCCTATTGCAAAAGAACTTTTGGTCCAAATCCTATACTCACTCTTAGTTCTAAACCTACAGACTATCTTTCTAATAATACCGACTATCCCTTTTTGACTAGAAGTTCTCTTTGACATTCCATCATTCAAGGTACAAAGTCCTATGCCATTGAACATTGATTTATCTGAGACATTTCTGCAGAACATAATTCAAAGCTAAGTATCCCAATCAAGGGCCCAATGCCCTTCTGGGCTTCAAATCTTACCTAGATTTCTGTTTTCATTCTTATATTTCACTTTTAAATTCTTGTAAATATTACAGGTTCCCAATACCATTATTCATGCCGTAGAATGTTTCTTAACCCAAATTGAACTTTTATTAACCGTAACCATACACTCTTCCCTGAATCAAACTTTACAGAAGAGCAGGGACAGAGTTGCTTTTACAATACAGGAATGTAGGGGTTCTTAAACCTGCTGAGATCCTCAAAGGTCCATGCAGAAATGATCCCTGGAGAAGACGTAGGCAGCTATGAAGGAGTTGAGAGAGCAAAAGTCATCTTGCATGGCAAACCCCCTTGTCAGGATGAAGGGATGTGTCTGAATCAGTCTCTCTATCTAAATGTAGAGAAGATGGACTAAACCAGTCCTGTGTGGGGAGATGTTCCCAGGCGCCTATGTTTGTTATACCATTCTATCTTGTGAAATTGTCACCGAAAGTAGGGGCAGCCTCTATCTCATGGGACCCTTGGAAGCAAATGTTAAAACAAAGTGATTGCCAAGGTAGTGACCTCATACATTTCCTGAAGAAAGTGACCTACCTCACTTCCTTGGTGATGTAACTCTCTGAACTTGGGATCCAAGATGCCAGGCTGCCAGAGCCAGTCCCAGTCCCAATCCCAGTGGGCTCACTTATTTGGATGTACCAAGGACAGAGTCAGTATTTCTTGGTATCTACTGATGTGAGGATTGCCAAATGCCAGGACAGATCTGAAGAGGGGCCTTTCCTGAGAAAGCAGGTAGTGGCTCACCGCTGGCTCCTGAGAACTTCACAGAGTTTGCAAAGGAGACAGATCTGAGACAGGACAGGACATTTCATTGGAACATAATACGGCCCAACAGACAGAGGACACTCCAGATAGTCAGAGACCTACTTGCGGGAAGGAGATGCCTTTGTGAGTGTGAGTGTCAGTTTGTGGTTTTGTCTCATGTTCTGAGAATAGGTAGGAAAGACAGTTTGTTTGGTTTGGAATGGACTGTTTCTAGTAAGTCTTTTGACAAGGTGAGTGATTCTATGCCTGTGTATCCCACTGTGTCCGTGGTTGTAGACATTAGAAAAGAGAATGCATCAATGGATATGTCCTGTCTCGTAGAAAGCTTCCCAGCATTCATCCTGCCCAATTTATGAATGAACTGCAGCTTGCCTTATGGAGGGACAACACCTACTATCTTCCTAAGTTCCTGTTTTCTTCCTGAATTCTGGCAACTCTGCAGAATAGGCTCATGGTTTTGTGTCCAAGATATGTACCACCTCCAAGCTCTGTTACATGGCCATGTACTGGATAGCGGTAAGGAATGGCGAGCATCTCAGAAAACTCAGATATCAGTGTGACCAGGAAATTCTCAGTGGAGAAACCCTGCTTTGGGCCATTCTCTTACCTATGTTTCTGTTGCCCTGAATGTCAGGAAGGTCTTTGCCTCAGGCCACCCCTTTGTGAAGCCTGAAGAAAACAGTTTTCAAATGAAAATGAATGGTCATCACCTGTGGCTCTTTGCTTAGTTTCTTTGGAAATGGATGTGTCTTAATCAGCCTCTTGGACCTGTGTGAGGTTGTGGCTTAGATTCTCAGCACCTGATGGATCTAAAGAAAGATCCCATGTGTGCATCCAAACCAAAATGGCAAAAAGATCAGTTATGGTGGATGAAGTGTCTTGCCTTCCTTTGTTATGTTCCTGACCTACATCAAGTGAGAATAGGGATCATTTGGTTCAAATGAAATCTTCAAAGCCCTAAAGAAGTGCTTGGGTTTTCTCATTATTCTAAATCACATAAAGAATCTATACCTGACAGGCAGTAGGCTTCAAAATGGAGAAGCAGAGCAGTATTAACTGCAGTCCTATTTTATCACTCCTGGTTCAAATGCAGGGTGTCCAGGCCCCCATGACTTTAGGCAAATGAGGGGTAAGAGAGCTTATTTTGGACACTAACACATACCCCACTAGACTCTGACTACTAATCCTAACATGATGGAGAATAATAACCAAAACAGAATAGAAATACAAGCAGTTCAGAGGAGTCATGTTGTATAATTGGACTTGCCTTTTGCATTATATAGGGTAGGAATTATAAATCTACTCAATTTTTAATTAAAACAGTTCTCCATGTGTTTTTAAAGTTAACAAATATGTGAATTCCTCTCTCCCTTTCTCTGTGGACTATTCAGCACATGTGTTTTTATATGCACATATAGAATCCTACCTGGTATCACATGTATATACTTGAGAGGTTGCTGACTTGGCAGATGCAAATTGTGAGAAGAGATCACTCCTCTTAATGCTGTTGGAACTGAAAATTCAAACTATTGGTGACCTTTCTAGCTGAACAAAATTATATATAAATCCATGTTCAGTAAAAAGTATATTTTGGGATGTGTGGATTATATATATTTCATAATAAATTTCGATTGGCATATATATTGCTACTTTTTAATGTCTGTGTGAGTGTGTGTGTGTGTATATATATAGGAATATGTATATATATGTATCTATATATATATCTATATATCTATATATCTATCTATATCTATATCTATATCTATATCTATATCTATATCTATATATATATATACACAATCTCCAGATTTTTGAAAATATGAAATATATGTGTCTTATTACACACTCCCAAAATTTATTCATGTTCATGTATGTGGATTTATTATCAACTTTTCACAAGATTATTCTCAGAAATATTCATCCACCTGAAATACATATTTGTTTCCTAGTACTGAAAACTAACTTCAGTGAATGATGCATACAAATCCTAATATTTCTACAGTTACTGACCAAGTTTAACATCAATGCAAGTAGATTCCTATGGGACATGATATGTATTTTGACGTTCATTTGTATTCAACACTGGTACATTACTATTTCTTCAGTTTATGCACATCATGGGATATATATTTCATCCACAAGTTCGCTAATTTATATCAATTTGTTTCACTTTCAATTACTTCCTGCTTCAGAACACATGTATTCCTCCATGTTTCTTGACTAGTCTCTTCATGAGACTTCTTTACAAACACATTATGTTTGATTTCCATAATTACTTTTGAAGCAAAACTCACACACCCTTAATGACAAACCATAACCCTCATATTACCATTAGATGTATAACTGATAGGAATGAATGACTGTGTATCAATATAAGATTTCTTATATATTTTAAGATATCAATTTAATCCATTATTTAAAGTGGAATCAGTTATATTATTTATTCACAGTATCATCTATTCATGCATTATCTCTATATTCATAGACACAGGGTACACCTCTTTGTACCCACAATACTAATTTATACATCTTCAAAATATTGCTCCCTGAAATGGTGGAAAAAATACTTATGTCACCTGATCTACGTATACATTTTATCACAGTATTATTTTGGATACAAAATGCAAAGATCACACATATGTTTGTACAAAAGCCTAAATTGAATGGGAGCATGGATTACTAAAAACATTGATGTCTAGGTTGCCTAATTCTCTCAAATGTCCATCCTATTGGTGACTACATATTTGTTTCTTCGAAGATTATATAGTCAACATCAACCCTGTTAAAATGTCTAATCCTATCACTCACTTTATACTTTGCCTGATTTCCTACTGTCTCTATTGATGTTTCCTTTCCTACATATTTTCCCCAGTTTACCTATGTGACTGACTCTTCACATGTGCTGACATTGACATTCATTCTATTACCGAAACCCTATTGATAAAGAACTTTTGGTCCATATCCTGTACTCACACTTCTTGCAAAACCTACCGACTATCTTCCTAATCCTATGGACTATCCCTGTTTGAGTGGATGTTCTTTTCTACAATCTATCATCCAAGGTACAAGGTCCTATGTCATTGATAATCAATTTATCTGAGACATCACTGCAGAACGTAATTCAAAGCTAAGTATCCAAATCAAAGGCCCAATGCCAATATGGACTTTAAATCTTACTACATTTCTGTTTTCATACATATTTTTCAACTCTATGTTCTTATATATATCACAGATTCCCAATACCATTATTCATCCAGCAAAATGATTCCTAACCCAAAACAAACATGTAATTAACCCTAACCATAACCTGTTCCCTCAATCTACATTTACAAAAGAGCAGGGACAGAGTTGGTCTTACAATACAGGAAAGTAGGGGATTGTCCACCTGCTGAGAACCTCAAAGGTCCATGCAGAATTGATCCCTGGAGAAGATGTAGGCAGGTATGAAGGTCCTGAGAGATCAAAAGTCATCTTCCATGCCAAACAACCTGGTCAGGATGAAGGCTTTTGTCTGAATCAGCCTCTCTCTTCTTAATCTAGAGAAGATGGACCAAATGAGGCCTGTGTGGAGAGCTGTTCCCAGGTGCCTATGGTTGATATACCATTCTAACTTGTGAAAGAGTCACAGAAATACGGTCAGCCTACATGTCATGGGACACTTGGATGCATGTGTTAGGACAAACTGGTTGCCAAGGCAGTAACCTCATTCAGTTCCTGAAAGAAGTTACCTCACCTCACTTTTTTGTTCATGGCACTTTCTGAACTTGGGATCCAGGAAGCCAGGCACCTAGAGCCTGTCTCAGTCCCAGACCTAGTGGTCTCACTTGTTTGATATAACAAGGACAGAGTCAGTCTTTCTTGGTATCTACTGATGTGAGAATGGACAAATGACAGGAAAGCTCTTAAGAGGGGCCTTTCCTGAGAAAGAAGGCAGTGGCTAACTGCTGGCTCCTGACAACTTCACAGAATTGGCCATGGACACCAGATGTGAGATAGGAGAGGCCATTTCGGGAGAACATAGTATGGCCTATCAGTCAGAGGACACTCTGGATAGTCACAAACCTACTTGGAGGAAGGAGGTGCTTATCTGGCTGGGGGTGTGGGTTTGTGGTTTTTTTCTCATGCTCTGAGAATATGTCTGAAAGATGGTTTGTTTGGTTTGGAGTAAAGTGTTTCCAGAAAGTCGTATGAAAAGGCGAGTGTTTCTATGTCTGTGTATCTCACTGTGTCAGTGGTTGTAGACATTAGCAAAGAGAATGCATCAATGGATGAGTCTTGTCTAGTAGAAAGCTTCCCAGCATTCATCCTTCCCAATTTATGAATGGACTGCGGCTTGCCTTATGGATCGGCAAAACCTGCTATCTTCCTAAGTTACTGTTTGCTTCCTGAATTCTGGCCACTCTCCAGAATAGGCTCATGGTTTTGTGTCCAAGATATGTACCACCTCCAAGCTCTGTGACACGGCCATGTATTGGTTAAATGAAGGGCATGGCGAGCATCTCAGAAAACTCAGATATCAGTGTGACCAGTAAAGACTCAGTGGCGAAACCATGCTTTGGGCCTTTTCCTTACCTAATGTTCTGTTGCCCTGAATGTCAGGAAAGTCTTTGCCTCAGGCCACCCTTTTTGAAGCCTGAAGAAAAGTTTTCAACTGCAAATGAAGGGGCATCAACTGTGGCTCTTTGCTTAATTGCTTTGGAAAGGGATATGTCTTAATCAGCCTCTTGGCCTTGTGTAATTCTGTGGCTTAGATTCTCTGCACCTGATGGATCTAAATAGAGATCCCATGTATGCATCCAAAAGCAAAATGTCCAAAAGAGCAATCATTGTGGATGAAGTCTCTCTCCTTTCGTGGTAAGGTTCCTGACCTCCATTAAGTGAAAATACGCCTCCTTTGGGTCAAATAAGTTCTTCAAAGCCCTGCAGATTCTAGCCCATAGGTGATTGGGTTTTCTCATGACTCCAATTCACATGAAGAATCTAAATCCCACCATCAGTAGGCCTCAAATTTAAGAAGCAGAGCATAATAAACGACAGGCCTATTTGATCACTCTTAGTTCACAGGAAGGGTGTCCAGGCCACCCTGACTTTAGGCAAATGAGGGGCAAGGAAGCTTATTTTGGACACTGTCTTGGGCTGCACCCCTCACGGAAACCTCCAGCCAGAGGTTATGATGAGTGTCTGTATGGAAGAAAATGAGGGCCATGTGGGAGTGTTTTGGTTTTAATTGTAGTCATTTTTGTGGCGGTTAGTAGAGATTACATGGTCCACCTTGGCTTGAACTTTGGTGGGATTCTGCATAAAGACTGAGTTCTCGTACTGAACTCAGAGAAGTATTGCCATGAATAGTGTTGGAATTTTAGGAGTCCACGCATGAGAGTCGCCCTTGGAAACTGAGATCTAGGCCCAGGGTAATTATTCACAGAGCACTGGAAATCTCAGCCAGGATATCACATGATTTTGTTTGAAAAACTTGGCAACCATTGTTGAGAGTCAAAACACACATGGACCTCACATTGTAGACCTCAATGTTCCTGGATTCATGAAATGAGCTTCCTCATTTCATGAGCTTCCTCACCATTTAATAGTTCCAGAATGCCTCCAACTTCATCCTTGAAAAATGGCTAGGTCAATATATCATGAAATTTTTAAAATTCCCATGACAAGTTGGCACTGGAGATTCTTTGGATATCCTGTGGCCGATCATAAGAATAGCAGTCAGTGCCTTGATTGACTGGTTTTCATAAAAATTGTGCAGAACAGTGATGCCAGGAAGTTGGAGCCTGCTGAGGAGTGGGCCTAGAGCATTGGTGGGCAGGTGTGTGATAAAACATCTGCGGTGTGGTCATGTGGATCTGCCTTTGGCTTCCAAATGGCTTGTGACTGATGTGGTGCAGCCAGCAGTCCCTTCAATGTAAAGGCATCTTGTTATATGCAGAGGTTTTAGGGAAATATTTAGAATCAGGTTGCTATGGTCAAGGGGGCAACTATGTGGGATATAAGCCTGTTAGGTGCATTCTCCTGCAGACCCTGACCCACCACACGTGATAGAACCCCCTCACGCACAGAGTAACAGTTGAATTCTTTGTATTTCGTGAAGCAAATACCAAAATCCCAGTGCAGCAGCAAAAAACACCAGGAAAAGTGGAGAATGACCAAATAGCTTCACAGGCCCATGTGGATACACTTAGCCCCTCGTGTCCACAGTTTACCTACAAAGAGAGTATTCAGCACTGCTGACTCATGTTCAGGGAAAATAAGAAACCATGTCCTCCAGGTCACATAGATGAAGACGCTGATTTGATGGTCTCACTACAAACGAAGCTGAAGCTCCCGACAACAACATATATTTCAAGTGCCCACCCTCAGAGGCAGTTTCTCAAGAAGTCTTTACGCCACCAGAGCTCCATGTTTTTGGAATGATTACACTGTCCCTTACTTTTGGAATCTCCTCTACCTCCTCCAAGGTTGTGAACTCCTGAGCATATTCAATTCCAGATATTTATTCACAGATTTTCTAACTCTTCTCTTCTAATTGTGTCTTACTCTGCGCGATTGTAATGTCAAGGCATTGTTCTGGATGAGAGTGGGAAGATTTTTGTGTACCACATATTTACATACACATTGGATTCATTTTCCAATTTTCCTTTCAAAATACTGAATACCTCACACTAACACTTACCCTACTAGACTCTGACAACTAATCCTAATAAGATGGAGAAAAATAAACCAAAATAAATAGAAATACAAGCAGTTCAGAGAAGGCATGGTGTATAGTGGAATTGCCTTTTGCATTATTTAGGGTAGGAGTTATAAATCTAGTCAATTATTTGTTAAAATATTTCTCCATGTGTTTTAAAGTTAACAAATATGTGAATTCCTGTTTCCCTGTCTCTGTAGTCTATTCAGCACGTGTATTTTTACATGAAATTATAGAATCTTACCTGATACCACACGTACATTTTTGTGAAGTGGCTGACTTGGCAGATACAAATTTTAAGAGATAACTCCTCCTAAACGCTTTACAACTGAAAATTCAACCTATGCGTGAGCTTCCTAGTTGAACAACATTATACATAAATCCATGTTAAATAAAATAAATATTTTTGGATCTCTGGATGATATAAATTTCATGGTGAATTTCATATAGCATATATTATGCTATTTTTAATGTCTGGGTGTGTTTGTGTGTGTGTGTATATATATATATATATATATATATTCTCCAGATTTTTCAAAATATGAAATATGTGTCTTATTATACACTCCCTTAACTCATTCATATTCAAGTATGTGGATTTATAATCAAATTTTCTCAAGAGTTTTCTCAAAATATTCATTCTCCTGATATACATATTTGTTTCTTAGTACTGAAAACTAACTTTAGTGAATGGTGCATACAAATCCTAATATTTCTACAGTAACTGACCTAGTTTAACATCAATGCAAGTAGATTCCTATGGGACATGATGTGTATTTGGATGTTCATTTTATTCAACACTGGTACATTACTATTTCTTCAATTTATTCACATCATGGGATATATATTTCATCCACAAGTTCGCAAGTTTATAGGCATTTGTTTCACTTTCAATCATTTTCTTCTTCAGATCACATGTATTCCTCCATGTTTCTTGACTGGTCTTTTTATGAGACTTCTTTCCAAACACATTAATTTAGATTTCTATGATCACTTTTGAAGCAATACTCACACACCTTTCATGATAATCATAACCCTAATATTACATATAGATGTATTACTGGTTGGTATGAATGATATTATATCAATACAAGATTTCTTATAATATTTCATATATTAATTCAATCCATTATTTAAAGTGGGAACAGTTAAATTATTTATTCAAAATGTGGTCTATTCATGCATTATGTCTATATTCATGGACACAGGGTACACCTCTTTTACCCCCAATAGTAATTTATAGGTCTTGAAAACATTACTTCCAGAAATGCTTGAAGAAATGCTCATGTCATCTGATCCACATATACATTCTATGACAGTAATATTCTGGACAAAAAATGCAAAGGTCACACTTATGATTGTACCAAAGCCTAAAATGAAAGTGAACATGGATTACTAAAAGCATCCATGTCCAGGTTTCCTAATGCTCTCAAATGTCAATCCTAATGGTCACTGAATATTTGTTTCTTCTTAAGATTATATATTCAAACTCAACAGTGTTCAAAATGTCTAATCCTGTCACTCACTTTATACTTTGCCTGATTTTGTAAAGTCTCTATTATTATCTGCTTTTCTACATATTTTTCAAAGTTCATCATTGTGACTGAATTTTCATATGTGCTGACATTTACATTCACTCTCTAACTGAAACCCTATTGCTAAAGAAATTTCCGTCCAAATCCTGTACTCACTCTTCTTCCTAAACCTACCGACTATCTACCTAATCGTACCAACTATCCCTTTTTGACTGGATGTTCTCTTCCTCATTCAATCATCCAATGTACAAGGTCCTATGCCATTGTAAATGGATTTATCTGAGACATCTGTGCAGAACCTAATTCAACACTACGTATCCCAATCAAGGGTCTAATGCCCTTCTGGGCTTCAAATCCTAGATTTCTGTTTTCATACATATATTTTACCAATATAATTTAATAAATATCGCATGTTCCCAATACCATTATTCATCGTGCAGAATGATTCCTAACCGAAATCAAACCTGTTATTACCCTAACCATCATCGCCTGGAGGTCATTCCTCAAAAAAAGGAAAAACCAACAAATAAATGAGCTCACACTTCATCTCAAAGTTCTAGAAAAGGATGAACAAAACAACAGCAAATGCAGCAGAAGGCAAGAAATAATTAAAATCAGAGCGGAAATCAACAAAATTGAAACAAAAGAAACTATTGAAAAAATCAACAAAACTAAAAGTTGGTTCTTCGAAAAAATAAACAAGATTGACAGACCCTTAGCCATACTAACGAAGAGGATAGAGAACTCAAATTACTAACATACAGGATGAAAAAGGCAATATCACAACAGATGCTACAGAAATTCAGAAGACAATTAGAAATTATTTTGAAAACCTATATTCCAATAAAATAGAAGATAGTGAAGACATCGATAAACTTCTTAAGACATATGATTTGCCCAGACTGAGTCAGGAGGTTACACACAATTTGAACAGACCAATACCAATGGATGAAATTGAAGAAGCAATCAAGAGACTACCCACCAAGAAAAGCCCGGGACCGGATGGGTATACAGCGGAGTTTTACAAAACTTTTAAAGAAGAATTAATACCAATACTTTTCAAGTTATTTCAGAAAATAGAAAAAGAGGGAGCTCTTGCAAATTCATTCTATGAGGCCAACATCACGTTGATTCCGAAACCAGACAAAGACACATCAAAGAAAGAAAACTTCAGAACAATAACCCTGATGAACCTAGATGCAAAAATCCTCAATAAAATTCTGGCAAATAGGATACAAAGGCACATCAAAAAAATTGTGCTCCATGATCAAGTAGGATTCATCCCTGGGATGCAAGGATGGTTCAATATATGGAAATCAATAAATGTTATTCACCACATCAATAGACTTAAAGATAAGAACCATATGATTATCTCGATAGATGCAGAAAAAGCATTTGACAAGTACAGCATCCCTTGATGTTCGAAACATTAGAAAAACTAGGGATAACAGGAAATTACCTTGACATTGTAAAAGCTATCTATGCTAAGCCTCAGGCTAGCATCATTCTGAATGGTGAAAAATTGAAGGCATTCCCTCTAAAATCTGGAACAAGACAGGGATGCCCTCTATCACCACTTCTATTCAATATAGTTCTCGAAACACTGGCCAGAGCAATTAGACAGACGAAAGAAATTAAAGGCATAAAAATTGGAAAAGAAGAACTTAAATTATCATTATTTGCGGATGACATGATTTTATACATAGAAGACCAAAAAGGGTCTACAAAAAAACTACTAGAACTAATAAATGAATTCAGCAAAGTAGCAGGATATAAAATCAACACGCATAAATCAAAGGCATTCTTGTATATCAGCAACAAAACTTCTGAAATGGAAATGAGGAAAACCACTCCATTCACAATATCCTCAAAAAAAATAAAATACTTGGGAATCAACCTAACAAAAGAAGTGAAAGATTTATACAATGAAAACTACAGAACCCTAAAGAGAGAAGTAGAAGAAGATCTTAGAAGATGGAAAAATATACCCTGTTCATGGATAGGCAGAACTAACATCATCAAAATGGCGATATTACCAAAAGTTCTATATAGGTTTAATGCAATGCCAATCAAAATCCCAAAGGCAATGCTTGTAGAAATAGATAAAGCAATCATGGAATTCATATGGAAAAATAAAAGACCCAGAATAGCAAAAGCAATTTTGCTATTCGCAGAAAGTGCGAATCAGGCGGTATAGCGATACCGGATTTCAAACTATATTACAAAGCAATAGTAACAAAGACAGCATGGTACTGGTACCAAAACAGTCGGGTGGACCAATGGTACAGAATAGAGGACACAGAGACAAATCCACAAAGTTACAACTATCTTATATTTGATAAAGGGGCTAAAAGCATGCAATGGAGGAAGGATAGCATCTTCAACAAATTGTGTTGGGAAAACTGGAAATCCATATGCAACAAAATGAAACTGAACCCCCTCCTCTCACCATGCACAAAAGTTAACTCAAAATGGATCAAAGACCTTGATATCAAATCAGAGACTCTGCTTCTGATAGAAGAAAAAGTTGGCTACGATCTACATATAGTGGAGTCGGGCTCCAAATTCCTTAATAGGACACCCATAGCACAGGAGTTAATAGCAAGAATCAACAAATGGGACTTACTTAAACTAATAAGTTTTTTCACAGCAAAAGAAACAATAAGAGAAGTAAATAGGGAGCCTACATCATGGGAACAAATATTTACTCCTCACACGTCAGATAGAGCCCTAATATCCAAAATATACAAAGAACTTAAAAAATTAGACAATAAGATAACAAATAACCCAATCAACAAATGGGCCAAGGACCTGAACAGAAACTTCTCCGAGGAGGACATACAATCAATCAACAAGTACATGAAAAAATGCTCATCATCTCTAGCAGTCAGAGAAATGCAAATCAAAACCACCCTAAGATACCATCTCACTCCAGTAAGATTGGCAGCCATTATGAAGTCAAACAACAACAAGTGCTGGCGAGGATGTGGGGAAAAGGGTTCTCTTGTACATTGCTGGTGGGGCTGCAAATTGGTGCGGCCAATTTGGAAAGCAGTATGGAGATTCCTGGGAAAGCTGGGAATGGAACCACCATTTGACCCAGCTATTGCCCTTCTCGGACTATTCCCTGAAGACCTTAAAAGAGCGTATTACAGGGGTACTGCCACATCGATGTTCATAGCAGCACAATTTACAATAGCTAGATTGTGGAACCAACCCAGATGCCCTTCAATGGATGAATGGATTAAAAAAATGTGGCATCTATACACCATGGAGTATTACGCAGCACTAAAAAATGACAAAATCTTGGAATTTGCAGGGAAATGGATGGCACTAGAGCAGATTATGCTTAGTGAAGCTAGCCAATCCCTAAAAAACAAATACCAAATGTCATCTTTGATATAATGAGAGCAACTAAGAATAAAGCAGGGAGGAAGAGCAGGAAGAAAAGATTAACATTAAACAGAGACATGAGGTGGGAGGGAAAGGGAGAGAAAAGGGGAATTGCATGGAAACGTAGGGAGACCCTCATTGTTATACTAAATTACATATAAGAGGTTGTAAGTGGAATGGGAAAATAAACAAGGTGAGAAATGAATTACAGTAGAAGGGGTAGAGAGAGAAGATGGGAGGGGAGGGGAGGGGGGATAGTAGAGGATAGGAAAGGTAGCAGAATACAACAGTTACTATTATGGTATTATGTAAAAATGTGGATGTGTAACCCATGTGATTCTGCAATCTGTACTTGGGGCAAAAAAGGGAGTTCATAACTCACTTGAAGCTAATGTATGCTAATGTATGAAATATGATATGTCAAGAGCTTTGTAGGGTTTTGAACAACCAATAAAAAAAAAAAAGAAATTTCCGTCCAAATCCTGTACTCACTCTTCTTCCTAAACCTACCGACTATCTACCTAATCGTACCGACTATCCCTTTTTGACTGGATGTTCTCTTCCTCATTCAATCATCCAATGTACAAGGTCCTATGCCATTGTAAATGGATTTATCTGAGACAACTGTGCAGAACCTAATTCAACACTACGTATCCCAATCAAGGGCCCAATGCTCTTCTGGGCTTCAAATCCTAGATTTCTGTTTTCATACATATATTTTACCAATATAATTTAATAAATATCGCAGGTTCCCAATACCATTATTCATCGCGCAGAATGATTCCTAACCCAAATCGAACCTGTTATTACACTAACCATACACTGTTCCCTCAATCTAACTTTACAGAAAAGCAGGGACAGAGTTGGTCTTACAATACAGGAGTGTAGGGAAACTTCCACCTGCTGAGAACCTCGAAGGTCCATGCAGAAATGATCCATGGAGAAGATGTAGGCAGCTATGAAGGACCTGAGGGAGGAAAAGTCAACTTCCATGGTAAACAACCTGGTCAGGATGAAGGGATATGTCTGAATCAGCCTCTTTCATCTTAATGTAGAGAAGATGGACCAAACCAGGCCTGTGTGGAGAGCTGTTCCCGGGTGCCTATGGTTGATATACCCTTCTAACTTGTGAAAATGTCAGAGCGAGTAGGTGCATCCTCCATCTCATGGGACCCTTAGAAGCAACTTTTAGGAAAAAGTTGTTGCCAAGGCAGTGACCTCATTTAGTTCCTGAAGGAAGTGACCTCACCTCACTTCCTTGGTGATGGAACTCTCTGAACTTGGGATACAGGAAGTCAGGCACCCAGAGCCAGTCCCAGTTCATGTCCCAGTGGTCAAACTTGTTTGGATTTTCCAAGGACAGAGACAGTCTTTCTTGGTACCTACTGATGTGAGGATGGCCTAATGCCAGGAAGGTCTGAGGAGGGGCCTTTCCTGAGAAAGAAGGTAGTGGCTCACCACTGGCTCCTAACAGCTTCACAGAGTTGGACACGGAGACCAGATCTGAGAGAGAACAGCCCATTATGGGGGAATATATTATGGCCCACCAGTCAAAGGACACTCCATATTTTCACAGACCTACTTGGGGGTCTGTGTGGGTGTGGGTGTGGGTGTGGGTTTGTGGTTTTGTCTCATGTTCTGAGAATAGGTAGGAAAGTCGTTTTGTTTGGTTTGGTGTGAATTGTTTCTAGTAAGTCTTTTGACAATTCGAGTGTTTCTATGTCTGTGTATCCCACTGTGTCCATGGTTGTAGACATTAGAAAAGAGAGCGCATCAATACATATGTCCTATCTAGTAGAAATCTTACCAGCGTTCATCCTGTCCTATTTATGAATGGTCTACGGCTTGCCATATGGATCAGCCACTCCTAATATCTTCCTAAGATCCTATTTTCTTTCTGAATTTTGGCCAAACTCCAGAATAGGCTCATGGTTTTGTGTCCAAGATATGTACCACCTTTAAGCTCTGTGACATGGCCATGTACTGGATAGCTGAAGGCAATGGTGAGCATCTCAGAAAACTCAGATATCAGTGTGATCAGGAAAGTCTCAGTGGAGAAACCCTGCTTTGGGCCTTTTGCTTACCTATTGTACTATTGCCCTTAATGTCAGGAAAGTCTTTGCCTCAGGCCACCCCTTTGTGAAGACTGAAGAGTTTTCAAATGGAAATGAATGGGCATCACCTTTGGCTCTTTGCTTAATTGCTTTGGAAAGGGATGTGTCTGAATCAGCTTCTTGGCCCTGTGCGAGGTTGTGGCTTAGATTCTCAGCACCTAATGGATCTAAAAAAATCCCATGTGTGCATCCAAAACCAAAATGCCCATAAGAGCAGTCATTGTGGATGAAGTCTCTCACCTTCCTCTGTAAGGTTCCTGACCTCCATCTTTGAGAATAGGGATCCTTTGGGTCAAATGAGTTCTTCAAATCACTACAGAGGCTAGGCCATAGGTGCTTGGGTTTTCTCATGACCCCAATTAACATAAGGAATCTAAACCCCACAGTAATTAGGCCACAAAATGGAGAATCAGAGCAGTATTAAGGGCAGGCCTCTTTCATCACTTCTGGTTCACAGGAAGGGTCTCCCTGCCACACTGACTTTAAGCAAATGGGGGAAAGGGACCTTATTTTGGATACTGTCTTTGGCTTTGGCCCTCATGGAAACCTACAGCCTGAGGTTATGATTAGTGTCTATATGGAAGAAGATGAGGGCCATGTGGGAGTGTTTTGGTTTTAATTGTGGTCATTTTTGTGGCCTTTGGAAGAGATGACTGGGTCCACCTGGGCTTGAACACTGGAGTGATTCCCCTTAGAAACTGAGTTATGGAACTGACCTCAAAGAAGTATTGCCATGTATTGTGTTGGGATTTTAGGAGGCCACACATGAGAGTCGCCCTTGGAAACTGAGATCAAGGCCCAGGGTGGCTTTCCACAGAGCACTGGGAATCTCAGGAAGGATATCACATGATTTTATTTTTAAAGAATTGGCAGCCATAGTTGCAAGTCAAAGCACAAAAGGATCACACATTGTAGACCTCAAATGCCTGGCTTAATGTGACCTTTTAGCCTGTCGTTGGGAATCATTGCCTGTTAGAATTCTCCAGAGATTTCATTGAAATAAGCTTCCTCTCCATTTCATGGTTCCTGAATGAATTAAACCCCACAGTGCCTCAAACTTCATCCTTGAAAAAAGGCTAGATAAATACCATTAAATTTTTGAAATTCCCATGAACAGGTGTCAGTGGAGAACCTTTGGATGTCTTATAGATGATCATGAGTGTACCAGACAATGCCTTGATTGACTGGGTTTCATGAAAATCATGTAGAACAGAGATGCCAGTAATTTGGAGCCCGATGAGTAGTCGGCCTAGAGCAGTGGAGTGTAGGTGTTTGTTAAAACATCTGTGATGGGGTCATGTGGATCTGCCATTGGCTTCCAAATGGTTTGTGACTGACATGGTGCAGCCCCCATACCCTTGTATGTAAAGGCATCTTGTTATATGGAGAGGTTTCAGGGCAATGTTTAGAATCAGATTGCTATTGTCAAGGGGGCAAGCTATGTGGGATAGAAGCCTGGTTGGTGCACTCTCCTGCAGACCCTTAACCAACACACGTGACAGAACTCCCTCCAGCACTCTGTCCTAGTTGACCTCTTCGTATTTCGTGAAGCAAATACTAAACTCCCAATGCAGCTGCAAGAAACACCATGAAAAGTAGAGGAAGACCAAATGGCTTCAAAGTCCACACTGGGAGACATTTTGCCCCCAAATGGCAACAAATTACCTACAAAGAGAGAATTCAGCCCTGCTGCCTCATGTTTATTGGAAAATAAGAAACCATGTGCTCCAGGTCACACAGATGCAGACCCATATTTGATGGTCTCACTACAAAGGAAGTTAAAACTCCTGACAACAACATATATTTCAAGTGCCCAACCTCAGAGGCAGTTTCTCAAGAAGTCTTTAGGCCAACAGAGCTCCATGTTTGTGGAGTTTTTACCATGTACCTTACTTTTCGAAACACCTCTACCACCTCCAAGGTTGTTAACTACTGTGAATTTTCCATTTCAGATGTGTATTCACAGATTTTCTAACTCTTCTTCTCTTATTGTGTCTTACTTGGGGTGAAGGTAATGTCAAGGCATTGTTCTGAATGAGAGTGGGAAGACTTTTCGGTAGCACATATTTGCATAAACATTGGATTCATTTTCCAATTTTCTATTCGAAATACTGAATCCCTGACTGTCAGAGGTAGAAGGAATTCTATTCTCCTTCAAAGAATAGCCTGACACTTATAAGAAACAGCCACCAGGAGACATCCTGTCTGAGAGACATCCTGTAGCCATCTGTCTCCCTGAGACATCCTGCGGCCATCTGTCTTTCTGAAACTTCCTGAGGTTATCTCACCTTGTGAAGACATCTAGGAACTGCCGATAAGAGAGATTTCCCACATCCAGCATACAAATACCCCTGTGTGAACAATAAAAGTTTGCAGCTTGATCAGAACTCCTGTCTTGCTGTCATCTCTCGTGTCTCTTGTCCCTTCATTCCTCCCTATCTAGGTTCGCTGCCCACGTTGATGTGTCCTGCCGGCTGGGACATCTGGCGCCCACCGACTGGGGCTTGAGCTTTTGATTGAGGGGGACCCCGTCCTCCTGGAAGATTTGGTCAAGCGGAGCTTGCAATAACTGCAGAAGACACCACCGAGAGACAGATCCAGGAGGAGCGTGGGGATGACGCACGGTGATTGACCCACTATGGGACAAGCAGTTTTGTCACATGATTTGTTTTTGTCAGGCTACAAGGAGTCCTTGCAGACATGGGGGCGCGTGTTTAGAAAAAAAGACTTAATTTTTTTTTTCATACATAAGAGAGCAGTGTCCATGGTTTCCTCTTGAAAGGACCATTGATGGTAAAAGATGGCTTGGAGTAGGAGACTGTTTAAAAGATTATTATGAATCCTTTGGCCCAGAAAAAGTGCCTGTTCCCACGTTTTCTTACTGGAACTTAATTAATGAAATTCTTAAAAGTTCACCCTTTGACAATGGTACCTTAAAACTTGTCGAGGTTGGGGAAGAGGCTATGCAAATACTTCTCGTATCCCCTCGGCATGCCCATCAGTTAGTATAGACATAGACCCTTCCAGGCTCCCCAGGACCATGGGAACCTTCCTGGTCCCCCTCAAAATACCACCCTAATGATTAAGGCTCCAATGGTTACCAACTGCCTTTATCCAGTTTTAAATTCCGGAGACTCATTGACCCCTGTAGAGGAGGCTACCTTGGAGAAGGAAGCAGCTCGCTACCATTCAGAAGACTCTGCACCTCTCAAGACCCTGCCACAGCCTATAGGACTTACACATCCAACCCCTCCTATATCCCTCCTGCCTTTTGTGCTCTGGCCCTTCAGGGTACAAATGCCCCCCCCCCCCAGATATTTTTTCCCCACTTCCCTTGCCTAAACTGGCTCCTTTGTGAGCATCCTTCCAACATAGACAGGAACAGATCCAACCTTTAAAAGAATTAAGATCCCTTCACTCTGAGCTCTGTTCATTAGCCTTAGGTATGGAGTCAAAGTAACTGGCCTACAGTGGTCTAATACAAAGGCGAAGCCACTCCATCAACCTGTGCTCGCCTTCCCAGTCACCACCAGTCAGATAGATAAGCCTGCCCAGGCTGAGGTCAAAGACTTAGACGAGGATCAAGAGGAGGAAGCGGAGAAATGGAATAAGGAGATCAGGACTCAGAGGATGAGGAGTTCAGCCCTAGGCAGGCAGGAACCCAGAGTCTACAAAAAATTAAGCCTGCATTTTCCTGAAAAACTTAAAAAGGCTTGTGCTCACTATGGCCCCTTTGCACCCTACATGTTGGCTTTATTAGAAAGCCACAGCACACAATGACTTACTCCCAATGATTGGAAATTTTTAGACCAAGCTACCCTCAGTGCCAGAGACTTTCTGTTATGGAATGCAGATTTCAAAGAGCACTGTCGGGAAACTGCTCAAAAAATTTTAACTAAGGCCTCCTCTAAGTCCGGGAAATGTTAAGCTAGTGGGCAATGAGCCTTTTGACACTAAAACTAAACAGGCACATTTCCCTGCTGGACTTTTGATGCAGATTCAGATGGCTGGCTTACATGCTTGGAGACACCTCCCTCAAAAGCCTCGGCTACCACTTCCCTGGCAAAAATTCGACAAGGGCCCGACGAGCCTTATAGCGACTTTGTTCCCAGGCTTAACCTAGCTGTGGAATGCTTGCTTGGACCAAGTGAAAACAAAAGCTCTTTTGTAAAACATCTTGCCTTTGAAAACGCCAACCTGGCATGTCAGGATGTTCTTCAACCACATAAGAATAAAGGGAAACTTTCTGACTTTATTCGACTCTACGCAGGGGTAGGTGCAGCTCATGCCATGGGTCTTGCCCTAGGTGCCACCTTTACCAAGACCTTTCACAATCCTGGCTCACATACTTGCTTTACTTGTAAACAACCTGGCCATTTTGCACGCAAGTGTCCGACAGGCAAAGAAAGCCTAGGAATAGCATCTCCTTCAACTGGGGCTATACCGCCCCAAGCTACCCTTTGCCCTAGATGTGGTAAAGGTCATCACTGGGCCAGTGAGTGTAGATCTAAGACAAATGCCCTCAGACAGCCTATTTTTTCCTGCTTCTTGGGAAACTCCCTGCGGGGCCAGCCCCGGGCCACGACATCCCCCAGGACAAAACCAGGGGCAATAAGATTTTTTCCCTTCCAAACTCCCAACCTACCTCAAAATTCTTCTCCACAATTGCTTCCCTCCAACTAGCCACTCCAGGCAGCGCAGGATTGGACATCTGTGCCACCACTGAAACTATATTAGACTCAATGCAAGGGCCCCAGATAATACCCACTGGAATTATGGGTCCCCCTCCATCTCATATCTGTGCCCTTATTTTTGGAAGAGCCTCTACTAACTTACATGGTGTTCAGGTATTTCATGGCATTAATACTAATGACTTCACTGGAGAAAAAAAATACTGGCCACAGCTATTAATGGAGTTTTGGCCATCCCAGCAGAAACAAGTCTTGCACAATTAATACTCCTTCCCTTGATGCAGGAGGCACTTAACCACCCAAACCTACCGCGGGGGACTGCCTCCTTGGGCTGCTCTGATGTAAATTGGGTTCAACCCGTTTCTCAAAATAGACCCACCATTTCCTTACTTATTGAAGGAAAGGAATTCCAAGGAATTCTAGATACTGGAGCTGATGCCACAATTATTTCTCAAAAATATTGGTCATCAGCTTGGGCCCTCACCCCATCCTTGACTGACCTTAAAGGGATAGGACAGTCAAAAAATCCTCTGGTCAGCTCTACGGCTCTTAGCTGGACTGATAAAGAGGGTAATAAGGGAATTGTCACTCCTTTCATTGTTCCTGACCTCCCTGTTAACCTATGGGCCCGAGATATTTTGAGTCAAATGGAAGTTATTCATGCCAGTCCCAATTCCATGGTGACTCATCAAATGCTTCGTATTTATTTTGTCCATGGTATAGGCCTTGGGAGACTGAGACAAGGACTGGTTGAGCCAATAAAACCCATACAAAAAAGAAATACATATGGACTTGGGTATTCGGATTTTTAGTGTCAGTCTCTGACTCTCCTGTACCCCATGGAGATAAAATTATTTGGGAGACTCAGACTCTTGTGTGGTTGGATCAATGGTCCCTTACCCAAGAAAATTTGGAGGCTGCCTCCATGTTAGTGCAGGAACAGCTGGCAGCCGGCCATGTAGAGCCCTCAACCTCACCATCGAATACTCTAATTTTTGTTATCAAGTAAAAATCAGGCAAGTGGTGCCTTTTACAATATTTGTGTGCCATTAATAAACCTATGTGCCGAATAAGAGCACTACAGCCAGGCATTCCCACACCAGTGGCTATTCCCAAAAACTATTGTAAAATGATTATTGACTTAAAAGATTGTTTTTTTTTTTTTACCATTCCTTTACATCCTGAGGATAGACACTATTTTGCCTTTAGTCTCCCTCACCTTAATTTTCAGGGCTCTATGCAGAGATTTCAATGGAAGGTTCTTCCCCAAGGTATGGCCAACAGCCCTAGTCTTTGCAAAAAATATGTTGCTCAAGCAGTAGACCCTGTGAGAGAGCTATGGCCACAAATTTATATTTTACATTATATGGATGATTTGTAATTGCTGCACCTAATAACCATGACCTTAATAATTGTTACTTGGACCTTTACAAATCCTCACTACCTTGGGACTACAGATAGCTCCTAATAAGGTTAAAACACAGGACTGTTATACCTATTTGGTCCGTAAACTTCAAGATAATCAGATCCAAATTCCTAAGATACAACTATGGGTGGACCATCTTCACACCCTTAATGATTTTCAAAAATTACTGGGGAATATTCAATGGCTAAAAACATATTTAAAATTACCCATTTGTATACTTTTGTCCCTTAATGATATTTTGAGAGGTGATTCCCACCCCTCCTCCCCTCAAAAGCTTACTCCCGAGGCATGACAGGCATTAAACCAAGTCACAGAAGCCATTGCCAAACAGTTTTTTACAGAACATTCTTATAACCTTCCTCTGGTTCTGGTTATTTTACACACTCCTCATACACCCACAGGAATATTTCGGCAGCGAAATACACATTTTAGAAATAAAGGCTGCCTTTGCTTTGGGTCCATTTACCCACCACATTCTCCAAGGTTATTACTGTTTTTCTTTCTCAGGTAGCTTCTATTATTTTTAAATGTCGTTTGCTATCTTGACAACATTTTGGCAAAGACCATGATAATATTTTAATTTCATATACTAAAGACCAAACCCAATTTTTACTACAGACAGAGAATGAATGGCGTATTGCCTTATTAGGCTTTTTGGGAACAATTGATAACCACCTCCCCAATGACCCCCTTTTATATTTTGTCCAGTTACATCCATTTATTTTTGCCAAAATTACTCAAAAGGCTCCCATTCCTCAAGTCCTTACTGTCTTTACAGACGGTTCCAGTAATGGCCGAGCAGTCTTTGTTGTCAATAACCAACCTAACACCTTTGATACTGTCTATCATTCAGCACAGTTTGTGGAATTGTTTGCCATAACACAAGTTTTTAAAACATTTCTTGATAATCCTGTTAATATTTATACATACAGTGCCTACATTGCTCATTCTGTGCCCCTGCTTCAGATTTCACCAACCATTAAGGCTTCTTCCAATGTGGCCCATCGGTTTCACCAGCTTCAGAAGCTAATTCAGGCAAGACAACACCCATTTTTCTTAGGACACATCAGGGCACACTCTGATCTTCCCAGCCCTCTAACACAAGGTAATGCCAAAGCTGATGCAGCAACTCGTTTCATCTTTTCAATTTTTGTTGGCTCCATTCAAAAGGCCACGGATTTACACAATCTTCACCATCTAAATTCCCAGAACCTTCGATAACTATGTAAAATTACCAGGCAACAGGCACGAGAAATAGTAAAAGCATGCCCTGGTTGCCCTGTCTCCCTCCCCATTCAACACTTGGGAGTTAACCCCCGAAGATTACTGTCCAATCAGTTTTGGCAAATGGATGTTACTCATTTTTCTGAATTTGGAAAAACCAAATATATACACGTTTCTGTAGATACCTTCAGCGGCCTTATTTTTGCATCACCACATTCTGGAGAGGCTATCAAAGATGTCCTTTCTCATCTTGTTTCAGTGTTTTCCATAATGGGTAAACCAATACATATTAAAAAAAAAGATAATTGTCCTGCATATACCAGTGCCAAGTTTAAACAGTTTTGTGCTTCCTCGCAAATTTGTCATACTACTGGAATTCCATACAAGCCTCAGGCATTGTGGAACGTGCCCACCTTACCTAAAGACTTGGCTAACCCGCTTTAATGCTTCTGCACTTGTATTTACCACTCACAGGCATCGCCTTAATCATGCATTATTTGCCCTTATTTTTCTTTCCCTAGACAATGAAGGCCATTCGGCTGCAGACTGACACTGGCAATCCTCATCCAATTCTGTTCGCCCACCTGTTATGTGGCACAATCCCCTTACAAATAAATGGAAAGGCTCAGGTCCTGTCCTCATCTGTGGACGAGGCTCAGCTTGTGTTTTGGACCAAGAGCAAGCAGCCCCAAGATGGTTACCAGAACGCCTGGTTAAACAGGTTAATGGCTTACCTCAACACGGGGATGGAGGCCCTCACCCTGAGGACAAATTTTCCTCTTTTTCAGATGCAGCCAACAATCTGTGTGAGGATCCTACTTAAGGCACTTCTGCTGAACAGGATTGTACACGGAGGCTTTGGCCCTCCACCTTCCAACATCATGGAGTACCTTTTTGGCCCTCCCTGTGAACGCAAGGGAGGATCTTGGTCTCAGGCTCCCACTAGTTTGACCCAGACTGCTGACTGCGTGACTAAGGTGGCTTACCTCCGGGCCGAGGTTGACCATAAACTCAGAGGAGTTCATCAGCCTAAATTGGTATGTGTTAACAAGCCAAAGATTATTCCCCCTAGTACAAGTAATGCTCTCTAAAATTGTTCTGCAACTTGAACGCATACCCAAGCGATGCATGCCACTTGTTATGTGTCGGCCTCAATTTGTGTCAACAAGAAGGGAGAACAATTTTTTGAAGCCTCCCTAACTAAAACTCATGCAGCAGGAGGGACCACTATTCATTATACCCCCGTTCTTTTTGACCAGGGAGGAGAAGGCAAATACACCAAGCTACAGTCAGCTGGGTGCCAAGGCCCTGTTGGTAAACCCCCCTTCTGCCCCATTAAGGCACCTACAGGGGTCGCTGATGGTGGAGGATTCCCTTATGCTGTCAAGCATCCTCAGATAATCAAACTTTTGAAACCCCAAATCCCTGAGCTCACATATCATCTCTTAATATAGCCAAAATGCCAGCTCCCCGGTTTAGATAACAATATATTAGATATTTTGGAAACTACCTTCTCCTTGCTTAATAATTCCAACCCCACCTTTGCTGGTGATTGCTGGCTCTCTATGACAACAGGGGCAATCATGCCTATTTCAGTTCCTATTAATTCTATCATAGACGATGATAATACATGCCAACCCAGATTTCCTTTTAAAGTACAGTCTATAGGCACTTTTACAGTATGTCTTTTAGGCGCGATGCAAAATAATACCTATGATATTGATGTTGGAGTTCCTTCCTTTGGAAATTGCTCAACAGTACAAAACTATTCCTCACCCACCCCATCTCTTTGTCCCTCCAATGGCACAGTTTTGATGTGTGGAGGAAACTCGGCCTTCCTGAGGCTTCCATCGAATTGGACCGTTGGCTGTGTTCTTGCCTTATTACTCCCTGATATAACTATTGTCCCAGGAGACAAAACTCTATGCATTCCTAGTCTAGACACCTTAGTCAAAAGACACAGGCGGGCAATACAGGCCTTACCACTCTTTGCCAGCCTTGCAATAACAGCTGCTGTGAACACAGGTACAGCTGGCTTAGCGTCGCCTGTCTCAACAACTTATAAATGATGTAAAAACTCTATCAGGAACCATTAAAGATTTGCAGGACCTAGTAGACTCCCTGGCAGAAGTGTTCCTTCAAAACAGAGAAGGCTTAGATTTACTGACAGCTAACCAGGGAGGTATTTGCTTGGCCTTAGGGGCACGATGCTGCTTTAATGCCAATAAATCAGTCATAGTACGCACTAAAATTAAGCAGCTTCAAGAAGATCTAGAAAAGAGACGAAGGGAACTTTTTGAAAATCCCCTCTGGACTGGGTTTAATGGATTTCTACCCTACCTTCTTCCCCTATTAGGCCCTTTGTTGGGTTTACTTTTAATGGTGTCCATAGGACCCTGCATTATAAACAGGCTTGTACAATTTATTATAGAACAGATTAATATTTTGGCCTCTAAGCCCATACAGGTCCACTATCATCACCTGGAGATGGAAGACCATGCTGCCAACATTTAAAAGGATGTTCTACCCTTCTCACAGGCTTATTTCTTAAGTTTACATCCCCACAGATCTCTCTTTCTTACATTAAACTATAAGTAACAGCTCTGACCAACCATCTTCTGCCATTGCCATAAGGGTTTGTCCTCCATGGGCCCCTTCACTTGGGGGGGCATGCACCCATGGAGTGAGGACGTTAGGCAATAATAACGGAGGATGCAGGATGGACAGCAGGAGGATGGATCCACGGATACCAAAACAGAAGACCTCTTAGTGACACGCTCTTGTGCATGGCGGTCGGCATGCTTCCCTTTTAAAGCCGTCTCCTCCAAAAATATGCCAAGGCCACCACGAAATCTTGTAAACATGCTCTCTCGAATCAGGAGATATTCAAAGGCCTGCTAGAGAATCAGAGCCTCTATCACCCCCTAAAACATTGGCCGGTAAGGTATGGTCAAATATTTTATATAAGAAAGGGGGAGAGGTCATGGGCTAGAAGGAAGTTCTCCTTCAAAGTATAGCCTGACACTGAAAAGAAACAGCCCCCTGGGAGATATCCTGCCTGGGAGACATCCCGCAGCCATCTATCTCCCTGAGACATTGTGCAGCCATCTGTCTTCCGGAAACATCCTGAGGTTATCTCACTTTCTGAAGACATCCAGCAACTGCCGATAAGAGAGCTTTCCCATCCACAGCATATAAATTTCCATGTGAGAACAATAAAAGTTTGCAGCATGATCAGAACTCCAGTCTTGCTGTAATCTCTCGTGTCTCTTGTCCCTTCATTCCTCCCCAACTAAGTTTCTTGCCCACGTTGATGTGTCCCGCCGGCCGGGACAACTGACACTAACCCATACCCTACTACACTCTGACAACTAATCCTAATATGATGGAGAAAAATAACCCAAACAGAATAGAAATACAAGCAGTTCAGAGGAGGCAAGGTGTATATTTGGACTTGCCTTTTGCATGATATAGGGTAGGTGTTATAAATCTAGTTAACAACACCTACTATCTTCCTAAGCTCCTGTTTTCTTCCTGAATTCTGGCCACTCTGCAGAATAGGCTCATGGTTTTGTGTCCACGATATGTACGACCTCCAAGCTCTGTGACATGGCCATGTACTGGATAGCTGAAGGGAATGCGAGCATCTCAGAAAACTCAGATATCAGTGTGACCAGGAAAGTCTCAGTGGAGAAACCCTGCTTTGGGCCTTTTGCTAACCTATTTGCCTGTTGCCATGAATGTCAGGAAGGTCTTTGCCTCAGGCCAGCCCTTTGTGAATCCTGAAGAAAACTGTTTTCAAATGGTAATAAATGGGCATCACCTGTGGCTCTTTGCTTAAATGCTTTGGAAAGGGATGTGTCTGAATCTGCCTCTTTGCCCTGTGTGAGGTAGTGGCTTAGATTCTCAGCACCAGTTGGATCTAAAGAAAAATCCAATGTGTGCATCCAAAACCAAAATGCAAAAAATATCAGTCATGGTGTATGAAGTTTCTCACCTTCCTCTTTTAGGTTCCTGACCTCCATCAAGTGAGAATAGGGATCCTTTGGGACAAATGAGTTCTTTCATGCCCTGTAGAGATGATTGGGTTTTCTCATGACTCCAAATCACATGAAGAAACTATACCTGACAGTCAGTAGGCCTCAAATTGGAGAAGCAGAGCAGTATTAATGGCAGACCTATGTGATCAATCCTGGTTCACAGAAATGGTGTCCAGGCTACCCTGAGGTTAGGCAAATGAAGGGAAAGAGACCTTATTTTGGAAACTCTCTTTGGCTGTGCCATTCATGGAAACATCCAGCCAGAGGTTATGATGAATGTATATATGGAAGAAGATGAGGGCCTTGGTGGAGTGTTTTGGTTTTAATTGTGGTCATTTGTGTGGAGTTTGAAAGAGATGACTGGGTCCACCTGGGCTTGAACTCTGGTGTGATTCCCCTCAGAGACTGAGTTCAGTGACTGACCTCAGAGAAGTAATTGCTTTGGAAAGGGATGTGTCTTAATCAGCCTCTTGGCCCTGTGTGAGGCTGTGGCTTTGATTACCAGCACCGTATGGATCTAAAAATGATCCCATGTCTGCTTCCAAAACCAAAATGGCCAAAATTGCAGTCATTGTTGATGAAGTCTCTTGCCTTCCTTTGTAAGGTTCTGAAAGAATAAAAGAAATTGAAATTGAAACGTAAAGAAACAGGTTCTGTAAAGTATCCAGGCTGCACTCAGAGCCTGAAATTCCTGTGGCAGTTAAGACAATTCCCGGAACTACCCATTAGATGTGTGTTGAAATCTTCCCTGACCACCTAGTTACTTAACAACCTCTTCCCAAAAACCGTGCAGCTAAGCACATATACATCTCAGGGCTTCAACCAATCAGTTTAAATGTATACCCCTTCTCAGGGCTGACCAATCACCCCCTGCCTGAACTGTTCCCACCAATGAATGTGCAAATCATGTTTTAGAGTTGTTATTTGATTTTCCCACAGTATACGGTGATTTGCTAAAGGAAGCTAGGATGTATGTTAAGTCCCTGCCCTCTCTAAAGAATGTATATAAAATCTGCTCATGTTGTTCTTGGGGCTCTTTGTTTTTTGCTCCTCTGAAGTGAGCTCTGAGCCCCAGCATGCTGGACCCCCAATAAACCCTTTGCTGTTTCATGAGAAATTCTCTTGGTGGTCTTTTCCTTGACGTTCGGCCCACCTTTTCATCTGGAGGCCCTAGCTGAGAAATCCAGCAGTGACGAACAAAAGACCCCAATGGACTCCTTTCAGAGTAATTCAGGTGCCTCTTTCTGGTTTCGGGTTTCAGGTTAGGGCTTGGCAAAATGGCTGTCGGTGAAGAACATTAGCTCTCTGCGATGGTGGCTGACAGATGTGTCACAGAGTCACAGGCCACGTCCCTGGGGGAAACTCCAGAGGACTCGGGAAATTGAGGATTAGTAGATTCCTCAACTCGGTTATTTTTTGCTTCAGGATTCGGTTTTCCAGCCCATCAGGTTTTGCTGGCTACTCAGTTTTGTTCATTGTCAGCAACTCATGTTGAGTTTACTGTCTGTCTTTATTGTCTAACCCATCAGGTTTGGCCAGTTACTCAGTTCTAATCTTTTTCTTGGACTCATGTTAAACGTTTACTGTTTGTCTTTGTCTGTGTTACGTTTGTGTATTCACTGTCCCTGTTTGAGTAACTCCCATTATGGGACATTATGGGACAAAGCACTTCCATGCCTCTGTCCCTTAACCTTGATCATTGGACTGATGTTCGCTCAAGTACCAAGAATCTTTCTTTTTCAGTAAAATGCCGGATCTGGCAGACTCTCTGTGCTTCAGAATGGCCCATCCTAGGAGTCGGATGGCCCCGAGAAGAATCCTTCCACTTCCCTCTAATCCGAAAAGTCAGAGATATTGTCTTTCACCGGGGCCACTTGGCCACCCAGATTAACAGCCATATACCCCTTCCCCCATGATCTTATCATTCTAACATTCTGCTCCTCCCCCTCTTCCCTCCATTCTGAGTCACAAGACTGGACACTCCTCTCTCTCCTTATCCTCTACCTTCGCTCCCCAACCCACAACATGTTCCAGATGATCCTCCCGCCGCTGACTCAGCCTCTCTGCCGCTAGAGGCAATTGGGCCAGACCCAAGCCCTCCAGAGGACTTCCCCGCAGCAGCAGCAGACCCTGCTCCCCTGAAGGAAGCTGAGCCACCTAAAGGAACCCGCAGGAGATAAATAATATAAAACTCGGAAGCCCCAGTGATGCTCCCTCTCTGTCCCTACGGGCCCATGAACCGACCCAACTGGGACCCCAACACCTTTGAATGTAGGTAGCATCTGTCCACTTATCGCCGTTCTCTAATAGTGGGTCTCTGAGCGGCCGCCAGAGGGCCGACTAATTTGGCGAAGGTAAGAGAGATTATCCAAGGGCCTAATGAGTCTCCTTCTATGTTTCTGGAGAGAATTATGGAAGCGTATAGGAAATATATTCCTTTTGATCCTCAGGCAGAAGACCAAAAGCCATCTGTTGCAATGGCCTTTATCGAGCAGACTGCCCTAGATATTAAGAGAAAGTTACAACGTCTAGATGGATTATAAGATATGACCTTAAGTGATTTAGTCAGAGAAGCTGAGAAAGTATATTATAAGAGAGAAACTGAGGAGGAAAGGGAATAGAGGAGAGAGAAGGAAAGGGAACAAAAGAAGGAGGAAAGAAGCAAATGGCAGAGTAAAGCATTGCCTAAGGTTCTGGTCACAGCAGCAAATAGGCCAGAAGTTAAAAAGCAGGGATACATAAAGGCATACCTGGGCCCACGCCAAAGGCTGCCGTTGGCCTCAAATCAATGTGCCCACTGTAATAAAAAAGAACACTGGGTCAAAGAGTGCCCCCAAAAGAAGCAGCCACGCCAGCCCGCCATGCTGACTCTAGAAGAGGACTAGGAAATTCGGGGCTCAGATCCCCTCCCCCAGCTCAGAGTAACATTTGAAGTTGAGGGGAACACAGTGAACTTTGAAGTGATTACAGGAGCAGTATACTCAGCCCTTAAGACTTCACTGGCCCCCCTATTAATTAAATCGTCCCTAGTTCAAGGGGCTAATGGCAGTAGATATCAGGCTTGGACAACTAAGATGAATATGGACCTCGGAAAGGAAAAAGTCCACCACTCTTTCCTAGTAATCCCAGAATTCCCGGCCCCATTGATGGGCAGGAATATGCTTACCAAACTCTGGACTAGAATAACCTTTAACCCTAATGGTCCCCAAGTGGGGGTTCTAAAGCCTGCAGTATTAACTCCCATAGTAACATCTTTGACTATGTCTGTAGAAGATGAACATCAACTCTTCGCGCCCCCTAGGACTGATCAAACAGGCAAACTACCCCAGAAATGGTTAAAAGATTATCCTAATGCCTGGGCAGAAATTGCTGGGTTAGGTCTAGCCATCAACAACCTCCAATAGTAGTAGAATTAAAAGCCTCTGCGTCTCCAATTAGTGTTAAACAATATCCTCTAAGCAAAGAAGCTAAGAATGGGATAAGGCCCCATATTCATAAATACCTGGGTCTTGGGGTCCTAAGGTCCTGTCAATCAGCCTGGAACACCCCCCGGTACCAGTAAGAAAGCCAGGAACTGGGGACTACCGTCCTGTTCAAGACCTAAGAGAGATAAACAACAGAGTGCAGGACATTCACCCCACAGTACCCAATCCATATAATTTGCTTAGCACTCTGAATCCGGAGCAGAAATGGTACACTGTGCTGGAGTTAAAAGATGCTTACTTCTGCTCGCCTCTACATAAGGACTGTCAGTTGCTGTTAGCTTTAGAGTGGATAGACCCAGAACCTGGAACATCTGGCCAACTAACCTGGACTAGACTCCCACAGGGGTTCAAAAAATCCCCCATTCTCTTTGATGAAGCCCTCCACAGAGACATCAATGACTTCAAAACTGCACACCCCAAAGTCACCCTACTCCAATAGTGGATGATCTTCTACTGGCAGCCAACACCAAGGAGACCTATGAGTCTGGGACCCAAGCACTATTATTCGAGCTTGCTCGGCTTGGATATGTGGCTTCTGCCAAAAGGCCCAAACTTGTCAGCAAGAAGTAATCTTCCTGGGTTATTCTCTTAGGGGTTGCAAACGATGGCTCCCTGAGCCCAGAAAAAAAACCGTTTTGCAGATACTGCCCCCATCTAATAAGAGAAAACTCAGAGAGTTTCTTGGGACTGCCAGCTTTTGCAGGTTATGGATTCCTGGGTTCGCATCTCTGGCTGCCCCTTTATACCCGCTGATAAAGGGGGATGCCCACTTCCAATGGACCCCTGAGCACCAACAAGCTTTTGATAATGTCAAAAAAAGGTGCTGCTATCTGCTCTGGCCTTAGCACTCCCAGATGTAGAAAACCCTTCACTCTCTATATCGAGGAAAAGAAAGGAATAGCACGGGGAGTGCTCACTCAGTCTTTGGGACCTTGGAAAAAGCCAGTAGCGTATTTATCCAAAAAACTGGACCCATTGGCTAGTGGATGGCCCCATTGCTTAAGTGCTATAGCAGCGGCAGCCCTTCTAATAAAAGATGCTCATTAATTAACGTTGGGACAGAAGCTAACCATTATAGCCCCCCATGCCCTGGAGAGCATCATCTGTTAGCCTCCAGAGAGGTGGCAATCAAACTCCAGAATAAACCACTACCAGAGCCTCTTGCTTGACAAAGACAGAATAACGCTGGGACCCCCTGCTCCACTCAACCCAGCTACACTGCTGCCAGAAGAATCATCAGGACCCGTCACTCATGAGTGTCAACACATACTGGCAAGGAAACCAGTATACAACAAGACTTGAAGGATCAGCCACTGCCTCGCCCTGAAGTCGTATGGTTTACGGATGGCAGCAGCTTCCTCCAAGATGGTAAGCGGCGGGCTGGAGCAGCAGCAGTTAGCAAAACTGATTTCATCTGATACTCTGGTCTCCCAGAAGGGACATCAGTCCAAAAAGCAGAACTGATTGCCCTTATGAAAGCATTGGAACTAGCAACAGGGAAAAGGGCCACCATATAAACTGATAGCCACTATGCATTTGCCACTGTTCATATGCTCGGGACTATTTACCAACAATGCGGGCTATTAACCTCTGCCGGGAAAAAAATAAAAAATAAAGATGAGATCCTCCACCTTGGCTCAGCAGTGCAGGGCCATAAGGAACTAGCTATACTGGACTGTCCCGGGCACCAGAAGAGAAACAACCCTGTGGCAGTTGGAAACAGAAGGGCAGATGAGGAAGCTTAATTGGCAGCCCTAAACGGAGTGACTCTGTTAACTTTTTCCACACCGGGGGGAACAAAAATCAGGAGACTTGGCGGCCCCGGAACATTCAGGCAACTTATCATCTGAGGAGACAGATACAGAAATCTGGGACCCTACAGAGCCAAGTTTACAATTTCAAAAAGCCCACCTTTATGTCAAAGACCTACACCAGCTCAACCACTTAGGCTCAAAGAAGTTATAGGCACTCTTAAAGGACCGAAGAAAGGACTTATTATTGACTGACTCAAAGAGGAAAAAAATAGCTGAGCAGGTGACTAGAGCTTTTCAAGTCTTCCAATTAGTTAATACTTTCCCATCCAAGATTCCTGCAGGGAAGCGCATATGAGGAACCAGACCAGGACAATTCTGGGAAGTGGACTTTTCTGAAATTAAGCCAGCAAGGTATGGACTTAAATATCTCCTAGTCTTTGTAGATACTTTTTCAGGATGGGTCGAAGCCTTCCCCATGAAGAAAGAAACAGCTCAGATGGTGGTCAAAAAGATCCTAGAAGACAGTTTTCCAAGGTTCGGCCTGCCTAAGGTAATAGGGTCTGATAACGGACCGGCATCCGTGGCCCAGGTAAGTCAGGGATTTTCCAGGACCCTGGGGATTAATTGGAAGTTATATTGTGCTTATAGACCCCAGAGCTCAGGACAGGTAGAAACGATGAATAGAACCATCAAAGAGACTTAACGAAATTAATCTTGGAGAACGGCATAAAAAATTGGACTATGCTCCTACCTCATGTACTTTTTCGTGCAAGAAATACCCCTCCGCCCCTTTGTGTAACCTCACCCCTTATGAAATTCTCTACAGTGCCCCTCCTCCATTAAGGGACCTAACCCCAACTCTGAGATTAATGATTCCTTTCACACACCCTTGCTAGACAGACTTAAAGCCCTTGAACAAACCCAGCACCCAGCGATACCTGTGGAAACAGTTGGCCACTGCTTATCATCCTGGAGACGAGGGAACTCCACATCGATATCAAGTGGGAGACTTCGTCTACATGAGACAGTATCGGGTGTCATCCCTGGAACCCTGCTGGAAACGACCATACCAGGTGCTGCTTATAACACCTAAAGTGGTGAAAGTGGATGGGATCACTTCCTGGATCCATGCCTCCCATCTCAATCCTGTGCCCTGTCCATACTCTGGCTGGAAACTGGAACAGACTGGTAACCCTCTCAAGTTGCATGTCTGTGGTGTGGGTAGGGCTATGGATTCTTCCCCTGACCACCAGCAGTCCTAATCCCCATCAGCCTGTTCAGCAACAATGGCAAGTTATAAATCCTACTGGGCAAGTAGTGTGGTCTATTTCACATACAGCCCCCTTATGGACTTGGTGGCCATCTCTCCACCCGGACATTTGTCAGCTTGCCATAGGCCTCTCTGACTGGGATCTCCCTGACATAGTGGACCCCACAAAGATCCCACTAAAGCCCAAACCAGGGCAACATAGACCAACTTACCCCATGAATTATTGATGTCATCTCCCCAGCTCAGGTGTAAACTAGCCAGTCTTGTTTATTAAGTGTGCCCAGCTGATTTCTGAAATCGCAAACAGGCCCAAACCTGTGGAGGACCCAGTGACTTTTATTGTAGATCTTGGGGTTGTGAACACATGGGAGCTACATTGTGAAACCCAAACTCCCCAGACAGTATGATTCGGTAGGATGAAATGACATCTGGATTGATCCCAATAAATGTGCCGCTATTCAAGTGGTGTCAAAAACTTGCTGTGGAAAAAATAGTCTATGTTACCCCCTCAATATAACTTTCACTTCCAAAGAAAGGGGCTACCTCAGAACAACATGGCCTATGGGAAATACTTGGGGAATGCGATTCTATATTAATGGCCCTGGTTATGACTTTGGTCTCTGGTTCACCATCCAGCTTAAAAAGGAAGAAAATCCCACAGCAATAGGGCCCAATCCATTCAAGTCAGGAATTAAGCCTCCTAAACCTCCCATGCCTAGATCTACCAAAACCCCTCTACCATCTCATACTTCGCAGTTTCCATCTTTGCCTACTTCTCCAGTCCAGAGTACAGCTGACTCCTCCCCCTGGGAACTAATTAAAGGAACCTTTATGGTACTGAACTCCACACAGTCAGAACTTCTTGCATTTCAGCCCAGGTATTTGACAGCTCTGTACATTATTGTGTAATGGTGCAGATACCCCCCAGGGTGCTCTATCATGATCCAGATTCCTTTGAAGGTCTACTAGGTGGACAAACAACCCGATTTTGCCGGGAGCCGGTGTCCCTTACTCTAGCCATCCTATTGGGGCTAGGAGCTGCTGCAGGAGTGGGTACAGGAACAGCTGATATGATCCATGGGTCACAACAAATGGCCTGATTAGAAACAGCAATATATCAAGACTTGAAGACGTTAGAGACCTCCATCACAGTTTTGCAGGAATCCTTAACCTCTCTCTCTAAAGTTGTTTTACAGAACAGGTGAGGATTAGACCTCCATTTAATAAGGGAGGGGGGCCTCTGTGCTGTACTGAGAGAAAAATGCTGTTTTTATGCTGACCATAGTGGAGTTTTAAAGAATCCATGAGTAAATTGAGAAAATGCCTTGAAGAGCACCAGAGAGAAAGGGAGATTCAACAAGTGTGGTTTGAGTCATGGTTTACCTTGTCCCCCTGGTTAACTACACTCCTATCAGCCTTAGCTGGACCCCTGATCATGCTTATGGTGTTGATAACTGTGGGAGCTTGTTTGCTTAACCTCATAGTTTCCTTTGTCCAGGCTCAGATTGGGCAGGTAAAACTCATGGTAATCAGACAGAAATACACTTCACTGGCAGAAATAGAATGTGAGACCGCACAAAAATTATGATTCATTACTTTTAAAATTAAAAGTAGGCAGAAAAAGGAGAAATGAAAGAATTAAAGAAATTAAAATTGAAACGTAAAGAAACAGGTTTTGTAAAGTTTACAAGCTGTGCTCAGAACCTGAAATTCCTGTGTCAGTGAAGACAATTCCCGGAACTGCCCATTAGATGTGTTGAAATCTTTCCTGACCACCTAGTTACTTAACAACCCCTTCCCAGAAACCGTGCATCTCAGCACGTATACATCTCAGGGCTTCAACCAATCAGTTTAAATGTATACCCCTTCTCAGGGCTGACCAATCACCCCCTGCCCGAACTGTTCCCGCTAATGAATGTGCTAATCATGTTTTAGAGTTGTTATTTGATTTTCCCACAGTATATGATATTTGCTAAAGGAGGCTATGATGTATATAAAGTCCCTGCACTCTCTAAAGATTGTATATAATCTCTTCTCAAGTTGTTCTCGGGGCTCTTTGTTCTTTCCTCCTCTGAAGTGAGCTTTGAGCCCCAGCATGCTGGACCCCCAATAAACCATTTGCTGTGGCATGAGACAATAGGTGCTTGGGTTTTCTCATGTCTCCAAATCACATAAAGAATCTATACCTGACAGTCAGTAAGCCTCAAATTGGAGAAGCAGTGCAGTATTAGCGGCAGGGCTATTTGATCACTCCTGATTCAAAGGAAGGGTGTTCAGGCCACCCAATCCCCTTCTGGACTTCAAATATTACCTAGATTTCTGTTTTCATACTTATATTTCACCAGTATATTCTTGTAAATATCGCAGGTTCCCAATACCATAATTCATCCTGCAGAATGATTCCTAAACCAAATCGAACCTGTTATTACCCTTAACCATGCAATATTTCCTCAATATAACTTAACAGAAGAACAAGGATATTGTTGGTCTTACAATACAGGAATGTAGGGGATCTTCCTTCTGCTGAGAACCTCAAAGTTCCATGCAGAAATGATCCCTGAAGAAGATGTAGACACCTATGAAAGACCTGAGAGAGCAAAAGTCAATTTCCATGTAAAACAACCTGGTCAAAATGAAGGGATGTGTCTGAAAGCCTCTCTCTTCTTAATGTAGATAAAATCGACCAAACCAGGCCTGTGTGGAGAGCTGTTCCCGGGTGCCTATGGTTGATATACCATTCTATCTTGTGAAAGTATCACAGGAAGTATGGGCAGCCTCCATATCATGGGACCCTTGGAAGCAACTGTTAGGAAAAAGTGGTTGCCAACCCAGTGACCTCATTCAGTTCGTGAAGGAAGTGACCTATCACACTTCCTTGGTGATGGAACTCTCTGAACTCGGGATCCAAGAAGCCAGGCACCCAGAGCCAGTCCCAGTCCCAGTCCCAGTGGTCTCATTTGTTTGGATTTACCAAGGACAGAGTCAGTCTTTCTTAGTACCTACTGAAGTGAGAATGGCCAAATGCCAGGAGAGCTCTGAAGAGGGGCCTTTTCTGAGAAAGCAGGTAGCGGCTCAAACATGGCTCCTGACAACTTCACAGAGTTGGCAAAGAAGTCCAGGTCTGAGATAGGACAGGCCATTTTGGTGGAACATAGTATGGCCCACCAGTCAGAGGACACTCAGGATACTCACAGACATACTTGGGGGAAGGAGATTCCGTTGTGGGTGTCTGTGTGAGTTTGTGGTTTTGTCTCATGTTCTGAGAATTGGTAGGAAAGGCGGTTTGTTTGTTTAGACTGGAATGTTTCTAGAAAGTCGTTTGACAACGCGAGTGTTTCTATGTCTGTGTTTCCCACTGAATCCGTTTTTGTAGACATTTGAAAAGAGAATTCATCAATGGTTGTGTCCTGTCTAGTAGAAAGCTTCCCAGCATTCATCTTGCCAAATTAAAGAATAAAGAGCTGCTTGCCTTATGGATGGGCAACACCTATTATCTTCTTAAGTTCCTCTTTTCTTCCTGAATACTGGCCACTCTCCAGAATAGCCTCATGGTATTATTTCCAAGATATGTACCACCTCCAAGCTCTGTGACATGATCATGTACTGGATAGCTGAAGGGAATGAGAGCATCTCAGAAAACTCAGATATCAGTGCGACCAGTAAAGTCTCAGTGGAGAAATACTACTTTGGACTTTTGCTTACCTATTGTTCTGTTGTCCTGAATGTCAGGAACGTGTTTGCCTCAGGCCACCCCTGTGTGAAACCTGAAGAAATCAGTTTTCAAATGGAAAAGGATGGGCATCACCTGTGGCTCTTTGCTTAATTGCTTTGGAAATGGATGTGGCTGAATCAGCCTCTTTGCCCTCTGTGAGGCAGTGGCTTAGATTCTCAGCACCTGATGGATCTAAAGAAAGTTTCCAAGTGTGCATCCAAAACCAAAATGGCCAAAAGAGCAGTCATTGTGGATGAAGTCTCTCGCCTTCCTCTGTAAGCTTCCTGACCTCCATCAAGTGAGAATAGGGATCCGTTGGGTCAAACCAGTTCTTCAAAGCTCTGCAGAGGCTAGCCAATAGGTGCTTGGGTTTTCTCAGGACACCAATTCACATAAAGAATCTATACCAGTCAGTTGGCCTCAAACTGGAGAAGCAGAGCAGTATTAAAGAAGGGCTATTTGATCACTCTTGGTTCACAGGAATGGTGTCTAGTCCACTCTGACTTTAGGCAAATGAGGGGCAAGGGAGCTTATTTTGGACACTGTCTTGGGCTGCGCCCGTCATGGAAACCTCTAGCTAGAGGTTATTCAGAGTGTCTATGTTGAAGAAGATGAGGGCCATGTGGGAGTTTTTTGGTTTTAATTGTGGTCAATTGTTGGTGGTTAGAAGAGAATCCTGGGTCCACCTGGGCTGGAACTCTGGTGCGATTCCCCTTAAAGACTGAGTTCTGGAACTGACCTCAGAGAAGTATTGCGATTAATTGTGTTGGGATTTTAGGCGGCCATGCATGAGAGTCGCCATTGGAAACTGAGATCTAAGCCTGGGGTGGCTATTCACCAAGCACTGTCAATCTCAGCCAGGACATCACATGAATTTATTCTGAAAGACTTGGCAGCCATTGTTGACAGTCAAAACACACATGGACCTCACATTGTAGACCTCAATGGGCCTGGCTTCATGTGGCCTTTTGGCCACTCTTTGGGAAGACTTGCCTCTGAAAATTCTCCAGAGTTTTCCTTGAAATGTGCTTCCTAAAAATTTAATGGTTCCTGAATGAATTGAAACCCACAGTTTCTCCAACTTCATCCTTGAAAAATGTCTAGATAAATACCATGAAATTTTTGAAATTTCCACGACCAGGTGGCACTGGAGAACCTTTGGATGTCCTGTTGCTGATCAAGAGTGTACCAGACAGTGCCTTCCTTGACTGGGTTTCATGAAAATTGTGTAGAACAGAGCTGCCAGTATGGTGGAGCCTGCTGAGTAGTGGGCCCAGAGCTGTGGTGTGCAGTTGTGTGATAAAACATCTGTGGTGGTGTCATGTGGATCTTACTTTGGCTTCCAAATGCTTGTGACTGACATGGTGCAGCCAGCATACCTTTGTATATTAAGCCATCTTGTTAGATGGAGAGTTTTCAGGGCAATGTTCAGAATCAAGTTGCTACGGTCAAGGGGGCAAGCAATGTGGCATAGAAGCCTGGTTGGTGCATTCTCCTGCAGACCCTTACACACCACACGTGACAGAACTCCCTCCAGCACTGTGTCCCAGTGGAACTCCTTGTATTTTGTGAAGCAAATACCAAACTCCCAGTGCAGCAACAAGAAACACAACAAAATTGGAGAATGACCAAATGGCTTCACAGTCTACACGGAAAGATTCTTAGACCCCAGTGGCCACAGTAAACCCACAAAGAGAGAATTCAGCACTGCTACCTCATGTTCATTGGAAAATAAGAAACCATGTCCTCCATGTAACAGATGCATACACAGCTTTGATGGTCTCACTAAAAAGGAAGCTAAAGCTCCTGAAAACAACATATATTTCAAGTGTACAACCTCAAAGACAGTTTCCCAGATGTCTTGAGGCCTGCACACTTCCATGTTTGTGGAGTTTTTACAGTCTCCATTACTTTTGGAAACTCCTCTACCACCTCCAGTGTTGTGAACTCCAGAGCATTTTCCATTCCAGATATGTATTCCTAGATTTTCTAACTCTTCTCCTCTAATTGTATCTTACTTGGGGCGAAGGTAATGTCAAGGCATTGTTCTGGATGAGAGTGGGAAGATTTATTTGTAGCACATATTTGCATACACATTGGATTCATTTTCCAATTATTCATTCAAAATACTGAATCCCTCATAGTAACCCACTCCCTACTAGACTCTGACTACAAATCCTATTATGATGGATAAAAATAGACCAAACCAAATTGAAATACACGTAGTTCAGAGGATGCAAGGTTAACATTTGGACGTTCCTTTTGCATTATATATGGTAGGAGTTTTAAATCTAGTCATTTTTTTGTTGAAACACTTCTCCATGTGTTTTTAAAGTTAACAAATATGTGAATTCATGTCTCCATTTCTCTGTAGCCTATTCAGCACATATATTTTTATATGCACATATAGAATCCTACCTGGTACCACACGTACATTCTTGTGAGGTGGCTCACTTGGCAGATACAAATTGTGAGAAGAGATCACTCCTGTTAAACACTGTTGAAACTGAAAATTCAACTTATGAGTGAGTATCCTAGCTGAACAACATTATACATAAATTCATGTTCAGTAAAATGAATATTTTTAGATCTGTGGATGATATATATTTCATGGTGAATTTCATTTGGCTTGTATATTAATACTTTTTAATTTCTGTGTGTGTATTTTAATGTGTATATATATATATATATATATATATATATATATATATATATATATATATATATATATACACTCTCCAGAGTTTTCAAAATATGAAATAAATGTATCTTATTATGTACTCCCTAAATTCATTAATATTTAAGTGCGTATTTATAATCAACTTTTCATAAGATTATTCTAAGACATATTCATCCTCCTGAAATACGTATTTGTTTCCTAGCACTGAAAACTAAGTTAAGTGAATTGTGCATACATATCCTAATATTTTTACACTAATTGACCCAGGTTAATATAAATGCAAGTAGATTTCTATAGGACATGATGTGTATTTTGACGTTCATTTTTTTCAACACTTGTACATTACTATTTCCTCAGTTTATGCACATCATAAGATATATATTTCATCCACAAGTTCACAAATTTAAAGGCTTTTGTTTCACTTTCAATCACTTCCTGCTTCAGAACACATGTATTCCTCCAGGTTACATGACTGGTCTTTTCATGAGACTTCTTTCCAAACACATTATTTTCGATTTCCACAATTACTTTTGAAGCAAAACTCACATATTCTTCATGATAAACCATAACCCTAATATTACCATTAGATGTATAACTGGTTTGAATGAATGGATATATATCAATATAAGGTTTCCTGTATATTTTCAGATATCAATTTGAACCATTATTTAAGTTGGAACCAGTTATATTATTTATTCACAGTATGGTCTATTCATGCATTATTTGTATATTCATAGACACAGTGTACACCTATTTGTATTCAAAATACTAATTTACACGTCTTTAAAATACTGTTCCTAGAAATGGTGAAAGAAATACTCATGTCACCTGATCTACATATACATTTTATCACAGTAATATTCTGGAAACAAAAAGCAAATGTCACACTTATGATTGTACTAAAGCCTAAATGGAAATTGAACATGGATTACTAAAATCATCCATGTCCAGTTTGCCTATTGCTCTCAAATGTGGATCCTATTGGTGACTACATATTTGTTTCTTCCTAAGATTATATATTCAACCTCAAACCTGTTGAAAATGTCTAATCCTATTACTCACCTTATACTTTGCCTGATTTCCTAATGTCTCTATTGATATATATTTTCCCCAGTTCATCATTGTGACTGCCTCTTAACATGTGCTGACATTTACATTCACTCTCTACATGAAACCCTATTGCTAAAGACCATTTTGTCCAAATCCTATACTCACTCATCTTTCTAAAACTACCGTCTATCTTTCTAATCCTACCGACTATCACTTTTTGACTGCATGTTCTCTTCGACATTCAATCATCCAAGGTACAATATCCTATACCATTGTATATTGATTTATCTGAGACATCTGTGCAGAAATTAATTCAAAGCTAAGTATCCCAATCAAGGGCCCAATGCCCTTCTGGGCATCAAATCTTACCTAGATTTCTGTTTTCATACCTATATTTCAACTGTATATTTTGTAAATATCACATGTTCCCATAACCATTATTCATCCTGCAGAATTATTCCTAACCCAATCGAACATGTTGTTAACCCTACCCATACACTGTTCCCTCAATCTAACTTTACAGAAGATCAGGGAGAGAGTTGGTCTTCCAATACTGAATTGTAGGGTATCTTCCACCTGATGAGAACCTCAAAGGTCCATGCAGAAATGATACATGGAGAAGAAGGCAGCTATGAAGGACCTGAGAGAGCAAAAGTCATTTTCAATGTTAAACAACCGGGTCAGGATGAAGAGATGTATCTGAATCAGCCTTTCTCTTCTTAATATAGAGAAGATAGACCAAACCAGGCCTGTGAGAAGAGCTGTTCCTGGGTGCCTATTGTTGATGTACCATTCTAACTTGTGAAACTGTCACAGAAAGTAGGGGCAGTCTCCATCTCCTGGGACCCTTAGAAGCAAATATCAGTACACACTTCCTTGGTGATGGAACACTCTGAACTTGGGATCCAGGAAGCCAGGCACCCAGAGTAAGTCCCAGTCCCAGTCCCAGTGGTCTCAATTGTTTGGATTTACCAAGGACAGAGTCAGTCTTTGTTGGTACCTACTGAAGTGATAATGGCCAAATGCCAGGAGACCTCTGGAGAGGAGCCTTTTCTGAGAAAGCAGGTAGTGGCTCAACCATGGCTTCTGACAACTTCACAGAGTTGGCGAAGGAGACCAGATCTGAGACAGAACAGGCCATTTTGGGGGAACATAGTATGGACCACCAGTCAGAGGACACTCAATATATTCACCAACATACTTGGGGGAAGGAGGTGCCGTTGTGGGTGTTGTTGTGAGTTTGTGGTTTTGTCTCTTTTCTGAGAATAGGTAGGAAAGACTGTTTGTTTGTTTGGACTGGAATGTTTCTAGAAAGTCGTTTGACAACGCGAGTGTTTCTATGTCTGTGCATTCCACTGTATCTGTGGTTGTAGACATTTGAAAAGCAAATGCATCAATGGTTGTGTCCTGTCTAGTAGAAAGCTTCCCAACATTCATACTGCACAATTTAAGAATGGAGAGAGGCTTGCCTTATGGATGGGCAACTCCTACTATCTTTCTAAGTTCTTGTTTTCTTCCTGAATACTGGACACTCTCCAGAATAGCCTCATGGTTTGGTTTCCAAGATATGTACCACCTCCAAGCTCTGTGACATGGCCATGTACTGGATAGCTGAAGAGAATAGAAGCATCTCAGAAAACTCACATATCAGTGTGACCATTAAAGTCTCAGTGGAAAAACACTGCACTGGGCCTTTTGCTTACCTATTGTTCTGTTTTCCTAAATGTCAGGAAGATCTTTGCCTCAGGAAACCCCTTTGTGAAGCCAGAAAAAAAGAGTTTTCAAATGGAAATGAATGGGCATCACCTGTGGCTCTTTGCTTAATTGCTTTGGAAAGAGATGTGGCTGAATCAGCCTCTTTGCCCTGTGAGAGGCAGTGGCTTAGATTCTCAGCACCTGATGGATCTAAAGAAAGTTTCCAAGTGTGCATGCAAAACGATAATGGCCAAAAGAGCAGTCATTGTGGATGAAGTCTCTCACCTTCCTCTGTAAGCTTCCTGACCTCCATCACGTGAGAATAGGGATCCTTTGTGTCAAATCAGTTCTTCAAAGCCCTACAGAGGCTAGCACATAAGGGCTTGTGTTTTCTCATGACACCAATTCACATAAAGAATATACACCAGACAGTCAGTAGGCCTCAAATTAGAGAAGCAGAGCAGTATTAAGAGCAGGACTATTTGATCACTATTGGTTCACAGGAAGGGAGTCCAGGCCACCCTGACTTTAGGCAAATGAGGGGCAAGGGAGTTCATTTGGAAAACTGTCTTGGGCTGTGTCCCTCATGGAAACCTCCAGCCAGAGGTTATGAAGAGTGTCTATGTGGAAGAAGATGAGGGCCATTTGGGAGTGTTTTGGTTTTAATTGTGGTCATTTGTTTGGTGGTTGGAAGAGATGCCTAGGTCCACCTGGGCTTGAACTCTGGTGTGATTCCCCTTACAGACTGAGTTCAGGAACTGACCTCAGAGAAGTATTGCCATGAATTGTGTTGGGATTTTAGGAGACCACGCATGAGAGTTGCCTTTGGAAACTGAGATCAATGCCCAGGGTGGCTTTCCACAGATCATTGTCAATCTCTGCCAGGGCATCACATTATTTTATACTGAAAGACTTGGCAGCCATCGTTGACAGTCAAAACACACATGGGCCTCACATTGTAGACCTCAATGGGCCTGGCTTCATGTGTCTTTTTGGCCACTCTTTGGGAAGCCTTGCCTCTGAGAATTCTCCAGAGTTTCCTTGAAATGTGCTTCCTCAAACATTAATGGTTCCTGAATGAATTGAAACCCACAATTTCTCCAACTTCATCCTTGAAAAATGGCCAGATAAATACCATGAAATTTTTGAAATTTTCATGACCAGGTGGCACTGGAGAACCTTTCAATGTCCTCTTGCTGATGAAGTGTGTACCAGACAGTGCCTTGATTGACTAGGTTTCATGAAAATGATGTAGAACAGAGATACTAGTATGTTGGAGCCTGCTGAGTAGTGGGCCCAGAGCTGTGGTGTGCAGGTGTGTGATAAAACATCTGTGGTCGGGCCATGTGTATCTGCCATTGACTTCCAAATGGCTTGTGGCTGACATTGTGCAGCCAGGAATCACTTATATGTCTGATAACTCTCCATATAAGGCATCTTGTTATATGGAGATGTTTCAGGACAATGTTCAGAATCAGGTGCAATGGTCAAGGGGAAAAGCTATGTGGGATAGAAGCCTGGTTGATGCATTCTCCTGCAGACCCTGACCCATCTCATGTGAAAGAACTCCCTCCAGCACTGTGTCCCAGCTGAATTCCTTGTATTTTGTGAAGCAAATAACAAATTCCCAGTGCAGCAGCAAGAAACACCACGAAAAGTGGAGGATGACCAAATTGCTTCACAGTCCACACGGGGAGTCACTTAGCCTTCAGTGGCGACAGTTTACCTACAAAGAGTGAATTCAGCACTGCTGCCTCATGTCCTTTGAAAAACAAGAAACCATGTCCTCCAGGTCACATAGATGCAGATCCAGCTTTGATGGTCTCATTAGAAAGAAAGCTAAAGCTCCTGACAACAACATATATGTCAAGTGCCCATCGTCAGAGGCAGTTTCTAAGGAAGTCTTCAGGCTGGCAGAGCTCCATGTTTAATAGCATTTACCTATTAGACCAGGATGCAAGAAAAGAACACTGACTCCAATTAAAATCAAGTTAAAGCAAGCTTATATTTTCCACTGCCCAGGTGGCCTCTCCCTCCCAAAACAGTGGGAACAAGACAGCCACCCAAATTTCCTACAGCCCAGGTTTATAACCCAGAATTTTACACTACAGGGGGGTTAAAATATCAGAACTTTGACAAGCATCAAACTAATCGTAGTTTATATATATATATATATATATATATATATATATATATATATATATATATATATTTTTTTTTTTTTTTTTTTTTTGCTGGCCCCAATATCAGAATTTATGAAGACCATTAGAGCCTCAGAGAGGGTCATTGTCTGGCCAGGGAAGGCCAGTATTTATGAGGTGTCAATAAAGTTTCATAGAGGGCTTTTCCTGGTCAAAGAGCCAGGCATGGGTGAGTTCAAGGCCACGGGCAGGCATTGCAAGCAGGTTCAGAATTTGGTGTAATTTATAGTTAAGCCAAAATTTTCTTTTCATGGCTTTGTGGCAAGATGGATCCCAATTTTAATAAAAGATCAGGTTGGGTCTATCATTCCAACCTTTTCTAATGTGTCCCTTTCAAATCTTTGATAGGGTAGGGGAAGAGCACTGAGGGAATTTTAATACCTCACGTAACAGTCTCCATATTTTTTGAACTCACACAAAACCAGTCTCCCTGATTTTACCTGACTTAATTAATTACTTAAAATGAAAGTCTATTTATTTTTGGCTCCATCGTTGTAAGAAGAGTGGCGTCACTCATTTTGGCTTCTTCTGAGCTGAGAGAGGGTGACATGAGGGGGCACAGCATGAGGGACATGAGTTGCCTTTTAGAAGTCAGTTCGGTTTGAAGTCTGGTTGTGGTAGAACAGTTTGTAAAGTCATCTGGGGATGGGTTCTTCTATGAGAGAAACAAAAACCATGAGTACTGAATAAATGTTGCAGCTGCTGAAACAAGTCACTGTATAGATGTCCCCTCATCTGTCTTCAATATCCCCAGTTATCAGGACTTTCAACTTAATATTTAACTTTTAGTGTCACAGTTGTCCCACCCCATAAGATACAGTTTAATAATTTAATGTCATCTGATCTTGCAAATTCCTTTTACTAGTATGACCTCTGTGTGTAATAGAGAAACCTTTAATTCTGTTAGTCAGGGCTGGATAATCATACTAGCAAACACCAAGCCTACCTGTGTAGGTTAGGAATATCTGTAGGCCTTAAACAAAAAACTTCTGCCTCTGGTAGCTCCTCTTGATAGTCTCTTTTTATTCTCATCAGGCATTCCTCTCTGAGAATCCTTCTTTGTAGCCTCCAGTCTTACTTATTTTGGGAGGCTACCATAAAGTGTATACGTTAAAATATTATTATAACTATTATTATTTAAAATGCCCAGGAATGGCTGTATTTTGGGTTTATCTGTCTTTGCTGAGAGTTTAAGATGAAGCAGTAAAACTGACTTTTGTTTCTATCTATTGTTAACAGTCAGCTGAGATTTTATGGGAGTCATTTCTGGGGAAACTTGAGAGCAGCTTCTCAGTTCTGCTAGTGCCATTTGCGCTAGGTGATTCCAGGTCTTGCTTGACCATGTGGCTTCTCTCAGAAGCATCAGGAATATCTCCCTTCTCTGATGACTCTCTTCTTCGTAGAAAATGCACTGATTGGCTTTCTGTTCTCCAGTGGCCTCATTAATCTTCCTGATCAGGAGTTTATGTGGCTGAGAGTTGCAAAGTTCTTTAGAGAAGTCTCCTGTTCCCTGGATATAAACTGACTCAGAGGGCAAGAGCCAAAATTTGTTTTATTGTCCCTTTTCATTTAAATTAAATTTTAAATCCTAATCTTAAACATCCAGCAAATAAATTTTAACAGCCTTATATTAAGAGTACTGTGCTTTAATGTCTATAATTTAAAATTATTTATCTTTTTATTATTTGGGATCTGTATTTTTCTGTCTTGTAGGTGATGCCTTATTATCTTAAATTAACCAATGTTGTGTTCAAAAGCAACTCTTTTGTAAAACACTAACAGGGAATCTTTAGTTAACTTATAAGGAAATTACAAAATAAAATTAACAAGAGTAAAAATACTTAGTTCGTGTAATAGCTACCGTGAATTTTTGGCTGAGTTATAAATTATATCACCTTTTTGAGATCCTAGTAATCTTGACAGAAAAAAAAAAAAAAACTTCTGAACGTAACTTTAAATTAAATAACATCTGACCTACTGCTTTCGTAGTTATTCTCACATGTTGTAAGATGAGACACAGAGCCTTATCTCAGGTAAGGCAGGGCTCTATATAAATCTTAAGTCTTTTAGTTCTAAAGCTGATCTTTTTTTTTTAAATATCATCTTACACAGTTTACATAAATTGTTTGAGGTCACATGAACATTAGCTAACACCATATGATATCACATTTAAAACATGAATTAAAGAAAGGCTGAAAGTTTTTAACCTTTACATAGATTAGGCGCTCATTAACTTAAAAATATATTTAAAATTTTCCCCAATGTAAAAAGTAACATAAAACTTTACATATCTTATTGATAACAAGTAAATAAATCCCCAATATATATATATATATATATATATATATATATATATATATATATATATATATATATATATATATTTTTTTTTTTTTTACCATACAACTTCAGAACACCAGCTTGATGTAATGCTCTTTTAAAGTTTCTACCTTACAGACTTGTATACCTGGAAGATATGAGCACATTAATAGCATCACAATGACATTGATGTTTTTACATTAACCAAATTTAGCTTTTAAAGAAATTCCAGTACAGTGCTCTAAAATAACAGTTCTTATTTAATCAGTTGTTTAATTTTTATGGTTGCTTGCTCTAGAAAAATAAAAATAAACACAATGTTATGGGTAAACTTTTGTTTTCAGAAATTTGTGTCGCTTTATCACATGACTGATTTTTACAATCTTATACAGACTTTAGAACAAACTTATACAGACCTTACTAAATCAATCAGATATCTAACAAAAGTACTCATGAATGAGTAATCCCATATCAAATTTACTTCACTTATTTATCAAAATATTAGAGAAATGTATTGAACAGTGTAAACCATTTTTTTGTTAAAGGAAAAGTCCTAGAACCAAGGCATATTAGACATTTTATAGACATTAATATTTTATTAGATTTTTGAGCAGCTAGAAAAACTTGTAAGCTTAAATTTAAAGACATTTATTGTTATTTGTTTATCCAAATTTAAAGTGAACCTTTTAACTCACGTGAATTAAAGATCTTCGAATCCACTTTTTAAAATTTGTTTTTATGAGTGCTTTTTTTTAATGATCGCTCCTTATATATGTTAATTTGTATATCATATAGATGATATACGAACATATAGATATATGGACATACAACACATAACAAAAGTGTGCACAAATAATAATAGTAAGGCCTTGTAGCTTTTCACAGGTGAAATCTCCATTGTAATGTTTCAGAACTCCACTGTTGGTCAAAGATAGAACTGATGAGAAAAATATTAACCTAGTTCTCTAGGATCAAAATAATGAGCTCAAAAAAAAATACAGAATCTAAGGAAAAAAATGAGAGTCCTAGAAAAAATGACTGGCCAGTAATTAGTAAATACCATACGATTTACCTTTTTTTTCCCACTTAGACATCAGATCAGTCTCCTACTGAGCTTGCAGGCTTATTTCATTTACATTTCAACATAAGTCCTGGCTGAGTTCTGGAAGGAGCTGGACAAAACTGCTATTCTGAGCGGACACCTCAGGCCTAAGGCACTTTAACCATAATTTTCAGGTGAGGATGTTGAAAATTATGATACAATTTTAAGATACAATTCAAAATTTTATACCTTAACATCTTGTTTTGTCAACAGATACCATACTATGATTTACTATCCTTGTCCAAATTAATGCACTGACACACTGTGACATTTTCCCAGGCTACCCAATTAAAAATTGGTGAAAAAAAAGACTAAATGATTGGGAAGTTACTTGCCAACTTGGAAGTAGAATTCTTTAGTTTTCCATTTTAAGTATTTAAGTTCTCTGGCATGAATTATCTGAAATCATAAACTAAAAAATTACCTAAACCCGACTTTTAACTGCAAGATTGAGCAATGCTACAAAAACCCATCCAGATACCATATTGTTACAATAAAACATCATCATTTAGACACACATTCAGCTAAGATCATTCCCAAGAAACAATTTATAATATCTACACATTATTGCACATGTCTTAAATGGCCAGAAACAAAGACAAAAGACAGACAGAAAGGAGCTCCAGACTATGGCTGACAGGACAGAAGCCTTTAAAACAGCAGATAAGAGAAAAATCTCCTACACCAGTGGCATGATAGATGTCCCCACAAGGGCATCAGATGTTTTCACAGAGGGGCAACCTGAAATGTAATATCAAAGGTCTCCATGGTGACTTTACTGCATTTAGTGTCTCCTTTTTCTTTTTCTCTTTTTTAAGAAAACAGAGGTGGCATAATACTTACAGTGCAGGGAAGGAAGGAGGGAATTTACTGAAGCAACAGGACTTCGGCAGCTGCTGGGAGTCCCTCAGTCCCGTCTTTTACTTACAGGATTAGCTCCTCTGGTTTGGTTCCACCCCAAGCACGCTGAATCTCCTAACATTTCAGTAGTCAGCTCTCAAAAATTCCGGGGTCGGGGGGGTATCAAAATTCGTAACTTAAATTTCGGTTCTGGACCTTGAAGCCAATTAATACCAATTTAATATAAGGACAGGGTTTGAGAAAAAGTAAAAGGGAGGTTTACTGCTTTGCTAACAAAGGATAAAAACAGGGGACTCTGTCCAAAGTTGTGACTCTCTTGATCTGGAGGGACAAGGGGTTTTAAAGGAGCTTCACTTGTTAACCTGGGAGATACTCAGTTATTAGGTCTCCAGCAGGCATTGCCCTCTGCAGTGGGTGTGCTCCAGACAGCCAGCTAGGGGCTTCTCTCATCCTGCTTAACAAAGGGGGGTATAGTGCATCACATTTCTTTAAAACACAGTCCAAAGGGGTGACAGGCTTACATGCTTTATTACCAATTTTCACGTCCAATATCCTTAAGTTTTTACCACAGAAATCACACAACAAAATGCACAAAAACAAACAAATAAAAAACATTTAGAACACAGAACAAAACACACACAAAAAAACAGAAACTTGGCGAATAAACAGAAAACCAGAGGAGCAATGCAGCGTCTTGCTAAAGCTCCGGGGTAGGAGCTCCTGCGTGCCAGTCGGCACCTCTCTACACTTTCAGAGGTATTCCCTACAGAAAAGAACAGAGGAAAGAAGGATTCCTATTACTGTCCCAGACAGGAGTATATGTGAGCCTTCCCAGGCCACCTCTCTGTCATCAGAAGAGTACTCCCTTAACCGGATATCAGATGTTATAAAGGCGCCTCTTACCTATGAAGGCCTCCTCCACCAGGTGCTTGATAATAGTTTTAGTACGATGGTTCACTGCAGTGATCCATGGACTGAAGGCTCATTCCAAGGCCTTGGAACTTGTCTCTCCAGCCTGGAGTCCTGGAGGATAGGCCAGCTTCAGAATTTCCAGCAGTCTGGCTTTGTGATCTGGTCGGGTCATGTTAATGGGGAACTCCAAAATGTTAGTCCAGGACACAAGAAAAGACCACTGACTCTAATTAAAATCAAATTAAGGCAAGCTTCATATTTCAACCAGCCAGGCTGCCTCTCCCTCTCAAAATGGCGGGAACAAGACAGCAACCCCACCTTTCCTACAGCCCAGCTTTATAGCCCAGAAAGTTACATAAAAGGGGGGTTACAGAAAACAGAACTTTGACAAGCATCACACTAATTAGAGTTTACATTTGATTTTCTGGCCCCAGCATCAGAAATTATGAGGACCATTAGAGCCTCAGAGAGGGTCATTGTCTGGCCAGGGAAGGCGAATATTTATGAGGTGTCATTAAAGTTTCAGAGAGGGCTGTTATCTGGTCAGAGAGCCAGGCATGGGTGAGTTCAAAACATGGTCAGGCATTCTAAGCAGGTTCAGAATTTGCAGTAATTTATAGTAAAGCAAAAATTATCTTTTCATGGCTTTGTGGCAAGATGGCTCACAATTTTAATGAAAGATCATGTTGAGTGATCAACCCTGTCCCCTACTTTTGGAAAATCCTCTACCACCTCCAAGGTTGTGAACTCCTGAGCATTTTCCATTCCAGATATGTATTCACAGAATTTCTAACTCTTCTTCTCTAATTGTGTCTTACTTGGGGCGAAGTTAATGTCAAGCCATTGTTCTGGATGAGAGTGGGAAGAATATTGTGCTGCACATAATTGCATACACATTGGATTCACTTTCCATTTTTCCAATTGAAATACTGAATTCCTGACAATAACCCATACCCTTCTAGACGCTAACTACAAATACTAATATGATGGAGAAAAATAACCCAAACGGAATTGAAATACAAGCAGTTCAGAGGAGGCATGGTGTATATTAGACTTGCCTTTTGCAAGATAAAAGGTAGGTGTTATAAATCTAGTCATTTTTTAATTGAAATAGTTTTATATGTGTATTAAAGTTAACAAATATGTGAATTCCTATCTCCCTTTCGCTGTAACCTATTCAGCACATTAATTTTTATATACACATATAGAATCCTACCTGATATCACACATACATTTTTGTGAGGTGCCTGACATTGCAGATACAAATTGTGAGAAGAGATTACTCCACCTAAATGCTGTTGGAACTGAAAATTCAAGCTAATGGTGAGCTTCCTAGTTGAATAACATTATACATAAATCCATGTTCAGTAAAATGAATATTTTTGGATCTGTGGATGATATATATTTCATGGTGAAATTCGATTGGCATATATAATTCTACTTTTGAATGTCTTTGTTTGTGTGTGTGTTTGTGTGTGTGTGTGTATATATATATATACAAAATAAATCTCCAGATTTTTCAAAATATGAAATATATGTGTCTTATATACACTCCCTAAATTCATTCATATTCATGTATGTGGATTAATAATCAACTTTTCACAAGATTATTCTCAGAAATATTCATCCACCTGAAATACATATTTGTTTCCTAGTACTGAAAACTAACTTCAGTGAAAGGGGCAAACAAATCCTAGTATTTCTACATTAACTGACCTAGTTTAACATCAATGCTAGTAGATACCTATGGGACATGATGTGTATTTTAACATTAATTATTATTCAACACTGGTACATTACTATTTCTTCAGTTTATGCACATCATAGGATATATATTTCATCCACTACTTAGCAAATTTATAGGCATTTGTTTCACTTTCAATCACTTCTTGCTCCAGAACACATGTATTTCCCTATGTTTCTTGACTGGTCTTTTCATGAGACTTTTTTCAAATATATTATTTTCAATTTCCATGATCAATTTTTAAGCAAAACTCACACATCCTTCATGATAAAACATAACCCTAAGATGACCATTAGATATATAACTGGTTGGAATGATTGATTGTGCATCTTTATAACATTTCTTATATATTTTCAGATATCCATTCAATCCATTATTTAAAGTGGATCCAGTTATATTATTTATTCCCAGTATGGTCTATTCATGCGTTATTGCTATATTCATAGACAGAGGGTATACCTATTTGTACCCCAATACAAATTTATATGTCTTCAAAATATTGCTCCTGGAAATGGTGGAAGAAATACTCATGTCACGTGATATACATATACATTTTATCACAGAAATATTCTGGACACAAAAAGCAAAGGTAACACTTTCAATTGTACCAATGCCTAAATGGAAAGTGAGCATGGATTACTAAAAACATCCATGTCCAGGTTGCCTAATGCTCTCAAATGTCAATCCTATTGGTGACTACATATTTGTTTCTTCCTAAGATTATATATTCAACCTCAAGCCTGTTGAAAATGTCTAATCCTATCACTCACTTTGTAGTATGCTTGATTTCCTAATGTCTTTATTGATATCTGCTTTCCCTCATATTTTCCCCAGTTCATCATTGTGACTGACTCTTCACATGTGCTGACATTAACACTCACTCTCTAACCGAAACCCTATTGCTAAAGAACTTTTTGTCCAAATCCTATACTCACTCTTCATTCTAAACCTAACGACTACCTTCCTCATCGTACTGAATATCGCTTTTTGACTGGATGTTCTCTTCAACATTCAATCATCCAAGGTACAAGGTCCTATGCCATTGTATATTGATTTATCTGAGACAACTGTGCAGCACATAACTCAAAGCTAAGTATACCACTTAAGGGTCCAATTCCCTTCTGGGCTTCAAATCTTTCCTAATTTTCTGCTTTCATACTTATATTTCACCTATACACTCTTGTAAATATAGAAGGTTGCCAATACCATTATTCATCTCGCAAAATGATTCCTAACCCAAATCAAACATGTTATTAACCCTAAACATACACTGTTCCATCAATATAACTTACAGAAGAGCAGGGACAGAGTTGGTCTTACAATATAGGAATGTAGGTGATCTTCCACCTTCTGAGAACCTCAAAGATCCATGGAGAAATGATCCTTGGAGAAGATTTATGCAGCTATGTTGGACCTGAGAGAGCAATAGAAATCTTCCATGGCAAACAACCTGTTCAGGATGAATTGATGGGTCTAAGTCAGCCTCTCTTTTCTTATTGTAAAGAAGTTGGAAGAAACCAGGCCTGTGTGGAGAGCTGTACCTGTGTGCCTAAGGTTGATATTCCATTCTAACTTCTGAATGTGTCAGAGGATGTTGGGGCAGCCTCCATCTCATGGGACGCTTGGAAGCAACTGTTAGGACAAAGTGGTTTTCAAGGCAGTGACCTCATTCAGTTCCTGAAGGAAGTGACCTCTCCTCACTTCCTTGGTGATTGAATTCTCTGAACTTGGGATCCAGGAAGCCAGGCACCCAGAGCCAGTCCCAGTCCTAGTCCCATTGGGCTAACTTGTTTGCTTTTTCCAAGGACAGAGTCAGTCTTTCGTGGTACCTACTGATGTGAGGATGGCCAATTGCCAGCAGAGCTCTGAAGAGGCACCTTCCCTGAGAAAGCAGGTAGTGGCTCACCGCTGTCTCCTGACAACTTCACATAGTTGGCCAAGGAGACCAGATCTGAGAGAGGACAGGCCATTTCGGGGGAACATAATATGGCCCACCAGTCAGAAGACACTCTGGATAGTCACAGACCTACTTGGGGGAAGGAGGTGGCTTTGCCGTTGTGGGTGTGAGTTTGTGGTTTTTTTCTCATGTTCTGAGAATAGGTAGGAAAGGCGTTTTTTCTGGTGTGGAGTGGACTGTTTCTAGTAAGTCCTTTGACATTGTGAGGGTTTCTATGTCTGTGTATCCCACTGTATCCGTGGTTGTAGACATTAGAAAAGAGAATGCATCAATGGATTTGTTTTCTCTAGTAGAAAGCTTCCCCACATTAATACTGCCCAATAGATTAATGGACTTCACTTTGCCTTATGGATGGGCAACACCTACTGTCTTCTTAAGTTACTGTTTTCTTTGTGAATTCTGGCCACTCTACAGAATACGCTCATGGTTTTGTGTCCCAGATATGTAACACCACAAGGCTCTGTGACATGGCCATGTACTGGATAGCTGAAGAGATTGAGAGCATCTCAGAAAACTCAGATATCAGTGTGACCAGTAAAGTCTCAGTGAAGAAACCCTTCTTGGGCCATTTGCTTACTTGTGTTTCAATTACCCTGAATGTCAGGATGGTCTTTGCCTCATGCCAACCCTTTGTGAAGCCTGAAGAAAACTGTTTTCATATGGAAATGAATGGGCTTCACCTGTGGCTCTTTGCTTAATTGCTTTGGAATGGGATGTGTCTGAATCAGTCTCTGGTCCTTGTGTGAGGCTGTGACTTAGATTCTCAGCACCCAATGGATCTAAAGAAAAATCCCATGTGCTTCCCAAACCGAAATGGCCAAAAGAGAAGTCATTGTGGATGAATTTTTTTGCCTTCTTGTTTTAGGTTCCTGACCTCCATTAAGTGAGAATAGGGATTCTTTGGATTAAATGAGTTCTTCAAATCCCTGCAGAGGCTTGCCCATATGTGCTTGGGTTTTCTCATGACTCCAAATCACATAAAGAATCTATACCTCACAGCCAGTAGGCCTCAAATTGGAGAAGCGGAACACTTTAACAGCAGGAATATTTGATCACTCCAGGTTCACAGGAGGAGTGTCCAGGCCACCATGATTTTAGGCAAATGAGGGGCAAGTGAGCTTATTTTGGACACTTTCTTAGGCTGTGCCCCTCATAGAAATCTCCAGCCAGAGGTTATGATGAGTGTCTATATGGAAGAAGATGAGGGCCCTGTGGGAGTGTTTTGATATTAATTGTGGTCATTTTTGTGGTGGTTGGAAGGAATGACTGGTTCCACCTGGGCTTGAACTCGGCATGATTCCCCTTAGAGACTGAGTTCTGGAACTGAACTCAGAGAAGTATTGCCATGAATTGTGTTGGGATTTTAGAAGGCCATGCATGAGACTCACCCATGGAAACTGAGATCTAGGCCCAGGGTGTCTTTCCACAAAACAATGGGAACCTCAGCCAGGATATCACATGATTTCATTCTGAAAGATTGGCAGGTATAGTTGAGAGTCAAAACACACATGGACCTCACATTGTAGGCCTCAATTTGCCTGGCTTCATGTGACCTTTTGGCAACTCTTTGAGAAGCCTTGCCTGTGAGTGTTCTCCAGAGCTTTCATTGAAATGAGCTTTCTCAACACTTAATGGTTCCTGAATGATTTGAAACCCACAGTGCCTCCAACTTAATCTTTGAAAAATGGCTAGATAAATACCATGAAATTTTTGAAATTTCCATGACCAGGTGGCACTGGAGAATCTTTGGAAGTCCTGTGGTTGATCATGTGTATACCAGAGAATGCCTTGTTTTACTGGGTTTTATGAAAATGGTGTAGAACAGAGATGCCAGTAATTTGTATCCTGCTGATTAGTGGGCCTAGAGCAGTGGTGGGCAGGTGTGTGATAAAACACCATGGTGGGGCCATGTGGATCGGCCATTGGCTTCCAAATGGATTATGACTGACATAGTGCAGAAATCAGACACTTATATGTAAAGGCATTTTTTATATGGAGAGGTTTCAGGGCAATGTTCAGAATCAGTTTACAATGGTTATTGGGGCAAGCTGTGTGGGATAGAAGCCTGGTTGGTGCATTCTCCTGCAGACCCTGACCCACCACACGTGACAGAACTCCCTTCAGCACTGTATCCTAGTAGAACTCCTTGTATTTGGTGAAGCAAATACCAAATTCCCAGTGCAGCAGCAAGAAACACCACGAAAAGTGGAGGATGACCAAATGTCTTCACAGTCCACACGAGGAGACACTTAGCCTCCAGTGGCCACAGTTTACATACAAAGAGAGAATTCAGCACTGCTGCCTCATGGTCATTGGAATATAAGAAACCATGTCTTCCAGGTCACATAGATGCAGACCCATTTTGATGGTCTCACTACAAAGGAAGTTAAAGCTCATGACAACAACATATATTTCAAGTGCCCAACCTCAGAGGCAGTTTTCCAAGAAGTCTTAGGCCAGCAGAGCTCCATGTTTGTGGAGTGTTTACACTGTTCTTTACTTTTGGAAACTCCTCTACCACCACCAAGGTTGTGAACTCCCGAGCATATTCCATTATAGATATGTATTCACAGATTTTCACACTTTTCTACTCTAATTGTGTCTTACTTGGGCCAAGGTAATATCAAGGCATTGTTCTGAATGTTAGTGGGAAGATTTTTGTGTAGCACATATTTACATACACATTCGATTCATTTTTCAATTTTCTATTTGAAATACTGAAGCCCTGAAACTAACACATACCCTACTATACTCTGACTAATAATTCTAATATGTTGGTGAAAAATAACCCAAACAGAATAGAAATACAAGCAGTTCAGAGGAGGCATGGTGTATTGTTACAATTGCCTTTTGCATTATATAGTGTAGGAGTTATAAATCTAGTCATTTTTTTGTTGAAATAGTTCTACATGTGTTTTTAAAATTAACAAATATGTGAATTCCTGTCTCCCTTTCTCTGTAGCCAATTCAGCACATGTATTTTTATATGCACATATAGAATTCTACCTGGTACCACACGTACATACTTGTGAGGTAACTGAATTGGCAGATGCAAATTGTGAGAAAGGATAACTCCTCCTAAATGCTGTTGGAACTGAAAATTCAACCTATGGGTGAGCTTCCTAGTTGAATAACATTATACATTAATCCATGTTCAGTAAAATGAATATTTTTCGATCTGTGGATTATATATATTTCATGATGAATTTCGATTGGCATATATATTGCTACTTTTTTTCTTTTATTGGTTGCTCAAAACATTAAAAATATCTTGACATATAATATTTCATACATTAGATTCAAGTGGCTTATGAACTCCCATTTTTAGCCCAAATAGAGATTACAGAATCACATCGATTACACATCCACATTTTTACATAATGCCCTATTAGCTACTGTTGTATTCTGCTACCTTTCCTATACTCTACTATCTCCCCTCCCCTTCCTTCCGATCTTCTCTTTTTTCCCCATCTACTGTAATTTATTTCACTCCATGTTTATTTTCCCATTCCACTCACAACAATATGTAATTTTGTGTAACAATGAGGGTCTCCCTCCATTACCATGCAATTTCCCTTTTCTCTCACTTACCCTCCCACCTCATGTCTCTGTTTAAAGTTAATCTTTTCTTCCTGCTATTGCTCCCTGCTCTGTTCTTAGTTGCTCTCATTATATCAAAGAAGACATTTGGTATTTATTTTTTAGGGATTGGCTATCTTCACTAAGCATAATCTGCTCCAGTGCCATCCATTTTTCTGCAAATTTTATGATTTTGTCATTTGTTAGTGCTGCGTAATACTCCATAGTGTATAAATGCCACATTTTTTTTATCCATTCATCTATTGAAGGGCATCTGGGTTGGATCCACAGTGTATCAATTGTGAATTGTACTGCTATGAAAATCCATGTGGTAGTATCCCTGTATTACTCTCTTTTAAGGTCTTCAGGGAATAGTCAGAGAAGGGCAATAGCTGAGTCAAATTGTGGTTCCATTCACAGCTTTCCCAGGAATCTCCATACTGCTTTCCAAATTGGCCACACCAGTTTACAGTCCCACCAGCAATGTACAAGAGTATCTTTTACCCCACATCCTTGCCAGCACTTGTTGTTGTTTGACTTCATAATGGCTACCAATTTACTGGAGTGAGATGGTATCTTAGGGTGATTTTGATTTGAATTTCTCTGACTGCTAGAAATGGTGAGCATTTTATTATGTACTTGATGAATGATTGTATGTCCTCCTCTGAGAAGTGTCTGTTCAAGTCCTTGACCCATTTGTTTATTGGGTTATTTGTTATCTTATTGTCTAATTTTTTGAGTTCTTTGTATATTCTGGATATTAGGCCTCTATCTGAAGTGTGAGGAGTAAAAATTTGTTCCCATGATGTATGCTCCTTATTTACCTCTCTTATTCTTTCTCTTGCTGATAAAAAACTTTTCAGTTTAAGTAGTCCCATTTGTTGATTCTTGTTATTAACTCTTGTGCTATGGATGTCATATAAAGGAATTTGGGGCCCGACCCCATAATATGTAGATCAGAGCCAACTTTTTCTTCTATCAGACACAGAGTCTTTGATTTGATATCTAGCACCTTGATCCACTATGAGTTAACTTTTGTGCATGGCGAGAGAAAGGAATTCAGTTTCATTTTGTTGCACATGGATTTCCATTTTTCCCAACACCATTTGTTGAAGATACTATATTTCCTCCATTGCATGCTTTTAGCTCCTTTATCAAATATAAAATAGTTGTAGCTTTTTGGATTAATCTCTGTGTCCTCCATTCTGTACCATTGGTCCACCCGCCTGTTTTGGTACCAGTACCATGCTGGGTTTTTTTTAATTAATTTTATTGTAGGTTGTTCAAAACATTTCATAGTTCTTGATATATCATATTTCACACTGTGATTCAAGTGGGATATGAGCTCCCATTTTTACCCCATATACAGATTGCAGAATCACATCAATTGCACAACCATTGATTTACATATTGCCATTCTGGTGACTGTTGTATTCTGTTGCCTTTCCTATCTTCTACTATCCCCCTCCCCCCTCCCCTCCCCTCTTCTCTCTCAACCTTCTCTACTGTAATTCATTTCTCCCCCTTATATTTTTCCTCCTTTCCCCTCACTTCCTCTTGTATGTAATTTTGTATACCCCTGAGGGTCTCCTTTCATTTACATGCAATTTTCTTTCTCTCTCCCTTTCCCTCCCACCTCTCATCCCTGTTTAATGTTAATCTTCTTCTCATGCTCTTCGTCCCTACTCTGTTCTTAGTTACTCTCCTTATATCAAAGAAGATATTTGGCATTTGTTTTTAAGGGATTGGCTAGCTTCACTTAGCATAACCTGCTCTAATGCCATCCATTTCCCTCCAAATTCTATGATTTTGTCATTTCTTAATGCAGAGTAATATTCCATTGTGTATAAATGCCACATTTTTTTATCCATTCTTTTATTGAAGGACATCTATGTTGGTTCCACAGTCTTGCTATTGTGAATTGTGCTGCTATGAACATGGATGTAGCAGTGGCCCTATAGTGTGCTCTTTTTAGGTCTTTAGGGAATAGACCGAGAAGGGGAATAGCTGGATCAAATGGTGGTTCCATCCCGAGCTTTCCAAGAAATCTCCATACTGCTTTCCAAATTGGGCGCACCAATTTGCAGTCCCACCAGTAATGTACAAGAGTACACTTTTCCCAACATCCTCGCCAGCACTTGTTGTTGTTTGACTTCCTAATGGCTGCCAATCTTACTGGAGTGAGATGGTATCTTAGGGTGGTTTTTATTTGCATTTCTCTGACTGCTAGAGATGGTGAGCATTTTTTCATATACTTCTTGATTGATTGTATGCCCTCCTCTGAGAAATTTCTGTTCAGGTCCTTGGCCCATTTGTTGATTGGGTTATTTGTTATCTCATTGTCTAATTTTTTTAGTTCTTTGTATATTCTGGATATTAGGGCTCTGTCTGAAGTGTGAGGAGTAAAGATTTGTTCCCAGGACGTAGGCTACCTATTTACCTCTCTTATTGTTTCTTTTGCTCAGAAAATAACTTTTTAGTTTGAGTAAGTCCCATTTGTTGGTTCTAGTTATTAACTGTTGTGCTATGGGTGTCCTATTGAGGAATTTGGATCCCGACCCCACAGTATGTAGATCATAGCCAACTTTTTCTTCTATCAGACGCCATGTCTCTGATTTGATATCAAGTTCCTTGATCCACTTTGAGTTAACTTTTGTGCATGGTGAGAGAAAGGGATTCAGTTTCATTTTGTTGCATATGGATTTCCAGTTTTCCCAACACCATTTGTTGAAGATGCAAGCCTTCTTCCATTGCATGCTTTTAGCCCCTTTATCGAATATAAGATAGTTGTAGTTTTGTGGATTGGTTTCTGTGTCCTCTATTCTGTACCATTGGTCCACCCGCCTGTTTTGGTACCAGTACCATGCTGTTTTTGTTTCTATTGCTCTGTAGTATAGTTTGAAGTCTGGTATAGCTATACCGACGGATTCACACTTCCTGCTTAGCAATGTTTTTGCTATTCTGGGTCTTTTATTTTTCCATATGAATTTCATGATTGCTTTCTCTATTTCTACAAGAAATGCCATTGGGATTTTGATTGGCATTGCATTAAACCTATTGAGAACTTTTGTTAATATCGCCATTTTGATGATGTTAATTCTACCTATCCATGAACAGGGTATATTTTTCCATCTTTTAAGATCTTTTTCAATTCTCTCTTTAGGGTTCTGTAGTATTCATTGTATAAGTCTTACACCTCTTTTGTTAGGTTGATTCCCAAGTACTTTATTTTTTCTGAGGATATTGTGAATGGGGTGGTTGTCCTCATATATATTTTAGAGGATTTGTCGCTGATATACAGGAATGCCTTTGATTTATGCGTGTTGATTTTATATCCTGCCACTTTGCTGAATTCATTTATTAGCTCTAATAGTTTCTTTGTAGACCCTTTTGGGTCTGCTAGGTATAGAATCATGTCATCTTCAAATAGTGATAATTTGAGTTCTTTTTTTCCTATTTTTATGCCTTTAATTTCTTTTGTCTGTCTAATTGCACTGGCCAGTGATTCGAGAACTATGTTGAACAGAAGTGGTGAGAGAGGGCATGCCTGTCTTGTACCAGATTTTAGAGGGAATGCCTTCAGTTTTTCTCCATTCAGAATGATGCTAGGCTGAGGCTTAGCATAGATTTCTTTTACAATATTGAGGTATGTTCCTGTTATCCCTAGTTTTTCTAGAGTTTTGAACATAAAGGGATGCTGTACTTTGTCGAATGCTTTTTCCGCATCTATCGAGATGATCATATGGTTCTTATATTTAAGCCTATTGATGTGGTGAATAACATTTATTGATTTTCGTATATTGAACCAACCTTGCATCCCAGGGATAAATCCTACCTGATCATGGTGCACAATTGTTTTGATATGTTTTTGTATCCGGTTCGCGAGAAGTTTATTGAGCATTTTTGCATCTAGGTTCATTAGAGATATTGGTCTGTAGTTTTCTTTCTTTGGAGTGTCTTTGTCTGGTTTAGGAATCAGGGTGATGTTGGACTCATAGAATGAATTTGGAAGTTCTCCCTGTTTTTCATTTTTCTGAAATAGCTTGAAAAGTATTTGTATTAGTTCCTCTTTAAAGGTTTTGTAAAACTCTGCTGTATACCCATCCGGTCCTGGGCTTTTCTTAGTTGGTAGTCTTTTGATGGTTTCTTTATTTCCTCAGTTGATATTCGTCTGTTTAGGTTGTCAATATCCTCCTAACTCAATCTGGGCAAATCATATGACTTAAGAAATTTATCGATGCCTTCACTATCTTCTAATTTATTGGAGTATAAGGATTCAAAATAATTTCTGATAATCTTCTGTATTTCTGAAGTGTCTGTTGTGATATTGCCTTTTTCATCCCATATGCGAGTAATTTGAGTTCTCTCTCTTCTTCTCTTCATTAGCGTGGCTAAGGGTCTGTCAATTTTATTTATTTTTTCAAAGAACCAACTTTTAGTTTTGTCAATTTTTTCAATTGTTTCTTTTGTTTCAATTTCATTAATTTTTGCTCTGATTTTAATTATTTCTTGTCTTCTACTTTTTTGCTGTTGTTTTGCTCTTCTTTTTCTAGGACATTGAGTTGAAGTATTAGATCATTTATTTGTTGGTTTTTTTCTTTTTTTAAGGAATGAACTCCAAGCAATAAATTTTCCTCTTAGAACTGCTTTCAATGTGTCCCATAGATTCCGATATGTTGTGTCTGTGTTTTCATTTATCTCTAAGAATTTTTTAATATCCTCCTTGATGTCTTCTATAACCCATTTATCATTCAGTAACCTATTTTTCATTCTCCAATTGATGCATGATTTTTCCTTACTTCTTTTATCGTTGATTTTCAATTTCATTTCATTATGTTCAGATAAGATGCATGGTATTATCTCTACTCCTTTATATTGTCTAAGAGTTGCCCTGTGACATAATATATGATCTATTTTTGAGAAGGATCCAAGTGCTGCTGAGAAAAAAGTGTAACTGCTTGATCTTGGGTGGTATATTCTATATATGTCAATTAAGTCTAGGTTATTAATTATGTTATTGAGTTCTATAGATTCCTTATTCAACTTTTCTTTGTAAGATCTATCCAGTGGTGAGAGAGGTGTGTTGAAGTCTCCCATAATTATTGTATGGTGGTCTATTAGACTCTTGAACTTGAGAAGAGTTTGTTTGATGAACATAGCTGCACCATTGTTTGGGGCATATATATTTATGATTGTGATGTCTTGTTGGTGTATGGTTCCCTTGAGCTGTATGTAGTGTCCCTCTTCATCCCTTTTGATTAACTTTGGCTTGAAATCTATTTTATTTGATATGAGTATGGACACTCGTGCTTGTTTCCGAAGTCCATAAGAGTGATATGATTTTTCCCAACCTTTCACCTTCAGTCTATGTATGTCTTTTCCTATCAAATGCGTCTCCTGAAGGCAGCATATTGTTGGGTCTTGTTTTGTGATCCATTCTACTAGCCTGTGTCTCTTAATTGGTGAGTTTAAGCCATTAACATTTAGGGTTATTATTGAGATATGGGTTGTTCTTCCAGTCATATTGGTTTATTTATGTTACTAAACATGGTTTGTTTTCCTCTTTGATTATTCCCCCTCTTTACTGTACTCCCTCCCGCTGTTGGCTTTCATTGTTATTTTCCATTTCCTCTTCCTGCAATGTTTTGCCGAGGATGTTTTGAAGAGATGGTTTTCTAGCTGCAAATTCTTTTCACTTTTGTTTATCATGGAAGGTTTTAATTTCATCTTCCATACTGAAGCTTAATTTTGCTGGATACACAATTCTTGGTTGGAACCCATTTTCTTTCAGTGTTTGAAATATGTTATTCCAGGATCTTCTAGCTTTCAGAGTCTGTGTTGAAAGATCAGCTGTTATCCTGATTGGTTTACCCCTAAATGTAATCTGCTTCCTTTCTCTTGTAGCTTTTAAAATTCTCTCCTTATTCTGTATGTTGGGCATCTTCATTATAATGTGTCTAGGTGTGGATCTCTTATGATTTTGCACATTCGGCGTCCCGTAGGCTTCTAGGATATGGGATTCTGTCTCATTCTTCAAGTCTGGGAAGTTTTCTCGTATTATTTCTATGAATAGATTGCTCATTCCTTTTGTTTGGAACTCTATACCTTCTTGTATCCCAATGACTCTTAAGTTTGGTCTCTTTATGTTATCCCATATTTCTTGAATGTTCTGCTCATGGTTTCTTAACAGCTTTGCTGAGCTGTCTATGTTCTTCTCCAGTTGAAATACTTTGTCTTCATTTTCTGATGTTCTATCTTCTAAGTGTTCTACTCTGCTGGTAGTATTCTCAATTGAGTTTTTAATTTGGTTTATTGTTTCCTGCATTTCCAGGATTTCTGTTTGTTTGTTTTTTATAACCTTGATCTCCCTGTATAATTGATCTTTTGCTTCTTGTATTTGTTTATGTAATTCATTTTCGAAGTGGTCGAAGTGGTCTTTCATTGTCTGATTATGCTGTCTAATGTCTTCCTTGAGACTCCAGAATATCTGAAGCATGTATATCCTGAATTCTTTATCTGACATTCCATCTGCTGCAGATATTACCTCTTCTAAAGTTGAGTTGACCTGCATTGCTTGTGGTCCTTTCTTTCCTTGTCTTTTCATACTGATCGCGTTTCTTTCTGCTTGGTGAAACTGTTGTGTTATTGATTTTCCCCCTATATATTTATATTGCTCTTGTATAGTTGCAAAGTCTCCCTCGCAGGCTTTGGCGGTGGTTCTGCCCCTCCTCCAATTGGGGCAATGTGCCTACTATGCCGGCAGGCTGCTGTGCCTCTACTTTCGGTGGGCCTGTTCTTTCGGTGGTCACAGGTTCGCCTACCTTGCAGGCGTGAGCAGCGGCTCTGCACCTCCGCTGGCCGCTAGGCCTGTTCTGTCTGTCGTTTGAAGGTCTGTCTACCTAACAGGTGCTGGTGGCGGCTCTGCCCCTCCCCCAACCGGGGTGATGTGTCAGACGGCCACTGGGCCTGTTTTGTCAGTGGTCACGGTATCGCCTACCTTGCAGGTGGGTGGGGCAGCTGTGCCCCTCTGCAGGTTTCTGGGCCTGACCTGCCGGTGGGTCGCAGGTCATTCATTTTTTAGTTCTAGTAGTTTTTGTACACCTTTTTGTGTCTTCTATGTATAGAATAATGTCACCCGAAAATAGTGATAATTTGCGTTCTTATTTTCCTATTTTTATGCCTTTTATTTCTTTAGTATGTCTAATTGCTCTGGCCAGTGTTTCGAGAACTATATGAAATAGAAATGGTGAGAGAGGGCATCCCTGTCTTGTTCCAGATTTTAGAAGAAATGCCTTCAATTTTTCTCCATTCATAATGATGCTAGCCTGAGGCTTAGCATAAATAGCTTTTACAATGTCGAGGTAACTTCCTGTTATCCCTATTTTTTCTAATGTTTTGAACATAAAGGGTTGCTGTACTTTGTCAAATGCTTTTTTTGCTTCTATCAAGATGATCATATGGTTCTTATCTTTAAGTCTATTGATTTGGTGAATAACATTTATTGATTTCCGCATATTGAACCATCCTTGCATCCCAGCTATGAATCCTACTTGATCATGGTGCATAATTTTTTTGATGTGCCTTTGTATTCGATTCACCAGAGTTTTATTGAGGATTTTTGCATATAGGTTCATCAGATATATTGGTCTGTAGTTTTCTTTCTTTGAGGTGTCTTTTTCTGATTTCGGAATCAGCGTGATGTTGGCCTCATAGAATGAATTTGGAAGAGCTCCCTCTTTTTCTCTATGCTGAAATAACTTGAAAAGTATTGGTATTAAATCTTCTTTAAATGTTTTGTAAAACTCCGCTGTATAGCCATCCGTTCCTGGGCTTTTCTTGGTTTGTAGTCTTTTGATTGCTTCTTCTGTTTCATCCATTGACATTGGTCTATTTAAATTGGGTGTATCCTTCTGACTCAGTCTGGGAATATCATATGACTTAAGAAATTTATCGATGTCTTCACTATATTCTATATTATTGGAATATAGGTTTTCTAAATAATTTCTAAATGTCTTCTGCATTTCGGAAGCATCTGTTGTAATATTGCCTTTTTTATCCCTTATGTTAGTAATTTGAGTTCTCTCTCTTCTTCTCTTCATTAGCATGCCTAAGGGTCTGTCGAACATATTTATTTTTTCGAAGAACCACCTTTTAGATTTGTTAATTTTTTCAATAGTTTCTTTTGTTTCAATTTCCTTGATTTCTGCTCTGGTTTTAATTATTTCTTGCTTTCTGCTACATTTTTTGTTGTTTTGCTCTTCCTTTTCTAGGGCTTTGAGTTGAAGTGTGAGCTCATTTATTTGTTCGTTTTTACATTTTTCAGGAATGACCTCCAGAAGATGAATTTCCCTCTTAAAACTGCTTTCATTGTGTCCCATAGATTCTGATATATTGCGTCTGTATTTTCATGTATCTCTAAGAATTTTTTGATTTCCTCCTTTATATCTTCTGTAACCCACTGATCATTCAGTAACATATTGTTCATTTTCCATGTGATGTAGGATTTTTCCTTCCTTTTTTTATCATTGGTTTCCAGTTTCATTCCATTATGATCAGAAAAAATTCATGGTATTATCTCAACCCCTGTATATTTACTGAGGGTTCCCCTATGACATAATATATGGTCTATTTTTGAGAAGGATCCACGTGCTACTGAGAAAAAAGTATATCCACTTGATGATGATTGATATATTCGATATATGTCAGTTAAGTCTAGGTTATTGATTGTGATATTGATTTCTATAGTTTCTTTATTCACTTTTGTTTGGAGGATCTGTCCAATGGTGAGAGAGGTGTGTTGAAGTCACCCATAATTATTGTGTTGTGGTCTATTTCATTCTGGAACTTGAGGTGAATTTGTTTTTTGAACATTGCAGCACCATTATTTGGTGCATAAATATTGATTATTTTTATGCCTTCTTGATGAATGGTTCCTTTTAACAGTATATAATGTCCTTTCTTATCCCTTTTGATTAAATTAGTCTTGAAGTCGATTTTATTCGATATGAGCATGGCCACCCCTGCTTGCTTATGGGGAGCGTTGCATGGTATATTTTTCCCAAAACTTGCACCTTCAGCCTGTGTATGTCTTTTCCATTCAGATGTGTCTCCTGGAGGCAACATATTGTTGGATTCATTTTTAATCCAAGTTACCAGCCTATGTCGCTTTATTGGAGAGTTTAAGCCATTAACATTTAGAGTCACTATTGATATATGGTTTGTACTGCCGCTCATGATTGATGATTCATCTTTTTTTTTTAATTTAGTTTGTTTCTCCATGATTAGCTTTTCCCCCACCCTCAGTCATTACTGAGACACTTCCCACTGATGGTTTTGGTTGTTGATTTTCATTTTTCTTCGTGTATTGTTTTGCTCAAGATGCTTTGCAATGCTGGTTTTCTGGCTACAAATTCTTTTACCTTTTGTTTATCATGAAATATTTTTATTTCATCGTCATACCTGCAGCTTAATTTTGCTGGATACAGAATTCTTGCTTGGCATTCATTGTCTTTCAGTGTTTGAAATACGTTGTTCCAGGATCTTCTCGCTTTCAGCGACTGTGATGAAAAATCCATTCTCAACCTTATTGGTTTACCCCTTAATGTAATCTGCCTCCTTTCTCTTAGAGCTTTTAATATTTTCTCTTTGTTTTGTATATTGGATATCTTCATAACAATGTGTCTTGGTGTTGGTCTACTGTGATTTTGTGTGCTCCGTGTCCTGTAAGCATGTCCAATTTGTATATCCATTTACTTTGTATTTCTGGAAATATTTCTGTAATTATTTCATTCAATAGATTACTAATTCCCTTGGTTTGAATCTGTGTACCTATCCAGATGACTCATTAATTTTTTTTTTATGTTATCCCATATCTCTTGGATGTTTTACTCATGATTTTTTACCAGCCTTTCTGTGTTGGCTATATTCATTTCAAATGATATATTTTGTCTTCATTTTCTGACATTCTGTCTTCTACTTGCTCCACAGTGTTAGTGATACTCTCAATTGACTTTTTAATTTGGTTTATCGTTTCCTTCATTTCTAGAATTATTGTTTGATTTTTTTATAATCTCTATCTCCTGATAAAGATGCATAACTTCTTCTTTTATCTGTTTATGTAATTCATTTTCAATGTGTTCTTTCACTGTTTGGATTTGCTGTCTCGTATCCTCTTTAAGTTTCAATTCCATCTGTCTAAGGTATTCCTTGAGTTCTTTATATGACCATTTTTCTGATGACTATAGGTCCTCCTGAATATTTTGGCTGTCCTTCGTTGTTTGTACTTATTTTCTTCCTTGATTTTTTGTGCTGCTCATGTTACTTCTTGCTCTGTTTGACTGTTGAGTTACTGCTTACTCTTATAAATTTATTTGATGCTTGGAAGAAAAGATATTAGAAGGAAAGGGAAGAAGTCACTAAAGAGAATGAGAGTAGGTAGGTAGAATTCGAGGAAGGGGAAATCAGAAAATTGAAAAGAAATGATAAGACAAAAGAAAAAATAGAAAAGAAAGAAAGAAAGAAAAAATTTAAAAATAATGATCATTTAAAAGATGTAAATTAAAGTTTAAAATAATAATAATAATAAAATAAAAATATTTAAAAAATGAAAACATATTAAAAAGTTAAAGTACAACAACAAAAAATATGAATTTACATAAAGAATCTAAACCTCACACTCAGTAGGCCTCAAGTTGGAGAAGTAGAGCAGTATTAACGCCAGGCCTATTTTTTCACTTCTGTTTCACAGGAAGGCAGTCCAGGCAACCCTGATGTTAGGCAAACGAGGGGCAAGGGAGCTTATTTTGGACACGGACGTGGGCTGTGTACCTCATGGAAACCTCCAGCCAGAGGTTATGATGAGTGTCTACATGGAAGAAGATGAGGGCCATGTTGGGGTGTTTTGGTTTTAACTGTGAACATTTGTATGGCGGTAGGAAGAGATGACTGGGTACACCTGGGCTTAAACTCTTGTGTGATTCAACATAGAGACTGAGTTCTGGAATTGACCTCAGAGAAGTATTGCCATGGATTGTGTTGGGCTTTTAGAAGGCCATGCATGAGAGTCGCCCTTGGAAAGTGAGATCTACGCCCAAGTTGGCTTTCCACAGAGCAAAGGGAATCTCAGCCAGGATATCACATGATTTTATTCTGAAAGACTTGGCAGCCATATTTGAGAGTGAAAACACACATGGACCTCACATTGTAGACCTCAATGGGCCTGGCTTCATGTGACCTTTTGGCCACCCTTTGGGAAGCCTTGCCTCTGAGAGTTCTCCAGAGCTTTCATTGAAATGAGCTTACTCAACATTTAATGGTTAATGAATGAATTGAAACCCACAGTGCCTACAACTTCTTCCTTGAATAATGGCTAGATGAATACCATGAAATTTTTGAAATTCCCAAGACTAGGTGTCACAGGAGAACCTTTGGATGTCCTCTAGCTGATCATGAGAATACAAGACATTGCCTTTATTGACTGGGTTTCATGAAAATGGTGTATAACAGAGATGCAAGTAAGTTGGAACCTGCTGAGTAGTGTTCCTAGAGCCGTGGTGGGCAGGTGTGTGATAAAATATCTCTGGTGTGGCCATGTTTATCTGCCATTGGTGTCCAAATAACTTGTGACTGACATTTTGCAGCCAGTAGACCCTTATATGTAAAAGAATCTTGTTATATGGAGAGGTTTCAGGGCAATGTTCAGAATCTGGTTGCTATGGTCAATGTTGCAAGCTATGTGGGATAGAAGCCTGGTTGGTGCATTCTCCAACAGAACCCAACCCACCACAACTGAAAGAACTCCCTACAGCACTGTGTCCCAGTTGAACTCTTTTTATTTCATGAAGCAAATACCACACTCCTAGTGCAACAGCAAAAAACACCACAAAGAGTGGAGGATGAACAAATGGCTTCACAGTCCAGATGAGGAGACACTTGCCCTCAGTGGCCACAGTTTACCTACAAAGAGAAAATTCAGCAATGCTGCCTCATGTTCATCGGAAAATAAGAAACCATGTCATCCATGTCACATAGATGCAGACCCAGCTTTGATGGTCTCACTACAAAGGAAGCTAATGCTCCTGACAACAAAATATATTTCAAGTGCTCACCCTCAGAGGTAGTTTCTCCAGATGTTAGGCCAGCAGAGCTTCATGTTTGTGGAGTGTTTACCCTGTCCCTTACTTTTGGAAACTCCTCTACCACCTCCAAATTTGTGAACTCCTGAGCATTTTCTATAACAGGTATGTATTCACAGATTTTCTAACTCTTCTCCTCTAATTGTGTCTTACATGGGGCGAAGGTAATGCCAAGGCATTGTTCTGAATGAGAGTGGGAAGATTTTTGTGTAGCACATATTTGCATACACATTGGATACATTTTCCAATTTTCCATTCGAAATTCTGAATCCCTGACACTAACAAATTCCCTTCTAGACTTTTACTTCTAATCTTAATATGATGGAGAAAAATAACCCAAACAAAATAGAAATACAAGAGGTTCACAGGAGGCATGGTGTATAGTTGGTCTTGCCTTTTCTATGATAAATGGTAGGTGCTATAAATCTAGCAAATTTTAATTGAAACAGTTCTTTATGTGTTTTAAAAGTTAACAAATATGTGAATAACTGTCTCCCTTTCTCTGTAGTCTATTCAGCACATGTATTTTTTTATGCACATATTGAATTCTACCTGGTATCACACATACATTTTGTGAGGTGGCTGACTTGGCAGATACAAACTGTAAGAAAAGATCACTCCTACTAAACGCTGTTGGAACTGAAAATTCAACATATGGGTCAGCTTTCTAGTTGAACAACATAAATTGATGTTCAGGAAAATGAGTATTTTTGGATCTGTGGATGATATATATTTCATGGTGAATTTCAATTGGCATACATAATGCTACTTTTTAATGTCTCTCTCTGTGTGTGTATCTATCTATCTATCTATCTATCTATATATATATATATATGTATTCACTCTCCAGATTTTTCAAAATATGAAATGTATTTGTCTTATTTTACACTCCCTAAATTCATTCATATTTATGTATGTGGATTTATAATCAACTTTTCACAAGTTTATTCTCAGAAATATTCATCCACCTGAAATACATATTCGTTTCCAGTACTGAAAACTAACTTCAGGGGATCATATGATGACAGCGAAAGGAGTGCATCAACCCCATATACAGCATCACTGTGCAAGAGAATGACGAATTTCCAGCAAAATTTAGGTGCTCCAAAACCTAGTGGAAGTATTTCCATCTCATGAGGATTAGCTACGGGGCTCAAACGTGAGTGATTTGTCCGCATGGAGCGTCATGTTGCTTATTCAGCAAATCGCCCTGCGGCTAGAGTCTGTGGCGCATGCTGGCAAACAATGAGATAGCAACACAAATATTCAGTGGTGCGGATTCTGTGGGCTCCTGCCAGCTGTACAATCACTGTGCTCATTGCTGAATTCTGGGTTTGAGACCGGGGAAGGACGCGGTCCAATTCGGTTTTCCACACCAGTCAAACCACAGAGGAAGCCAGGGGCCAGCATCTTGGAGAGCTGACGTCACCATTCCTGTTTTCAACTCATAGCAGCTCATTCAGCTATAGAACAGGTAATCTCAGGCTGCCATTCGCCTGTGTCTCGGAGACAAATTACTCAGGCCTGTTCCTATCAGAACATACACCAAGCCCAGAGCGGCCGAATTCTGGCTCCTGGAACTGATCAGGCCCAGGGCTAAAGAACCCGCGGAAACTCCTTCTCGGTCTAGGTCTTGCTGAATACTGTGGAGGTAAATACCTACCTAGCCTTCATAGGCAGTGGCAACAGGATTGAGACGGGGCTTGTGAGGGCTGGTCAGGACTCACCCATTGCTTTGGTCATCCGGCAAAGGGAATGAAATGCTGCCATTCACATGGGATACCAACATGTTAGAGATCTGATGTCATCACAAAGTGGTGGAGGAGATAACTTCATCGATACCAGCGGTGACAGAAACAGTTGGTCTCCTGGTAAAAAAAGTGAGTCACAAACACCCGAGTCTCTCTCACTTTGTCTTCAAGCCAGAGGGGCAGAGCAGAGCCCCCGCCCATGCCCGGCACAGGCCCAGCGACCTGCAGGCGTGGTAGTCATGTCATCCCAATTGGAGTAGTGAGAGAGCAGAGCTGCCACCCGTGCCCGGAACAGGCCCATCAACCAGCAGGCGTGGTAGTCACGTCACCCCAATTGGAGTAGGGGCAGAGCAGAGCCACCGCCTATGCCCAGAACAGGCCCAACGACCCTCTGGTGTGGTAGACACGGCACCCCTATTGGAGTAGTGGCAAAGCAGAGCCTTCTCCCGCGCCCAGTACAAGCCCAGCGGCCCACCAGCGTGGTTGTTAGGTCACCCCAATAGGAATAGGGGCAGAGCAGAGCCACTGCCCAAAACAAAACAGTTTCAACAAGCAGAGAGAAACGCGAGCAGTATGAAAAGACAAGGAAAGAAAGGACCACAAGCAATGCAGGTCAACACAACTTTAGAAGAGGTAATAGCTGCATCAGATGGAATGTCAGATAAAGAATTCAGGATACTCATGCTTTAGATGATCTGGAGTCTCAAGGAAGACATTAGACAACAAAATCAGACAATTAAAGATAACTTCGACAATGAATTACATAAACAAATCCAAAAAGCAAAAGATCAAATATATAGGGAGATAGAGGTTGTAAAAACAAACAAACAGAAATCCTAGAATTGCAGGAAGGAATAATCCAACTTAAAAACTCAATTGAGAATACTACCAGGAGAGTAGAACACTTAGAACATAGAACATCAGACAATGAAGACAAAGTATTTCAACTTGAAAAGAACATAGACCACTCAGCAAGACTGTTAAGAAACCACGAGCAGAATATCCAAGAAATATGGGATAACATAAAGAGGCCAAACTTAACAGTCATTGGGATACAGGAAGGTATAGAGGTCCAAACCAAAGGAATGAGCAACCTATTCAATGAAATAATACGAGAAAACTTCCCAGACTTGATAAATAAAACAGAATCCCAAGTCCTAGAAGCCTACAGAACGCCGAATGTGCAAAATCATAAGAGAGCCACAACTAGACACATTATAATGCAGATGCCCAACAAACAGAAAAAGGAGAGAATTTTAAAAGCTACAAGAGAAAGGAAGCAGATTACGTTTAAGGGTAAACCAATCAGGATAACAGCTGATCTTTCAACACAGACTCTGAAAGCTAGAAGATCCTGGAATAACATATTTCAAACACTGAAAGAAAATGGGTTCCAACCAAGAATTGTGTATCTAGCGAAATTAAGCTTCAGTATGGAAGATGAAATTAAAACCTTCCTCGATAAACAAAAGTGAAAAGAATTTGCAGCTAGAAAACCATCTCTTCAAAACATCCTCGGCAAAACATTGCAGGAAGAGGAAATGGAAAATAACAATGAAAACCAACAGTGGGAGGTAGGACATTAAAGGGGGGAAAATAATCAAAGAGGAAAACAAACCATGTTTAGTAACATAAATAAACAAATATGGCTGGAAGAACAACCCATATCTCAATAATAACCCTAAATGTTAATGGCTTAAACTCACCAATGAAGACACACTGGCTAGTAGAATTGAACAAAAAACAAGACCCAACAATATGCTGCCTACAGGAGATGCATTTGATAGGAAAATGCATACACAGACTGACGGTGAAAGTTTGGGAAAAATCATATCACTCATATGGACTTCGGAAACAAGCAGGAGAGTCCATACTCATATCAAATAAAATAGATTTTGAGCCAAAGTTAATCAAAAGGGATAAAGAGAGACACTACATACTGCTCAAGGGAACCATACACCAACAAGAGACAGCAATCATTAATATATATGCCCCAAACAATGGTGCAGCTATGTTCATCAAACAAACTCTTCTCAAGTTCAAGAGTCTAATACACCACAATACAGTAATCATGGGAGACATGAACACACCTCTCTCACCACTGGACAGATCTTCCAAACAAGGAATAAGGAATAAGGAAACTATAGAACTCAATAACACAATTAATAACCTAGACTTATTTGAGATATGTAGAATATAACACCCAACATCAAACAGTTACCTTTTTTTCTCAGCAGCACATGTATCCTTCTAAAAAATGATCATATATTATGTCACAGGGCAACTCTTAGACAATATAAAGGAGTACAGATAATACCATGCATATTATCTGATCATAATGGAATGAAACTAAAAATCAATGATAAAAGAAGGAAGGAAAAATCATGCATCACTTGGAGAATGAACAATAGGTTACTGAGTGATCAATGGGTTATAGAAGACATCAAGGAGGAAATTTAAAAATTCTTAGAGATAAATGAAAACACAGACACAACATATCGGAATCTATGGGACACATTGAAAGCAGTTTTAACAGGAAAATTCATTGCTTGGAGTTCATTCCTTAAAAAAAGAAACAACCAACAAATAAATGATCTCATACTTCATCACAAAATCCTAGAAAAAAAGACGAAAGAAACAGCAAAAGAAGTAGAAGGCAAGAAATAATTAAAATCAAAGCTGAAATTAATGAAATTGAAACAAAAGAAACAATTGAAAAAACTTGACAAAAGTAGAAGTTGGTTCTTTGAAAAAATAAATAAAATTGACAGACCCTTAGCCATGCTATGAAAGAGAAGAAGAGAGAACTCAAGTTACTAGCATAAGGGATTAAAAAAGAAAATATCACAACAGATATTTCTGAAATACAGAAGATAATCAGAAATTATTTTTAATCCTTATACTCCAAACAAATAGAAGACAGTGAAGGCATCAATAAATTTCTTAAGTCATATGATCTGCCCATATTGAGTCAGGAGGATATAGACAACATAAACAGACCAATATCAATTGAGGAAATAGAAGAAACCATCAATCCACTACCAACTTAGAAAAGCCCAGGACCGTATGGGTATACAGCAGAGTTTAACAAAACCTTTAAAGAGGAACAAATACCAATATTTTTCAAGGTGTTTCAGGAAATTGAAAAAGAGGGAGATCTTCCAAATTCATTCTACGAGGCCAAGATCACCATGATTCTTACACCAGACAAAGACACTTCAAAGAAAGAAAACTACAGACCAATATCTCTAATGAACCTACATGAAAAAATCCTCAATAAAATTCTGGCGAATTGGATACAAAAACATATCAAAAAAATTGTGAATCCTGATCAAGTAGGATTCATCCGTGTGATGCAAGGCTGGTTCAATATACGGAAATCAATAAATGTTATTCACCACATCAATAGACTTAAAAATAAGAACCATATGATCATCTCGGTAGATGCAAAAAAAGCATTCAATAAAGTACAGCATTCTGTTATGTTCAACACTCTAGAAAAACTAGTGATAAGAGGAACATACCTCAATATTGTAAAAGCAATCTATGCTAAGCCTCAGGCTAGCATCATTCTGAATGGAGAAAAATTGAAGGTATTCTCTCTAAAATCTGGAACAAGACAGGGATGCCCTCTCTCACCACTTCTGTTCAACATTGTTCTCGAAACACTAGCCAGAGCATTTAGACAGACGAAAGAAATAAAAGGCGTAAAAATTGGAAAAGAAGAACTTAAATTATCAGATCACATGATTCTATGTCTAGCAGTCCCAAAAGGGTCTACAAAGAAACTAATAGAGCTAATAAATGAATTCAGCAAAGTGGCAGGATATAAAATCAACATGCATAAATCAAAGGCATTCCTGCATATCAGCGACAAATCCTCTGAAATAGAAATGAGGACAACCACTCCATACACAATATCCTAAAAAAAAATAATAATAATTAGGAATCAACCTAACAAAAGATGTGAAAGTCTTATACAATGAAAACTACAGAACCCTAAAGAGAGAAATAGAAGAAGATCTTAGAAGATGTAAAAATATATCCTGTTGATGGATAGGCAGAACTAATATCATCAAAATGGTGATATTACCAAAAGTTCTCAATAGGTTTAATGCAATGCCAATCAAAATCCAAACGGAATTTTTTCTAGAAATAGAGAAAGCAATCATGAAATTCATATGGAAAAATAAAAGACACAGAATAACAAAAACAACACTAAGCAGGAAGTGTGAATCAGGCGGCATAGCGATACCAGACTTCAAACTATACTACAGAAAAATAGTAACAAAAATACCATGGAACTGGTACCAAAACAGGCGGGTGGACCAATGGTTCAGAATAGAGGACACAGAAACCAAGCCAGGAAACTACAACTATCTTATATTTGATGGAGGGGCTAAAAGCATGCAATGAAGGAAAATAGCATCTGCAAAAAATGGTGGTGGGAAAACTTGGAATCCATATGTAACAAAATGAAACTGAATCCCTTTCTCTCGCCATGCACAAAAGTTAACTCAAAATGGATCAAGGAGCTTGATATCAAATCAGAGACATGGCGTCTGATAGAAGAAAAAGTTGGCTACGATTTACATACTGTGGGGTCGGGCTCCAAATTCCTGAATAGGACACCCATAGCACAAGAGTTAATAACTAGAATCAACAAATGGGACTTACTCAAACTAAAAAGTTTTTTATCAGCAAAAGGAACAATAAGAGAGGTAAATAGGGAGCCTAAATCCTGGGAACAAATCTTTACTCCTCACACTTCAGATAGAGCCCTAATATTCAGAGTATACAAAGAACTCAAAAAAATAGACAATAAGATAACAAATAACCCAATAAACAAATGGGCCAAAAACCAGAACAGAAACTTCTCAGAGAAGTACATACAATCAAAAAACAAGTACATGAAAAAATGCTCACCATCCCCAGCAGTCAGAGAAATGCAAATCAAAACCACCCTAAGATACCATCTCATTCCAGTAAGATTGGCAGCCATTATGAAGTCAAACAACAACAAGTGCTGGTGAGGATGTGGAGAAACAGGTACACTTGTACATTATTGGAGGCACTGCTAATTGGTAGAGCCAATTTGGAAAGCATTATGGAGATTTCTTGGAAAGCTGTGAATGGAACTACCATTTGACCCAGCTATTCCTCTTCTCGGTCTATTCCCTAAAGACCCTAAAAGAGCATGCTACAGGGACACTGCTACATTGATGTTCATAGCAGCACAATTCACAATAGCAAGACTGTGGAACCAACCTAGATGCTGTTCAATAGAAGAATGGATAAAAAAATGTGGCACTTATACACAATGGAGTATTACTCTGCTTTAAAAAATGACAAAATCATAGAATTTGCAGGAAAATAGATGGCATTAGAGCAGATTATGCAAAGTGAAGCTAGCCAATCCCTAAAAAACAAATGCCAAATGCCTTCTTTGATAAAAGGAGAGTAACTACGAACAGAGTAGGGATGAAGAGCATGAGAAGAAGATTAATATTAAATAGGGATGAGAGGTGGGAGAGAAAGGGAGAGAGAAGGGAAATTGCATGGAAATGGAAGTAGACCCTCAGGGTTATACAAAATTACATAAAAGAGGATGTGAGGGGAAAGGGAAAAATAATACAAAAGGGAGAAATTAATTACAGTAGAGGGGGTAGAGAGAGGAGAGGGGAAGAGAGCGGAGGGGAGGAGGGATAGTAGAGGATAGGAAAGGCAGCAGAATACAATAGACACTAGTATGGCAATGTGTCAATCAATTGATGTGTAACTGATGTGATTCCGCAATCTGTATACGGGGTAAAAATGGGAGTTCATAACCCACTTGAATCAAAGTGTGAAATATGATATATCAAGAAATAAATAATGTTTAGAACAACCATAAAAAATTTAAAAAAAAAAGAAAACTAACTTCGGTGAATGAGGCACGCGAATCCTAATATTTCTACAGTAACTGACCAAGTTTAACATCAATGCAAGTAGATTTCAATGGGACATGATGTGTATTTTTACGTTAATTTTTATTCAAAACTGGTACATTACAATTTCATCAGTTTATGCACATCATAGGATATATATTTCATAAAAAAATTTAGCAAATTTATAGGCATTTGTTTCACTTTCAATCACTTCCTGCTTCAAAACACATGTATTCCTCCATATTTCTTGACTGGTCTTTGCATGAGAATTCTTTCCGAACACATTATTTTCGATTTCCATAATCACTTTTGAAGCAAACTTCACACACTCTTCATGATAAATCAAAACACTAACATAACCATTAGATGTACAACTGGTTGGAATGAATGAATATATATCAATATAAGATTTATTGTATATTTTCAGATATCAATTCAATCCATTATTTAAAGTTGGAACCAGTTATATTATTTATTCACAGTATGGTGTATTCATGCTTAATCTCTATATTCATGGACACAGGGTACACCTCTTTGTACCCCCAATACAAATTTTACGTCTTCAGTATATTGCTCCCAGAAATGGTAGTAGAAATACTCATGTCACCTGATCTACATATAGATTTTATCACAGTAATATTCTGGACAAAAAATGTAAAGGTCACCCTTATGATTGTACCAAAGACTAAATGGAAAGCGATCATGGATTACTAAAAACATCCTTGTCCAGGTTGCCTAATGCTCTCAAATGTCAATCCTATTGTTTACTACATTTTTGTTTCTTCCTAAGATTATATATTCAAACTCAACCCTGGTGAAAATGTCTACTCCTATCACTCACTTAATACTTTGCCTGATTTCATAATGTCTCTATTGATATCTGCTTTTCTACATATTTTCCCAATTTCATCATAGTGACTGACTCTTCATATGTGCTGACATTTACATTCACTCTCTATCCGAAACCCTATAGCTAAAGAATTTTTAGTCCCAATCCTACACTCACTCTTCTTCCTAAACCTACCGACTATCTTCCTAATTCTACTGACTATCCCTTTGGATTGGATGTTCTCTTCTACATTCAAACATCCAAGGTACAAGGTCCTATGCCATTGTATATCAAGTTGTCTGAGACATCTTTGCAGAATATAATTCAAAACTAAGTATCCCAATTAAGGGCCCAATGCCCTTCTGGGCTTCAAATCATACCTAGATTTCTGTTTTCATACTTATATTTCACCTCGATATTCTTGTAAATATCGCAGGTTCCCAATACCATTATTTATCACACAGAATGATTGCTAACCCAAATCGAACCTGTTATTAAGCCTAAACATACACTGTTTCCTCAATCTCATTTTACAGAAGAGCAGGGATACAGTCGTTCTTACAATACAGGAAAGTAGGGGACATTCCACCTGCTGAGAACCTCAAAGGTCCATTCAGAAATGATACCTGGAGAAGATGTAGGCAGCTATGAAGGACCTGAGAGAGCAAAAGTCATCTTCCATGGCAAACAACCTGGTCAGGATGAAGGGATGTGTCTGAATCAGCCTCTCTCTTTTTATTGTAGAGAAGATGGACCAAACCAGGCCTGTGTGGAGAGCTGCTGCTGGGTGCCTATGGTTGACATACCATTCTACCTTGTGAAAGTGTCACAGGAAGTAGGGGCAGCCTCCATCTCATGGGACACTTGGAAGCAACTGTTAGGACAAAGTGGTTGCCAAGGCAGTGACCTCATTCAGTTCCAAAGAAAGTGATATACCTCATTTCCTTGGTGATGGAACTCTCTGAACTTTGTATCCAAGAATCCAGGCACCCCAAGGCAGCCCCAGTCCCAGTGGACTCACTTGTTTGGATTTACCAAGGACAGAGTCAGTCTTTCTTGGTACCTACCGATGTGAGGATGGCCAAATGCCAGGAGAGCTCTGAAGAGGGACCTTTCCAGAAGAATCAGGTAGTGGCTCACCCCTTTTTCTTGACAACTTCACAGAGTTGGACAAGGAAACCAGATCTGAGAGAGGTCAGGCCATGTTCTGAGAACAGGTAGGAAAGTTGGTTTGTTTGGTTTGGAGTGGATTGTTTTTAGTAAGTCGTTTGACCAGGCGAGTGTTTCTATGTCTGTGTATCCCACTGTGTCCATTGTTGTAGACATTAGAAAAGAGAATGCATTAATGGATGCGTCCAGTCTACTATAAATCTTCCCATAATTCATCCTGCCCAATTTATGAATGGACTGCAGCTTGTCTTATCGAGAGGCAACACATTCTATCTTCCTAAGTTCCTGTTTTCTTCCTGAATTCTGGCCACTCTCCAGAATAGGCTCATGGTTTTGTGTCCAAGATATGCACCACTAAAAGCTCTGTGACATGGCCATGTACTGGATAGCGGAAGAGAATGGCCAGCCTTTCAGAAAACTCAGATATCAGTGTGAACAGAAATGTCTCAGTGGAAAAACCCGCTTTGGGCCTTTTGCTTACCTATTGTTCTGTTGCACTGAATGTCAGGAAAGACTTGGTCTCAGGCCACACCTTTGTGAAGCCTGAAGAAAGAGTTTTCAAATGGAAATGAATGGGCATCACCTGTGGCTCTTTGCTTAATTGCTTTGGAAAGGGATGTGGCTGAATTAGCCTCTTGGCCTGTGTGTGGCTGTGTCTTACATTCTCAGCACCTGATGGATCTAAAGAATGATCCCATGTGTGCATCAAAAACCATAATGGCAAAAAGATCAGTCATTGTGGATGAAGTCTCTTGCCTTCCTCTGTTAGCTTTCTGACCTCTGTCAAGTGAGAAAATGGATTCTTTGGGTCAAAAGAGCTCCTCAAAGCCCTGCAGAGGTGCTTGGGGTTTCGCATGACTCCAAATCACAAAGAATATATACCTGAAAATTAGTAGGCCTCAAATTGGAGAAACAGAGCATTATTAATGACAGGCTTATTTGATCACTCCTGGTTCACAGGAAGGGTGTCCAGGCCACCCTGACTTTAGGCAAATGAGGGGCAAGTGAGCTTATTTTGGACACTTTCTTGGGCTTCACCCCTCATGAAAATCTTCAGCCAGACATTATGATGAATGACAATATGTAAGAAGATGAGGGCCATGTGGGAGTCTTTTCGTTTTAATTTTGGTCATTTGTGAGGCGGTTGGAAGAAATGACTGGGTCCACCTGGGCTTGAACTCTGGTGTGATTCCCCTTAGAGACTGAGTTGTGGAACTGACCTTAGAGAAGTATTGCATTGAATTTTGTTGGGATTTTAGGAGGCCACACATAAGAGTCACCCTTGGAACTGAGATCTAGGCCCAGGGTTGCTTTCCACAGATTTTTCAATTTCTGAAAGAAGTGACCTCACCTCACATCCTTGGTGATGGAACTCTCTGATCTTGGGATCCAGGAATTCAGGCAAAAAAGCCAGAGCCAGTTCCAGTCTGAGTGGTCTCATTTGTTTGGATTTACCTAGGACAGAGTCAGTCTTTCTTGGTACCTACTCATGTGAGGATGGCCAAATGGCAGGAAATCTCTGAAGAGGGGCCTTTCCTGAGAAAACAGGTAGTGGCTCACAGCTGGCTCCTGACAATTAAATAGAGTTGGCCATGGAGTCCAAATCTGAGACAGGAGTGGCCATTTCGGGGGAACATAGTATGGCCAATAAGTCAGAGGACACTCAAGATAGTCAAAGACCTACTTGGCAGAAGGAGGTGCCTTTTTAGGTTTGGTTGTGGTTTTGTGGTTTTGTCTCATGTTCTGAAAATAGGCAGGGAAGTCGGTTTGTTTGGTTTGGAGTGAACTGTTTCTAGTAAGTCGTTTGGCAAGGCGAGTGTTTCTATTTCTGTGTATCCCACTGTTATCTATGGTTGTAGACATTAGAAAAGATATTGGATCAATGGATATGTTCTGTTTAGTAGAAAGCTTCCCAGAATTCATCCTGCACAATTTATGAATGGACTGCGGCTTGCCTTATCAATTGGCTACACCTGCTATCTTCCTAAGTTCCACTTTTCTTCCTGAATTCTGGCCACTCTCTAGAATAGGCTCATGGTTTTTTGTGCAAGATATATACCACCTCCAAGCTCTGTGACATGGCCATGTACTGGATAGCTGAAGGGAATGGCGAGCATCACAGAAAACTCAGAAATCACTATGACCATTAAAGACTCAGTGGAGAAACCCTGCTTTGGGCCTTTTGGTTACCTATTGTTCTGTTGCCCTAAATGTCAGGAAGGTCTTTGCCTTAGGCCACCCCTTTGTGAAGCCTGAAGAAAACAGTTTTCAAATGGAAATGAATGGGCATCACCTGTGGCTCTTTGCTTAATTGCTTTGAAAAAGATGTGTCTCATTCAGACCATTGGCCCTGTGTGAGGCTGTTGCTTAGTTTCTCATCACCTGATGGATCTAAAGAAAGATTCCATGTGTACATCCAAAACCAAAGTGGCAAAAAGAGCAGTCATTGTGGATGAAGTCTCTCGTCTTCCTCTGTAAGGTTCGTGACCTCCATCAAGTGAGAATAGGGATCCTTTGTCTCAAATGAGTTCCTCAAAGCCCTGCAGATTCTATCCCATAGGTGCTTGGGTTTTATCATGACTCCAGTTCACATAAAGAAACTAAAACCCACAGTCAGTAGTCCTCAAATTGGAGAAGCGGAGCAGTATTAATGGCAGGCCTATTTGATCACATCTTGTTCACAGGAAGTGTGTACAGCCACCCTCAGTTTAGTCAAATTAAGGGGCACGGGAGCTTATTTTTGACACTGGCTTGGGCGGAGCCCCTTATGGAAACCTCCAGCCAGAAGTTATGATGAGTGTCTATATTGAAGAAAATGTGGGTCATGTGGGAGTGTTTTGGTTTTAATTGTGGTCATTTGGGTGGTGGTTGGAAGTGACGACTGGGTCCACCTGGGCTTGAACTCTGGTGTGATTCCCCTTAGATACTGAGTTGAGGTACTGACCTCAGAGAAGTATTGCCATGAAATGAGTTGGGATTTTAGGAGGCCACGCATGAGATTTGCCCTTGGAAACTGAGATCTAGGCCCAGGTTGGCTTTGCACAGAGCACTTGGAATCTCAGCCAGGGTATCACATAATTTTATTCTGAAAGACTTGGCAGCCATAGTTGAGAGTCAAAACACACATGGACCTCACATTGTAGACCTCAATGTGCCTAGCATCATGTGATCATTGGCCACTCTTTAGGAAGCCATGCTTATGAGAGTTCTCCAGAGCTTTCATTGAAATGAGCATCCTCACCATTTAATGGTTCCTGAATGAAGTGAAACCCACAGTGCCTTCAACTTCATCCTTGAAAAATGGCTAGATAAATACTGTGAAATTTTTTTAAATTTCCATGACCAGGTGGCACTGGAGAACCTTTGGATATCCTGTTGCTGACTATGAGTATACCAGACAGTGCCTGATGGACTGGGTTTCCAGAAAATGGTGTAGAGCAGAGATGCCAGTAATTTGGAGCCTGCTGAGTAGTGGGCATAGAGCTGCAGTCGGCAGGTGTGTGATAAATCATCTGTGGTGGAGCCATGTGGATCTTCCATTGGCTTCCAAATTGCTTGTGACTGACATGGTGCAGCGAGCAGACCCTTATATGTAAAGGCGTATTTTTATTTGTAGAGGCTTTAGGGCAATGTTCAGAATCACGTTGCTATGGTCAAGAGGCAAGCTATTTGGGATAGAACCTTGGTGGGTGCATTCTCCTGCAGACCCTGACCCACCACATGTGAGAAACTCCCTCCAACACTTTGTCCCAGGTGGACTCCTTGTATTTTGTGAAGCAAATACCAAACTACCAGTGCAGCAGCAAGAAACACCACAAAATGTGGAGGATGACCAAATGGCTTCCCAGTCCACACGGGGAGACACTTAGCCCCCAGTGACCACAGTTTACCTACAAAGATTGAATTCAGCACTGCTGACTCATGTTCATTGGAACATAAGAAACCATGTCCTCCAGGTCACATAGATGCAGACCCAGCTTTGATGCTCTCATTACAAAGGAATCTAAAGCTCCTGACAACAACATATATTTCAAGTGCCCAACCTCAGTGGCAGTTTCTGAAGAAGTCTTTAGGCCAGCAGAGCTCCATATTTGTGGAGTGTTTACCCTGTCCCTTACTTTAGTAAACTACTCTACCACCTCCAATGTTGTGAACTTTTGAGCATATTAAATTCCAGCTATGTATTCCCAGATTTTCTAACTCTTCTCCTCTAATGATGTATTACTTGGAGCGAGGGTAATGTCAAGGCATTGTTCTGGAAGAGAGTGAAATATTTCTCCATGTGTTTTTTTTTTCAATTATTTTATTTCATATTATTTTTTTATTTTTTTAATTGGGTGTTCAAAACATTACAAAGCTCTTGACATATTATATTTCATACATTAGATTCAAGTGGGTTATGAACTCCCATTTTTATCCCAAATACGGATTGCAGAATCATATGTTACACATCTGCATTTTTATAATGCCCTATTAGTAACTGTTGTATTCTGCTACATTTTCTCTCCTCTAGTATCCCCACTCCCCTCCCATCTTCTCTCTCTACCCCATCTACTTTAATACATTTATATCTTTGTTAATTTTCCCATTCCCCTGACAACCTCTTATATGTAATTTTGTGTAACAATGAGGGTCTCCCTCCATTACCATGCAATTTCCTTTATCTCTCTCTTTCCGACCCCCACCTCATGTCTCTGTTTAATGTTGATCTTTTCTTCCTGCTCTTCCTCCCTGCTCTGTTATTAGTTGCTCTCATTATATCAAAGAAGACATTTTTATTTGTTTTTTAGGGTTTGGCTAGCTTCACTAAGCATAATCTGCTCTAGTGCCATCCATTTCCCTGCAAATTCAATGATTTTGTCATTTTTTAATGATGCATAATACTCAATGGTGTATAAATGCCACATTTTTTTATCCATTCATCTACTGAAGGGCATCTGGGTTGGTTCCACAGTCTAGCAATTTTGAATGGTGCTGCTATGAACATCAATGTGGCAGTATCCCTGTAATATGCTCTTTTAAGGTCTTCAGGGAATAGTCTGAGAAGGGCAATAGCTGGGTCAAATGGTGGTTCCATTCCCAGCTTTCCCAGGATTCTCCATACTGCTTTTCAAATTTGCCACAACAGTTTGCAGTCCCACCAGCAATGTACAAGAGTACCCTATTCTCCACATCCTCGCCAGCACTTGTTGTTTGACTTCATAATGGCTGCCAATCTTACTAGAGTAGGATGGTTTCTTAGGGTGATTTTAATTTGCATTTCTCTGACTGCTAGAGATGGTGAGCATTTTTTCATTTACTTACTGATTGATTGTATGTCCTCCTCTGAGTAGTGTCGGTTCAGGTCCATGGCCCATTTTTTGATTGGGTTATTTATCATCTTATTGTCTAATTTTTTGAGTTCTTGGTATACTCTGGATATTAGGGCTTTATCTGAAGTGTAAGGAGTAAAAATTTGTTCCCATAATTTAGGCTCCCTATTTACCTCTCTCATTTTTTATCCTGCTGAGAAAAAACTTTTCAGTTTAAGTAAGTCCCATTTGATGATTCTTGTTATTAACTCTTCTGCTATGGGTGTCCTGTTAAGGACTTTGGAGCCCGGCCCCACATTATGTAGATCGGAGCCAACTTTTTCTTGTATCAGATGCAGAGTCTCTTATTTGATATCTAGCTCCTTGATCCACTTTGAGTTAACTTTTGTGCATGGCAAGAGGAGTGGATTCGGTTTCATTTTGTTGCATATGGATTTCCATTTTTTACAACACCATTTGTTGAAGATGCTATATTTCCTCCATTGCATGCTTTTAGCTCCTTTATCAAATATAGCATAGTTGTAGCTTTGTGAATTAGTCTTTGTGTCCTCTATTCTGTACCATTGGTCAACCTGCCAGTTTTGGTACCAGTGCCATGCTGTTTTTGTTAATATTGCTCTGTAGTATAGTTTTAAGTCCGGTATCGCTATACCGCCTGATTCACACTTCCTGCTAGAATTGCTTTTGCTATTCTGGGTCTTATATTTTTCCATATGAATTCCATGATTGCTTTATCTATTTCTACAAGAAATGCCATTGGGATTTTGATTGGCATTGCATTGAACCTATAGAAAACTTTTGGTAATTTCGCCATTTTGATGATGTTAGTTCTGCCTATCCAGGAACAGGGTATATTTTTCCATCTTCTAAGATCTTCTTCTACTTCTCTTTTTAGGGTTCTGTAGTTTTCATTGTATAAGTCTTTCACCTTTTTTGTTTGGTTGATTTTCAAGTATTTAATTTTTTTGAGGGTATTGTGAATGGAGTGTTTTTCCTCATTTCTGTTTCAGGAGGTTTGTCGCTGATATACAGAAATGCCTTTGATTTATGCGTTTTGATTGTATATCCTGCCACTTTGCTGAATTCATTTATTAGTTCTAGTAGTTCTTTTGTAGACCCTTTTGGGTCTTCTATGTATAGAATCATGTCACCAGGAAATAGTGATAATTTTCGTTCTTATTTTCCTATTTTTATGCCTTTGATTTCTTTCGTCTGTCTAATTGCTCTGGCCAGTGTTTTGAGAACTATATTGAATAGAAGTGGTGACAGAGGGCATCCCTGTCTTGTTCCAGATTTTAGAGGGAATGTCTTCAATTTTTCTCCATTCATAATGATGCTAGCCTGAGACTTAGCATAGATAGCTTTTACAATGTCGAGGTTAGTTCCTGTTATCCCTATTTTTCTAATGTTTTGAACATAAAGGGATGCTGTACTTTGTCAAATGCTTTTTCTGCATCTATCGAGATGATCATATGGTTCTTATCTTTAAGTCTATTGATGTGATGAATAACATTTATTGATTTTCGTATATTGAACCATCGTTGCATACCAGGGATGAATCCTACTTGATCCTGGTGAACAATTTTTTTGATGTGCCTTTGTATTCGATTAGGCAGATTTTTATTGAGGATTCTTGCATCTAGGTTAATCAGATATATTGGTCAGTAATTCTCTTTCTTTGAGGTGTCTTTTTCTGGTTTTGGAATTAGGGTGATGTTGGCCTCATAAAATGAATTTGGCAGAGCTCCCTATTTTTCTATTTCCTGAAATAACTTGAAAAGTATTTTTATTAATTCTTCTTTAAAGGTTTTGTAAAACTCCGCTGTATAGCCATCCGTTCCTGGGCTTTTCTTGGTTGGTAGTCTTTTGATTGCTTCTTCTATTTCATCCATTGATATTGGTCGGTTTAAATTGTGTGTATCCTCCTGACTCAGTTTGGGCAAATCATATGACTTAAGAAATTTATCGATGTCTTCACTATTTTCTATTTTATTGGAATAATGGTTTTCAAAATAATTTCTAATTGTCTTCTGTATTTCTGTAGCATCTGTTGTGATGTTGCCTTTTTCATCCCATATGTTAGTAATTTGAGTTCTTTCTCTTCTTTTCGTCTTTAGCATGGCTAAGGGTCTGTTGATCTTATTTATTTTTTCGAAGAACCAACTTTTAGTTTTGTTAATTTTTTCAATAGTTTCTTTTGTTTCAATTTCGTTGATTTCCACTCTGATTTTAATAATTTCTTGCCTTCTGCTAAATTTGCTGTTGTTTTGCTCTTCCTTTTCTAGGGCTTTGAGATGAAGTGTGAGCTCACTTATTTGTTGGTTTTTCCTTTTTTTTCAGGAATGACCTCCAGGGGATGAATTTCCCTCTTAAAACTGATTTCATTGTGTCCCATAGATTCCGATATGTTGTGTCTATAATTACATTTATCTCTAAGAATTTTTTGATTTCCTCCTTTATGTCTTCTGTAACCCATTGATCATTCAGTAACATATTGTTCATTTTCCATGTGATGTAGAATTTTTCCTTCCTTCTTTTATCATTGATTTCCAGTTTCATTCCATTATGATCAGATAAAATGCATGTTATTATCTCCACACCTTTATATTTACTGAGGGTTGCCCTATGGCATCATATATGGTATTTTTTTGAGAAGGATCCATGTGCTGCTGAGAAAAAAGTATATCCACTTGATGATGGTTGATATATTCTATATATGTCAGTTACATGTTGGTTATTGATTGTGATATTGAGTTCTATACTTTCTTTATTCAACTTTTGTTTGGAGGATCTGTCCAATGGTGATAGATGTGTGTTGAAGTCACCCATAATTATTGTGTTGAGGTCTATTTCATTTTGGAGCTTGAGGAGAATTTTTTTCATGAACATCGTAGCACCATTATTTAGTGCATAAATATTGATAATTGTTATGTCTTGTTGGTGAATGGTTCCTTTTAACAGTATATAATGTCCTTCCTTATCCCTTTTGATTAACTTAGTCTTGAAGTCGATTTTATTTGATATGAGGATGTCCACCCCTGCTTGCTTATGAGGATAAGTGTGCATGGTGTATTTTTTCCCAACCTTTCACCTTCAGCCTGTGTGTCTTTGCATTTCAGATGTGTCTCGAGGAGGCAACATATTGTTGGATTTGTTTATTTAATCCAAGTTACCAGCCTATGTCGCTTTATTGGAGAGTTGAAGCCATTTACATTCAGAGTTACTATTGATGTATGGTTTGTACTGCCAGCCATGTTTGATTATTTATCTTTTTTTAAATTTAGTTTGTTTCTCCATGATAAGCTTTCACCCTGCCTCTGTCATTACCAAGGTACTTCCCACTGATGGTTTTGGTTGTTGTTTTTCATTTCTTTCTTGTGTAGTGTTTTGCTCAAGACGCTTTGTAAAGCTTGTTTTCTGGCTTCAAATTCTTTTAGCTTTTGTTTATCATGAAAGATTCTTATTTTATTGTCGTACCTGATGGTTAATTATGCTGGATACATAATTCTTGGTTGGCATCCATTGTCTTTCAGTGTTTGAAATACGTTTTTCCAGGATCTTCTCGCTTTCAGCATCTGTGATCAAATATCCGTTGTTAACCTTATTGGTTTACCACTGAATGTATTCTGCCTCCATTCTCTTGTAGATTTATTATTTTCTCTTTGTTCTGTATATTGGATATCTTCATAACAATGTGTCTTGGCATTCGTCTACTGTGATTTTGTGTGCTCTTGTCCTGTATGCATCTACAATTTGTATATCCATTTCCTTTTTTATTTCTGGAAAGTTTTCTGTAATTATTTCATTCAGCAGTTTTCTCATTCCCTTGGTTTGAGTCTCTGTACCTTCCTCTATCCTGATGACTCGTAAGTGTGGTTTTATTTATGTTATCCCAAATCTCTTGGATGTTTTTCTTGTGATTTTTTTGCCAGCCTTTCTGAGTTGGCTGGACTCGTTTCAAGATGATATATTTTGTCTTCATTATCTGACGTTCTGGCTTCTACTTGCTCCACTCTGTTAGTGATACTCTCAATGGAGTTCTTAATTTGGTTTATCATTTCCTTCATTTCTAGAATTATTGTTTGATTTTTTTTATAATCTCTATCCACTGATAAAGATGCTTAACTTTTTCTTTTATATGTTTATGTAATTCATTTTCAATGTTTTCTTTTACTGTTTGGATTTTCTGTCTCGTATCTTCTTTAAGTTTCCATTCCATCTGTCTAAGGTATTCTTTGAGTTCTTTATATGACCACTTTTCTGATGAATCCTGGTCCTCCTGAATATTTAGGGTGTTCTTCGTTGATTGTTCTCCTTTTCTTCCTTGCTTGTTTATGCTGCTCATGTTACTTCTTGTTCTGTTTGACTGCTGAGTTACTGTTTACTCTTATAAATTTATTTGATGCTTGGGAGGAAAGATTTTAGAAGGGAAGGGAAAAAGTCACTAAAGAGAATGAGAGTAGGCAGGTAGAATGCAAGGAATGGGAAATAAGAAAATTGAAAAGAAATGAAATACAATAGAAAAAATAGAAAATAAAGAATGAAAATGATTTTTTTTAAAAAATGATAATGATAATATAAAATTAAAATTAAAATTTTAAAAAATAAAAATAACAAAATAGGGGAGGGGAGGGGGGATTGTAGAGGAAAGGAAAGGCAGCAGAATACAACAGTTACTAGTATGGTATTATGTAAAAATGTGGATGTGTAACCCATGTGATTCTGCAATCTCTACTTGGTTTAAAAAAGGGAGTTCATAACTCACTTGAAGCTAATGTATGGTAATGTATGAAATATGATATGTCAAGAGCTTTGTAGGGTTTTGAATAACCAATAAAAAATAAAATAAAATAAAATTATTTTGCCATTTAAAAAAAAGAAAATAATTTTGAAGTTTATCTATGATCCAGGGGCAAGTTAAATGAAACATTTTCCAGTGTTTAAGTCACCAAAAAATTTATTATTTCATGTGTTATTTATTTGCTTTGTAGTATGTTTAAATTTTATTTTTGGAAAGTTTTTAACCTTATTAAATTTGTTTATTTGTTGTGGGGGAAACAATTGTATATAGGTTAAGTATTGTTTATCAAAAATGCTTAGAACAGGAAGCATTTCAGATTTTGGATTTTTTTGGAATTATGGAATATTTATACACACATAATCTTGGGGATAAGACTCAAGTGTAAATATGAAATTCATTTATATTTCATACATGCCTTAGACCCATAGCCTGGAGGAAATTTCATACAACATTTTTAGTATACCTGCATTTTGACTGTAACCTGTCAAATGAAGCCAAGTAGGAAACTTTTCACTTGTCACATTCCAGTTCTAAAACACGTTAGATTTGGCATTTTGGATTTGGGATTTGGGGATTAGGGGTGCCCAGTTTCCAGAGAGCAAATTTTATTTTTCTACTAAAGTAAACTCATTTATCATAGTAAGTTGTCCTAAGTTAATTATCTTTGTATCCACAAAATTCCTAAAACTTATTATGGTGCCTATATTTCTCCTTAAAATCATATTTCAAACATTTAATCTTGCTTCATTGAATAAAAACAAATCATATTTTCATCTAATTTTTAGATTCTTTAATTAATTAACACAATTGCTGTCTTATTAAAGGTTCTTTCACTTAAAATACATATTTTACATTGATATTAATAATAGATGTTCTGGAATTATCAATAAAATTTTTATACAATAGCTTTTGTTCCCTGTATTTTCAAACACCACTTAACTTGTGTGTTTGTGTTGCAAACAAATTAGAGCTGATTTTGTATCCACAAAATTCCTAAAACTTATTGTGGTGCCTATATTTCTCCTTAAAATCATATTTCAAACATTTAATCTTGCTTCATTGAATAAAAACAAATCATATTTTCATCTAATTTTTAGATTCTTTAATTAATTAACACAATTGCTGTCTTATTAAAGGTTCTTTCACTTAAAATACATATTTTACATTGATATTAATAATAGATGTTATGGAATTATCAATAAAATTTTTATACAATAGCTTTTGCTCCCTGTATTTTCAAACACCACTTAACTTGTGTGTTTGTGTTGCAAACAACTTAGAGCTGATTTTGTATTTTTACTTCAAATGACATTTTCTACACACTTTCATTTATTTTTTATAATTTATTCTTTTTTACTAGTTTTTTTAGTTGTTGATGGATCCTTATTTAATTAATTAATTTATATGCAGTGCTGAGAATCCAACCAGTGCCTCACACATGCTAGACAAGTGCTCTACCACTGAGCCACAACTCTAGCCCGCTCCAGTTTATTCTTAAAATTCACATTTTTTTTAGTTTATGTATAGGTATTTTTTTATTGGCTCTACACAGCACTGGTATACTATCATATTTCTTTTTTTAATTGGTTCTTTTTATACATAACATTAAGATTATACATAACATTAAGATTCATTTTGGCATAATTATAAAAGCATGAAATATAATTTGCTCTAATTCAGTCCCCAGTACTTCCTCTTTTTCTCCTTTCCTCCCTCTTTCTGTTCCCTTCCCTCCACTCTACTGATCTTTCCACTATTTACTTTTAGTTTGGGGGGATTGTGCAGGTGTGTGTTGTGTGTATACATAATGGTGAGATCCAATACGTTTTTTTCCCTTTCATTTGTTGTTTTATGGTAATACCGTGTGATTATTTTTATAGTGTTTAAGTTCTTTTATGAGGATTTTGGAAAATAAAAGCAATAAATTTGTGTTCTCAGATGGTCATCATGAACCGGAAAAAAAAATAAAATAAAATAAAAAAATTTAAAACATTTTTTAAAAGTTAAAGAACAGCAACAAAAAAATGAAAATAAAAGAAAACAAATAAAAAAAAAACAAAAACAAACAAAAAAAAAAAACCAAATTAAAATAATAATAATAACAATAAATGCAGTCATAGATTGCAATAAACTTCTTTTCCAGTAGGTAGAGCTGTGCCCACTGGGCCAAGCTTCTCCTTTCAATAAGTGGGAACCAATCACTGTGCAGCAGCTCTTCCTCCCAGACTGGGTGGGTGTCCAATCCTGAGTGCCTAGGGCCTTCTTTTGTGTTTCCTCAAGCCAGGCCCCACTCACCTGTGACACTCACCACAATACTGGCTACATGCCAGGTCTGCTGCTCCTAGGAGCCCTGTTTTCATGAACGCCTGGGAACACTCTCCCTCTTTGTCTCCCTCAGACCCTAAGTTTGTAGAGCTTAGGCCTGAGAACCCCCAGCGAATTTGCTTGCACTCCGGAAGCCATGCCCCCGGAAGCTGGAGCAAGAGACTTCAGTTTTCAGCACTGGTGGGAGCGGTGGCCTGGAGGTCTGCACCACGAGTCCCGTGCCACTCCTAATTCCCTCGGTCTGGCTATCGCGCTCAAGGGAGAGCTGGGAGGGGCTCTTAAGATTTCCCCACAAGTTCGCAAATTTACAGGAATTTGTTTCACTTTCAATCACTTCCTGCTTCAGGACACATGTATTCTTCCATGTTTCTTGACAGGTCTTTTCATGAGAGTTCTTTCAAGACACATTACTTTCAATTTCCATAATCACTTTTGAAGCAAAACTCACATAAACTTTATGATGAATTATAACTCTGATATTACCATTAGATGTATGACTGGTTGGAATTAATGATTGCATAACGATATAGAATTTCTTATATATTTTCAGATAAAAATTCAATCCATTATTTAAAGTGGAACGAGTTATATTATTTATTCACAGTATGGTCTATTCATGCATTATCTCTATATTCATAGACGCAGTGTACACTTCTTTATACCCCCAATACTAATTTATATGTCTTCAAAATATTGCTCCCTGAAATGTTGGAAGAAATACTCATGTCACCTGATCTACTTATACATTTAATCACAGAAATATTCGGAACACAAAATGCAAAGCTCACACTTATGTTTGTACCAAAGCCTAAAAGGAAAGTAAACATGGATTACTAAAAACATCCATGTCCAGCTTGCCTAATGCTCTCAAATATCAATCCTATTGGTGACTACATATTTGTTTCTTCTTAAGATTATATATTCAAACTCAACCCTACTGAAAATGTCTAATCCTATCCCTCACTTTATACATTGCCTGATTTCATTATGGCTCTATTTCTATCTGTTTCCTACATATTTTCCCCAGTTCATCATTGTGACTGACTCTTCACATGTGCTGACATTTACATTCACACTCTAATCGATAACCTATTGCTAATAAACGTTTGTTCCTAATCCTATACTCATTCTTTTTCTAAACCTACCGACTATCTTCCTAATCCTACCGACTATCCTTTTTTGACTGGATATTCTCTTCTACATTCAATCAAGCAAGGTACAAGGTCTTATGCCATTGTATATTGATCTATCTGAGACCTCTGTGCAGAATGTAATTTTATTCTAAGTATCACAATCAAGGGTCCAATGCCCTTCTGGGCTTCAAATGTTACCTAGATTTCTAGTTTCACACTTATATTTCACATATATATTCTAGTAAATATCGCAGTTTCAAATACCATTATTCATTCTGCAGGATGATTCCTAAACCAAATCCAACATGTTATTGACCCTAAACATACACTGTTCCCTCAATCTAACTTTACAGAAGAGCAGGGACAGAGTTGGTCTTACAATACAGGAATGTAGGGGATCTTCCACCTGCTGAGAACCTCAAAGGTCCATGCAGACATGATCCCTGGAAAAGAGGTAGGCAGCTATGAAGGACCTGAGAGAGCAAAAGTCATCTTCCATGGCAAACAACCTTGTCAGGATGAAGGGGTGTGTCTGAATCAGCCACTTTCTTCTTAATGTAGAGAAGATGGACCAAACAAGGTCTGTGTGGAGAGCTGTTCCCGTGTGTCTATGGTTGATATACCATTCTAACTTGTGACAGTGTCACAGGAAGTAGGGGCAGCCTCCATCTCATGGGACCCTTGGAAGCAGCTATTAGGACAAAGTGTTTGCCAAGGCATTGACCTCATTCAGTTCCTGAAGGAAGTGACCTACCTTACTTCTTTGGTGATGGAACTCTCTGAACTTGGGATCCAGGAAGCCAGGCATCCAGAGCCAGTCCCAGTCCCAGTACCAGTGGGCTCACTTGTTTTGTTTTACCAATGACAGATTCTGTCTTTCTTGGTACCTACTGATGTGAGGATGGCCAAATATCAGGAGAGCTCTGAAGACGGGCCTTTCCTTAGTAAGTAGGTAGTGACTCACCGCTGGCTCCTAACAACTACACAGAGTTGGCCAAGGAGACCAGATCTGCCACAGTACAGGCCATTTCGGGTGAACATAGTAGGGCCCGCTAGTCAGAGGACACTCTGGATATTCAGAGACTTACTTGGGGGAAGGAGGTGCTTTGTGTTTGTGGGTGTGAGTTTGTGGTTTTGTCTCATTTTCTTAGAATAGGTAGGAAAGCTGGTATGTCTGGTTTGCAGTGGACTGTTTCTAGATAGTCTTTTGACAAGGCAAGTGTTTCTATGTCTGTGTATAACACTGTGTCCGTGGTTGTAGACATTAGAAAAGAGAATGCATCAATGAATGTGTCCTGTCTAGTAGAAAGCTTCCCAGCATTCATCCTGCCCAATTTATGACTGCACTGCAGGTTGCCTTATCGATGGGCAACACCTACTATCTTCCTAAGTTTCAGATTTCTTCCTGAATTCTGACCAATCTGCAGAATAGTCTCATGGTTTTGTGTCCAAGATAGGTACCACCCCAAGCTCTGTCACATGGCAATGTACTGAATAGCTGAAGGTAATGGCGAGCTTCTTAGAAAACTCAGATATCAGTGTGACCAGGTAAGTCTCAGTGGAGAAAGCATGCTTTGTGCCTTTTGCTTACCTATTTTTCTGTTTCACTGAATGACAGGAAGGTCTTTGCCTCAGGCCACCCTTTTGATAAGCATGAAAAAAACAGTTTTCATATGGAAATGATTGGGCATCACCCGTGGCTCTTTGCTTAATTGCTTTGAATGGGATGTGTCTGAATCAGCCTCTTGGCCCTGTGTGAGGCTGTGGCTTATATTCTCAGCACCTGATGGATATAAAGAAAGATCCCATGTGTGCATCCAAAACTAAAATGGCAAAATTCAGTCATTGTGGATGATGTCTCTCTTCTTCCTCTATTAGGTTGCAGACAATCATCAAGTGAGTATAGGGATCCTTTGGGTCAAATGAGTTTTTCAAAGCCATGCAGAGGTGCTTGGGTTTTCTCATGATTCCACTTCACATAAAGAATCTAAACCCCACAGTCAGTAGGCCTCAAATTGGAGAAGCAGAGTAGTTGTAATGGCAGGCCTATTTGATCACTCCTGGTTCACAGGAATGGTGTCCAGGCCACCCTGACTTTAGGCAAATGAGGGCCAAGGGAGCTTATTTTGGACACTCTCTTGCGCTGCACCCCTCATGGAAATCTCCAGCCAGAGGTTATAATGAGGGTCTATGTGGAAGAAGATGAGGGCCATGTGGGAATGTTTTGGTTTTAATTTTGGTAATTTGTGTGGCAGTTGGAAGGGATGACTGGGTCCCCCTCGGCTTGTACTCTGGTGTAATACTCCTTAGAGACTGAGTTGTATAACTGACCTCAGAGAAGTATTGCCATGAATTGTGTGGGGATGTTAGGAGGCCACGCATGAGAGTCGCCCTTGGAAACTGAGATCTAGGACAAGGGTGGCTTTCCACAGAACACTGAGAATCTCAGCCAGGATATCACATGATTTTATTCTGAAAAACTTGGCAGCCATAGTTGAGAGTCAAAACACACATGGACCTCACATTGTAGACCTCAATGGGCCTGGCTTCATGTGACCTTTTGGCCACTATTTGGGATGCCTTGCCTGTGATTGTTCTCCAGAGCTTTCATTGAAATGAGCTTCCTTAACATTTAATGGTTCCTGAATGAATTGAAACCCACAGTGACTACAACTGCTTCCTTGAATAACGGCTAGATAAATACCATGAAATTTTTGAAATTTCAATGACCAGTTGGCACTGGAAAACCTTTGGATGTCCTGATGCTGATCATGAGTATACCAGACAGTGCCTTGATTGACAGGGTTTCATAAAAATGGTGTAGAACAGAGATGCCAGTTAGTTGGTGCCTGCTGATTAGTGGGCCTAGAGCAGTGGTGAGCAGATGTGTGACAAAACATCTGTGGTGAGGCCACGTGGAACTGCCATTGGCGTCCAAATGGCTTGTGACTGATATGGTTTCAGCCAACAGACCCAATAGGTAAAGGCATCTTGTTATATGGAGAGGTTTCAGGGAAATGTTCAGAATCAGGTTGCTATGGTCAAGGGGGAAAGCTATGTGGGATAGAAGCCTGGTTATTGCATTCTCCTGCAAACCCTCACCCACCACACGTGACAGAACTCCCTCCAACAATGTGTCCCAATTGACCTCCTTTATTTCGTGAAGCAAATACCAAACTCCCAGTGCAGCAGCAAGAAACACCACTAAAAGTGGAGGATGAACAAATGTCTTCCCAGTTAGCACAGGGAGAAACTTAGCCCCAGTGTCCACAGTTTAGCTACAAAAAAATAATTCAGCACTACTGCCACATGTTCAATGAAAAATAAGAAACCATGTCTTACAGGACACATATATGCAGAACCAGCTTTGATGGTCTCTCTATAAAAGAACTAAATCTCCTGAAAACAACATGTATTTCAAGTGCCCAACCTCAGAGGCAGTTTCTCAAGAATTTTTTAGGCCAGCAGAGCTCCATGTTTGAGGAGTGTTTACCTTTTGCCTTACTATTTTGAACTCTGCTACCACCTCCAAGGTTGTGAACTCCTGAGCAAATTCCATTCCAGATATGTATTCACAGATTTTCTAACTCTTCTCCTCTAACTGTATCTTACTTTGGTAAAAGATAATGTCAAGGCATTGTTCTGGATGAGACTGGGAAGATTTTGGGGTAGCACATATTTGCATAGACATTGGATTCATTTTTCAATTTCCCTTTAAAACACTGAATCTCTAACCCTAACCAATTCCAAACTAGACTCTGACTACTAATCCTAATATGATGGAGAAAAATAACAAAAAACAGAAAAGAAGTACAAGCAGTTCAGAGGAGGCAAGGTGTATACTTGGACTTGCCTTTTGCATAATATAGGGTAGGAGTTATAAATCTTGCAAATTTTTTTTGAAATAGTTCTCCATGTGTTTTTAAAGTTAACAAATATGTGAATTCCTTTCTCCCTTTCTCTGTAGCCTATTAAGCACATGTATTTTTATATGCACATATAGAATTCTACCTGGTACCACACGTACATTCTTGTGAGGTGGTTGACTTGGCAGATACAAATTGTGAGAAGAGATCACTCCTCGTAAATGCTATTGGAACTGAAATTTCAAAATATGGGTGAACTTTCTAGTTGAACAACATTATACATAAATCCATGTTCAGTATAATGAATATTTTTGGATCTGTGGATGATATATATTTCATGATGGATTTTGATTGGCATATATATTGTTAGTTTTTAATGTCTCTCTCTCTGTCTCTCTCTCTCTCTCTCTCTCTCTCTCTCTCTCTCTATATATATATATATATATATATATATATATATATATATATACTCTCCAGATATTTCAAAATATGTAATATATGTGACTTATTATACACGCCCTAAATTCATTCATATTCATTTATGTGGATTTATAATCAACTTTTCACAAGATTATTTTCCAAACTATTCATCCACCTGAAATTCATATTTGTTTCCTAGTACTGACAACTAACTTCAGTGAATGGTGTATACAAATCCTAATATTTCTACAGTAACTGACCCAGTTTAACATCAATGCAAGTAGATTCCTATGGGACATGATATGTATTTTGACGTTCATATTTATTCAACAGTGGGACATTATTATTTCTTCAGTTTATGCACATCATAATATATATATTTCATCCAAAAGTTCAAAAATATATAGGAATTTGTTTCACTTTCAATCACTTCCTGCTTCTGAAAACATGTATTCCTCCATGTTTCTTTACTGCTCTTTTCATGAGACTTCTTTCCAAACACATTATTTTCGATTTCCATAATCAATTTTGAAGCAAAACTCACACACTCTTCATGAAAATCCTAATACTAATATTATCATTGATGTATAACTGGTTGTAATGAATGTCTATATATCAATATTTGATTTCCTGTATTTTTTTCAGATATCAATTCAATCCATTATTTATAGTGGAATGAGTATAGGTTTTATTCAGAGTATGTTCCATTCATGCATTATCTGTATATTCATAGAAACAGGGTACACCTGTTTGTACCCCCAATACTAATTTATACGTCTTCAAAATATTGCTCCCAGAAATGGTGGAAGATATACTCATGTCACCTGATCTACATATATATTTTATTACAGTAATATTATGGACACAAAATGCAAAGGTCACACTTATGATTGTACCAAAGCCTAAATGGAAAGTGAGCATGGATTAGTAATAACATCCATGTCCAGGTTGCCTAATGCTCTCAAATGTCAATCCAATTGGTGACTACATATTTGTTTCTTGCTAAGATTATATATTCAACTTCAACCCTGTTGAAAATGTCTAATCCTATAACTCACATTATACTTTGCCTGATTTTCTTTTGTCTCAATTGATATTTACTTTCCTACATATTTTCCCCAGTTCATCATTGTGAATGACTCTTCACATGTGCTGACATTTACATTCACTCTCTACCCGAAACCCTATTGCTAAAAAAGTTTTTGTCCAAATCCTATACTCACTCTTCTTTCTAAACCTACTGACTATCTTCCTAATCCTATCGACTATCCCTTTTTGACTGCATGTTCTCTTCGACATTCAATCATCCAAGGTAAAGGTCCTATGCCATTGTATAGCGATTAATCAGAGACATCTGTGCAGAACATAATTCAAAGCTAAGTATCCTACCCAAGGGCCCAATACACTTCTGGGCTTCAAAACTTACATAGATTTGGGTTTTCAAACTTATATTTCACCTATATATTCTTTTAAATTTCGCAGGTTCCCAATAACATTATTCATCCCGCAGAATGATTCCCAACTGAATTCGAACCTTTTATTAACCCTAACCATACGCTGTTCCCTCAATCTACCTTTACAGAGGAGCAGGGATAGAGTTGGTCTTACAATACAGGAATGTAGGGGATCTTCCACCTGCTGAGAACCTCAAAGGTCAATGCAGAAATGATCCCTGGAGAAGTTGTAGGCAGCTATGTAGTACCAAAGAGAGCAAAAGTCTTCTGACATGGTAAAGAACCTGGACAGGATGAAAGGATGTGTCTGAATCAGCCTCTCTCTTCTTAATGTAGAGAAGATGGACCAAAGCACGCCTGTATGGAGAGAAGTTCCCCGGTGCATATGGTTGATATACCATTCTAACTTGTGACAGTGTCACAGAAAGTAGGAACAGCCTCCATCTCATGAGACCCTTGGCAGCAACTGTTAGGACAAAGTGGTTGCCAAGGCAGTGACCTCATTCATTTCATGAAGAAAGTGACTTCACCTAACTTACTTGGTGATGGAACTCTCTGAACTTGGGATTCAGGAAGCCAGGCATCCAGAGCCAGTCCCAGTAACAGTCCTAGTGGGATCACATGTTTGGTTTTACCAAGGGCAGAGAGAGTCTTTTTTGGTACCTACTGATGTGAGAATGGCCAAATGCCAGGACAGCTCTGAAGAGGGTCCTTTCCTAAGAAAACAGGTAGTTGGTCATCGCTGGCTACTGACAACTTCACAGATTTGGCCACGGAGACCAGATCTGAGACAGGGCAGGCCAGTTTAGGGTAACAATATGGTCCACAGTCAGAGGACACTCCGGATTGTCACAGACATATTGGGGGAAGGAAGTGCCTTTGTGGGTGTGGGTGTGAGTTTGTGGTTTTGTCTCATGTTCTGAGAATAGGCAGGAAAGGCGATTTGTTTGGTTTGGAGTGGACTGCTTCTAAAAAGTCGTTTGACAAGGTGAGTGTTTCTATATCTGTGTATCTCACTGTGTCCGTGGTTGTAGACATAAGAAAAGAGAATGCATCAATGGATATGTCCTGTCTAGAAGAAAGTTTTCCATCATTCATCCTACCCAATTTATGACTGGACTGCAGGTTGCTTTATGGATGGGCAACCCCTACTATCTTCCTAAGTTCCTGTTTTCTTCCTAAATTTTGGCCACTACCCAGAATAGGCTCATGGTTTTGTGTCCAAGATATGTAACACCTCCAAGCTCTGTGACATTGCCATGTACTGGATAGCTGAATGGAATGGCGAGCATCTCAGGAAACTCAGATATCAGTGTGACCAGGAAAGTCTCAGTGGAGAAACACTGTTTTGGGCCTTCTGCTTACCTATTTTTCTGTTGCCCTGAATGTCAGGAAGGTCCTTACCTCAGGCCACTCCTTTTTGAAGCCTGAAGTAAACAGTTTTTAAATGCAAATGAATGGGCATCACCTGTGGTGCTTTGCTTAATTGCTTTCGAAAGGGATGTGTCTGAATCAGCTGCTTGCCTCTGGGTCAGGCTATGGATTAGATTCTCAGCACCTGATGGATATAAAGAAAGTTCCCATGTGTGTATTGAAAACGAAAATGGTAAAAATATCAGTCATTGTGGATGAAGTTTCTTGCCTTCCTCTGTTAGGTTCCTAACCTCCATCAAGTGAGAATAGGATCCTCTGGGTCAAATGAGTTCTTTGAACTCCTGCAGAAGTGCTTGGGTTCTCCCATGATGCCAAATCACATAAAGAATCTATACCTGACAGTCAGTTGGCCTCAAATTGGAGAAGCAGAGCAGTATTAAAGGCAGGCCTATTTGATCACTCCTGGTTCACAGGAAGGGTGTCAAGGCCACCCTCATTTTAGGCAAATGACGGGCAAGGGTGCATATTTTGGACATTGCCTTGGGCTGCGCTCCTCATGGAAACCTCCAGCAAGAGTTTATGATGAGTGTCTATATGGAAGAAGATGAGGGTCATGTGGGAATGTTTTGGTTTCAATTGTGGTCATTTGTGTGGCGGTTGGAAGATATGACTGGGTCCACATGGGCTTGAACTCGGGTGTGATTCTCCTTCGAGACTGAGTTCTGGAACTGACCTCAGAGAAGTATTGCCATTAATTGTGTTGGGATTGTAGGAGGCCACGCATGAGAGTCACCCTTGAAACCTGAGATTGGGCCCTGGGTGGCTTTCCACAGAGCACTGAGAATCTCAACCAGGATATCACATGATTTTATTCTGAAAGACTTGGCAGCCATAGTTAAGAGTCAAAACACACATGGACCTCACATTTTAGACCTCAATGGGCCTGTCTGCATATGACATTTTGACCACTCTTTGGAAAGCCTTGCCTGTGAGAGTTCTCCAGAGCTTTCATTGAAATGAGCTTCCTCACCATTTAATGGTTCTTGGATGAATGGAAACCCCAAAGTGCCTCCAACTTCATTCTTGAACAATGGATAGATAAATACCATAAAATTTTTGAAATTCCCAATGACCAGGTGGCACTGGAGAACCATTGGATGTCCTATTGCTGCTCATGAGTGGACCAGACAGTGCCTTGATTGACTGGAGTTCTTGAAAATGGTGTGCAACACAGATGCCAGTAAGTTGGAGCCTGCTGAGTAGTGGGCCTAGAGCAGTGGTGTGCAGTTGTCTGATAATATATTTGTGGTGTGGCCATGTGGGTGTGTCATTGGCTTCCAAATGGCTTGTGACTGACTTGGTGCAGCCAGCAGAAAATTATATGAAAAGGCATCTGGTTATATGGACAGGTTTCAGGGCAATGTTCAGAATCAGGTTGCTATGGTCAAGGGAGCAAGAAATGTGGGATAGAAGCCTGGTTGGTGCATTCTCCTGAAGACCCTGACCCACCACACCTTACAGGACTCCCACCAGCACTGTGACCCATTTGAAATCCTTGTATGTTGTGAAGCAAATGCAAAACACCCAGTGCAGCAGCAAGAAACACCACGTAAATTGGAGAATGACCAAATGGCTTCAAAGTCCACACAGGGAGACACTTAGCCCCCAGTGGCCACAGTTTATCTACAAAGAGAGAATTCATCACTGCTTCCTCATGTTCATTAGAAAATAAGAAACCATATCCTCCAGGTCACATAGATGCAGACCCAGCTTTGATGGTCTCCGTACACAGGGAGCTAAAGCTCCTGACAACAACATATTCTTCAAGTGTCCAACCTCAGAGGCAGTTTCTCAAGAAGTCTTAATGCCAGCATAGCTCCATGTTTGTGGAGTGTTTACACTGTCCCTTACTTTTGGAAACTCCTCTACCACCTCCAAGGTTGTGAACTCCTGAACATTTTCCATTCCAGGTATGTATTCACAGATTTTCTAACTCTTTTTCTCTAATTGTGTCTTACTAGGGGCGAAGATATTGTCAAGGCATTGTTCTGGATGATAGTGGGAATTTTTTGTAGCACATATTTGCATACACATTGGATTTATTTTCCTATTTTCCATTTGAAATACTGAATAACTGACACTAACCCATACCCTAATAGACTCTTACTACTAATCCTAATATGATGGAGTAAAATAACCCAAACAGAATAGAAATGCAAGCATTTCAGAGGAGGCATGGTGTATAGTTAGACTTGGCTTTTGCATGATAAAGTGTAGGTGTTATAATTCAAGTTAATTTTTAAATGAAATAGTTCCATGGGTACTTAAAGTAAACAAATATGTGAATTTCTGTCTCCCTTTCTCTGTAGCCTATTCAGCACATGTATTTTTATATGCACATATAGAATTCTACCTGGTACCACAGGTACACTCTTGTGAGGTGGCTGACTTGGCAGATAGAAATTGTGAGAATAGATCACTCCGCCTAAACGCTGTTGAAACTGAAATTTCAAACTGTGGGTGAGCTTCCTAGTTGAACAACATTATACATAAATCCATGTTCAGTAAAATGAATATTTTTGGATCTGTGGATGATATATATTTCATGGTGAATTTCGATTGGCATATGTATTGCTAATTTTTAATGTCTGTGTGTGTGTGTGTGTGTGTGTGTGTGTGTGTGTATATACACACACACACACACTAAATTTTTTTAAAATATAAAATATATGTGTCTTATTATACACTCCCTAAATTCATTCATATTCATGTATGTGGATTTAGAGTTAACATTTCACAAGATTATTCACGGAAATATTCATCCACCTGAAATACATATTTTTTTCCTAGAAATGAAAAATAACTTCAGTGAATGGTGGATACAAATCCTAATATTTCTACAATAATTGATCCAGTTTGTCATCAATGCAAGTAGATTCCTATGGGACATGATGTGTATTTTGATGTTCATTCTTATTCACCACTGGTATGTTACAATTTCTTCAGTTTATGCACATTATAGGATATATATTTCATCCATACGTTAGCAAAATTATAGGCATTTGTTTCACTTTCAATCATTTTCTGCATTAGAACACATGTTATCCTCCATGTTTCTTGACTGGTTTTTTCATGAGACTTCATTCCAAACATATTATTTTCGATTTCCATAATCAAATTTGAAGCAAAACTCACACACCCTTCATGATAAACTATAACCCTAATATTACTATTAGATGTATAACTGGTTGGAATGAATGATTGTATATCAATATAAGATTTCTTATATATTTTCAGATATCAAATCAATCCATTATTTAAAGTGGAACCAGTTATATTATTTATTCACACTATTGTCTATTCATGCATTGTCTCTATATTCATAGACACAGAGTACACCTCTTTGTAAACCCAATACTAATTTATACGTCTTCAAAATTTTGCTCCCAGTAATGGTGGAAGAAATACTCATGTCATCTGATCTACATATACATTTTATCAGAGTAATATTCTGGACACAAAAAGAAATGTTCACACTTATGTTTGCACCAAAGCCTAAATGTAAAGTGAACATGGATTACTAAAACCATCCATATCAAGTTTGGCTAATGCTCTCAAAATTCAATCCTATTTGTGACAACATATTTGTTTCTTGCTAAGATTATATATTCAAACTCAACCCTGTTGAAAATATCTAATCCTATCTCTCACTTTATACTTTTCCTGATTTCATAATGTCTCTATTTATATCAGCTTTCCTACATACTTTCCGCAGTTCATCATTGTGACTGACTCTTCAATTGTGCTGACACTTACATTCACACTCTAATCCAAACCCTATTGCTAAGGAACTTTTGTTCCAAATCCTATACTCACTCTTCTTCTTAAACCTACTGACTATCTTCCTAATCCTACCCATTATCCCTTTTTGACTGGATGTTCTCTTATACATTCAATAATCCAAGGTACAGGGTCTAATGCCATTGTATATCGATCTATCTCAGACATCTGTGCAGAACATAATTCAACGCTAAGTATCACAATCAAGGGCCCATCCCCATTCTGCGCTTCAAATCTTACTTAGATTTCTGTTTTCATACATATATTTCACCTATATATACTTATAAATGTCGCAGGTTCCCAGTACCATTATTCATCCAGCAGAATGATTCCTAATTCAAATTGAACATATTATTAACCCTAACCATACACTGTTCCCTCAATCTAACTTTACAGAAGAGCAGGGACAGAGTTGGTCTTACAATACAGCAATGTAGGGGATCTTCCACCTCCTGAGAACCTCAAGGTCCATGCAGAAATGATCCCTGGAGAAGATATAGAAAACTATGAAGGACCTGAGAGAGCAAAAGTCAGCTTCCATGGAAAACAACCTGGTCAGGATGAAGGGTTGTTTATGAATCAGCCTCTCTCTTCTTAATGTAGAGAAGATGGACCAAACCAGGTTGGTGTGGAGAGCTGTTCCTAGGTGCCTATGGTTGATATACCATTCTACCTTGTGAAAGTGTCACAGGAAGTAGGGGCAGCCTCCATCTCATGGTAGTCTTGGAAGCAACTGTTAGGACAAAGTGGTTACCAAGGCAGTGATCTGATTCAGTTCCTTAAGGAAGTGACCTCACCTCACTTCTTTGTTGATGGAACTCTCTGAACTTGGTATCCAAGAAGCCAGGCACCAAGAGGCAGTCCCAGTCCCAGTGGTCTCACTTGTTTGGACTTACCAAGGACAGAGTCAGTCATTCTTGCTACCTACTGATGTGAGGACGGCCAAAACCAGGAAAGCTCTGAAGAGGGGCTTTTCCTGATAAAGTAGGTAGTGGCTCACTGCTGGCTCCTGACAACTTCACAGAGTTGGCCAAGGAGACCAGATCTGAGACAGGACAGGCCATTTCATTGGAACATAGTATGGCCCACCAGTCAGAGGACACTCCGGATAGTCACAGACCTACTTGGGGGAAAGAGGTGTCTTTGTGGGTGTGGGTGTGGGTTTGTGGTTTTGTCTCATATTCTGAGAATAGGTAGGAATGGTGGTTTGTTTGGTTTGGAGGGAACTGTTTCTAGTAAGTCATTTCACAAGGCGAGTGTTTCTATGTCTGTTTATACCACTGTGTCTCTGGTTGTAGACATTAGAAAAGAAAATGCATCAATTGGTGAGTCCTGTCTAGTAGAAAGCTTCTCAGCTTTCATCCTGCCCAATTCATGAATGGACTGCGGCTTGACTTATCGATGAGGAACACCTGCTAACTTCTTAAGTTCCTGTTTTCTTCCTGAATTGTGTGCACTCTCCAGAATAGGCTCATAGTTTTGTGTCAAATATATGTACCACCTCAAATCTCTGTGACATGGCCATGTACTGGATAGCTGAAGGGAATAGCGAGCATCTCAGAAAGCTCAGATATCAGTGAGACCAGGAATGCCTCATTGGAAAAACCCTGCTTTGGACATTTTGCTTACCGATTCTTCTGTTGCCCTGAAAGTCAGGAAGGTCTTTGCATCAGGTGTGTCATGTGGGAGTGTTTTGGTTTTAATTGTGGTCATTTTTGTGGCCGTTGGAAGACATGGCTATGTCCACCTGGGCTTGAACCCTTATGTGATTCCCCTTAGAGACTGAGTTCTGGAACTGACCTCAAAGAAGTATTGCCATGTATTGTGTTGGGATTTTAGGAGGCCACGCATGAGAGTCGCCCTTGGAAACTGAGATCTAGGCCCAGGGAGGCTTTCCGAAGAGCACTGGAAATCTCAGGAAGGACATCACATGATTTTATTCTTAAAGACTTGGCAGCCATCGTTGCAAGTCAAAACACACATGGACCTCACATTGTAGACCTCAAATGCCTGGCTTAATGTGACCTTTTAGCCTGTCTTTGGGAAGCCTTGCCTGTTAGAATTCTCCAGAGCTTTCATTGAAATGAGCTTCTTCTCCATTTAATGGTTCCTGAATAAATTGAAACCCACAGTGCCTTCAACTTCAACCATGAAAAATGCCTAGATAAATATCATTAAAGTTTGGAAATTCCCATCACCTGGTGGCACTGGAGAACCTTTAGGTGTCCTATTGCTGATCATGAATGTACCAGACAGTGCCTTGATTGACTGGGTTTCATGAAAATGGTGTAGAACAGAGATGCCAGTAACTTGGAGCCTGATGAGTAGTCGGCCTAGAGCAGTGGTGTGCAGGTGTGTGTTAAAACATCTGTGGTGGGCTGATGTGGATATGCCATTGGCTTTCAAATGCCTTGTGACTGATATGGTGCAGCCCCCATACCCTTGTATGTAAAGGCATCTTGTTATATGGACAGGTTGAAGGGCAATGTTTAGAATCAGATTGCTGTGGTCAAGGGGGCAAGCTATGTGGGATATAAGCCAGGTTGGTGCATTCTCCTGCAGACCCTTATCCACCACACATGACAGAACTCCCTCCATCACTGTGTCCCAGTTGAACTTCTCGTATTTTGTGAAGCAAATACCAAACTCCCAGTGCAGCTGCAAGAAACACCACGAAAAGTGGAGGATGACCAAATGGCTTCACAGTCCACACTGCAAGACACTTAGCCCCAAGTGGCAACAGTTTACCTATAAAGAGAGAATTCAGCCCTATTGCTTCAGGTTCATAGGAAAAAAAGAAACCATGTCCTCCAGGTCATATAGATGCAGACCCAGCTTTGATGGTCTCACTACAAAGGAAGCTAAAGCTCCTGTCATCAACATATATTTCAGGTGCCCAATCTCAGAGGCAGTTTCTCAAGAAGTCTTTAGGCCAGCAGAGCTCCATGTTTTTGGAGTTTTTACCCTGTCCTTTACTTTTGGAAACTCCTCTACAACCTCGAAGGTTGTGAACTCCTCAGCATTTTCCATTACCGATATGTATTCACAGATTTCTAACTCTTCTCCTCTAATTATGTCTTACTTGGAGTGAAGAAAATGTCAAGGCATTGTTCTGAATGAGAGTGGGAAGATTTTTGGGTAGCACATATTTGCCTACACATTGGATTCATTTTCCAATTTTCCATTCGAAATACTGAATCCCTGACTGTCAGGGGTAGAAGGAATTCTTCTTCAAAGAACAGCCTGACACTTACAAGAAACAGCCCCCAGGAGACATCCTGTCTGGAAGACATCCTGTAGCCATATATGTCCCTGAGACATCCTGTGGCCATCTTTCTTCTAGAAACATCCTGAAGTTATCTCACCTTGTGAAGACATCCAGGAACTGCTGATAAGAGAGCTTTCCCATATCCAGCATATTAATACCCGTGTGTGAACAATAAAATTTTGCAGCTTGATCAGAACTCCTGTGTTGCTCTCATCTCTCATGCCTCTTGTCCCTTCATTCCTCTCCATCTAGGTTCGCTGACCACGTTGATGTGTCCTGCCGGCCGGGACATCTGGCGCCCACCGACTGGGGCTCAAGCCTTTGACTGAGGGGGAACCCCTTCCTCCTGGAAGACTTGGTCAAGAGGAGCTCACGATCGCCTCAGCAGACACCACCCGGAGACATATCCAGGAGGAAGGTGGGGATGATGCACAGTGAGTGACGCACCATGTGACAAGCAGTATCGTCACATGATTTGTTTATTTCAGGCCTCAAGGAGTCCTTCAAGACATGAGGGGCACATGTTAAGAAAAAGGACTTAAAATTTTTCTTTTCATACATAGGAGAATTGTGTCCATGGTTTCCTCTTGAAGGGACCATAGATGGCAAAAATGGCTTAGAGTAGGAGACTGTTTAAAAGATTATTATGAATCATTTGGCCCAGAAAAAATGCCAGTTCCCACCTTTTCTTACTGGAACTTAATTAATGAAATTCTTAAAAGTTTTCGCTTTGACAATGGTACCTTACAACTTGTCAGGATTGGGGAAGAGATTATGCAAAAGACCTCTCGTCCCCCCTCTGCATGCCCATCATTAGTATAGACATAGAACCTTCTCAGTCTTCCCAGGACCCTGAGAACCTTCCTGGTCCCCCTCAAAATACGACCCTAATTAATAAGGCTCCAATGATTAAAAACCACCTTTATCCAGTTTTAAATCCCAGAGACACATTGACCCCTGGGGAGGACGCTATCTTGGAGAAGGAAGCAGCTCTCTACCATTCAGAACACCCGCGACCTCTCAGGACCCTGCCACAGCCTATAGGATTTACCAAGCGAAGGTGAAAGCACCTATGTAAAACATCTTGCCTTTGAAAATGCCAACCCAGCATGTCAGAATGTTCTTCAACCACATAAGAATAAAGGGAAACTTTCTGAAGTTATTAGACTCTGTGCAGACGTGGGTGCAGCCCATGCCATGGGTCTGGCTTTAGGGACCGCCTTTACCAAGGCCTTTCACAATCCTGGCTCACGTACTTGCTTTACTTGTAAACAACCTGGCCATTTTGCATGTGAGTGTCCCACAGGCAAACAAAGCCTAGGAATAGCGTCTCCTCAAACTGGGGCTTAACCGCCCCCAGCTACCCTTTTCCATAGAAGTGGTAAAGGTCATCACTGGGCCAGTGAGTGTAGATCTAAGACAAATGCCCTCAGACAGCCTATTTCTTCCTACTTCTCGGGAAACTCCCTGCGGGGCCAGCCCCCGGCCACAACATCCCCCACGACAAACACAGGAGCAATAAAGTTTGTTCCCTCCTAAACTCCCAACCTACCACAAAATCCTTCTCCACAATTGCCTCCCTCCAACTAGCCATCCCAGGCAGCACAAAATTGGACCTCTGTGCTGCCACAAATACAATATTAGACCCAATGCAAGGGCCCCAGATAATACCCAATGAAATTATGGGTCCCCCTCCATCTCATACATGTGGCCTTAATCTTGGAAGAGCCTCCACTACCATACAAGGTGTTCAGGTCTTCGTTGGCATTAATGATAATGATTTCACTGGAGAAATAAAAATACTGGCCACTGCTATTAATGGAGTTGCCGCCATCCCAGCAGGAACAAGACTTGCACAATTAATTCTCCTTCCCTTGGATTCAGGAGGCATTTCCAAAACCCAAACCTACCTCGGGGGACTGCCTTCTTGGGCTTCTCTGATGTGTATTGGGTTCAGCCCATTTCTCACAATAGACCCACCCTTACCTTACTTACTGAAGGAAAGGAATTCCAAGGAGTTCTAGATATTGGAGCTGATGCCACAATTATTTCTCAAAAATACAAGCCATCAGGTTAGCCCCTCACTCCATCCTTGACTGACCTTAAAGGGATAGGAAAATAAAAAAATCCTCTGGTCAGCTCTAGGTCTATTAGCTGCACTGATAAAGATGGTAATAAGTCAACTGTCACTCCTTTCGTTGATTCTGACCTCCCTGTTAACGTATAGGGAGGAGATATTTTGAGTTATTGGAAGTTATTCTCGCCAGTCCCAATTCCATGGTGACTCATCAAATGCTTCCTATGAATTTTGTTCCTGGTACAGGCCTGGGGATACTGAAACAAGGACTGGTGGAGCCTATACAACCCATACAAAAACAAATACATGTGGACTTGTGTATTCAGATTTTTAGTGTCAGTCCCTGACCCTCCTGTACCCCATGCAGATAAAATTATTTGGGAGACTCAGACTCCTGTGTTGGTGGATCAGTGGCCCCTTACCCAAGAAAAATTGGAGGCTGCCTCCACGTTAGTGCAGGAACACCTTGCAGCCGGCCATGTAAAGCGCTCAACCTCATCATGGATTACTCCTATTTTTATTATCAAGAAAAAATCAGGCAAGTGGTGCCTTTTACAATATTTGTGTGCCATTAATAAAGTTATGCACCCGATGGGAGCACTACAGCCAGGCATTCCCACACCAGTGGCGATTCCAAAAAACTATTGTAAAATGGTTATTGACTTAAAAGATTGCTTTTTTACCATTCCTTTACATCCTGAGGATAGACCCTATTTTGCCTTTAGTCTCCCTCACATTAATTTTCAGGGCCCTATGCAGAGATTTCAATGGAAGGTTCTTCCCCAAGGTATGTCCAACAGCTCTAGTCTTTGCCAAAAACACGTTGCTCAAGCAGTAGACCCTGTGAGAGAGCGATGAGCACAAAATTATATTTTACATTATATGGATGATTTGTTAATTGCTGCACCTAATACCCAAGACCTTAATAATTGTTACTTGGACTTTTACAAAACCTCACTACCTTGGGACTACAGATAGCTCCAGATAAGTTTCAAACACAGGACCCTTATACCTATTTGGGCCTTAAACTTCAAGATAATCAGATCCAAATTCCTAAAATACAACTATGTGTGGACCATCTTCACACACTTAATGATTTTCAAATATTACTGGGGGATATTCAATTGCTAGGAACATATTTAAAATTACCCACTTGTGTACTTTTGCCCCTTAATGATATTTTGATAGGTGATTCCCACCCCTCCTCCCCTCAAAAGCTTACTCCAGAGGCATGACATGCATTAAACCAAGCCACAGAAGCCATTGCCCAAAAGTTTGTTACACAAATTTCTTATAACCTTCCTCTGGTTCTGGTTATTTTCCACACTCCTCATACACCCACAGGAATATTTTGGCAGCGAGATCCACATTTTAAAAATAAAGGCTGCCCCTTGCTTTTGGTCCTTGTATCCACCACATCCTCCAAGGTTATTACTGTTTATCTTGCTCAGGTAGCTTCTCTTATTTTTAAAGGTCGTTTGCTTTCTCGACAACATTTTGGCAAAGACCCTGATAATATTTTAATTCCATATACTAAGGACCAAACCCTTACTACAATTTTTACTAGAGACATGGATCAATGGGGTATTGCCCTATCAGGCTTTTTGGGAACAATTCATAACCACATCCCCAATGACCCCGTTTTAAATTTTGTCCAGTTACATTCATTTATTTTTCCCAAAATTACTCAAAAGGCTCCCATTCCTCAAGAACTTACTGTCTTTACAGATGGTTCCAGTAATGGCCGTGCAGTCTTTGTTGTCAATAACAAGCCTACCACCTTTGATACTGTCTATCAGTCAGCTCAGTTTGTGGAATTGTTCACCATAACACAAGTTTTCATAAAGTTTTTTTGATAATCTTGTTAATATTTATACAGACAGTGCCTACATTGCTCTTTCTGTGCCCCTGCTGGAGATTTCACCCACCATTATGGCTTCTTCCAATTCCCCCTTTCTGTTTCACCAGCTTCAGGAGCTAATTCAGGCCAGAAAACATGCATTTTCCTTAGGACACATCATGACACACTCTGACCTTCTGAGCCCTCTAACACAAGGTAATGCCCAAGCTGATGCAGCAACACGTTTCATCTTTCGAATTTTTGTTGGCTCCATTCAAAAGGCCATGGAGTTACAAAATCTTCACCATCTAAATTCCCAGAGCCATCGATTACTTTGGAAAATTACCAGGCAACATGCATGAGAAATAGTAAAAGCATGCCCTGGTTGCACTGTCTCCCTCCCAATTCAACACTTGGGAGTTAACCCCCGATAATTACAGCCCAATCAGGTTTAGCAAATGGATGTTATTCATTTTCCTGAATTTTGAAAAACCAAATATATATACGTTTCTATAGATACCTTCAGCGGCTTTAGTTTTGCATCACCACATTCTGGAGAGGCTACCAAAGATGTCCTTTCTCATCTTGTTTCAGCCTTTTTCGTAATGGGTAAACCAATACATATTAAAACAGATAAATGTCCTGCATATACCAGTGCCAAGTTTAAACAGTTTTGTGCTACCTTGCAATTTTGTCATACTACTGAAATTCCATACAACTCTCAGGGCCAAGGCATGTGGAACTTGCCCAGCTTAGCTTAAAGACTTGGCTATCCCGTCTTAAGGCTTCCGCCCTTGTATTTATCACTCCCAGGGATCGCCTTAACCATGCATTATTTGCCCTTATTTTTCTTACGTTAGACAGTGAAGGCCATTTGGCCACAGACAGACACTGGCATCCTTCGTCCAATTCTGTTCGCTCGCCTGTTATGTGGTGCAATCCCATTACAAATAAATGAAAACGCCCAGATCCTATCCTCATCAGGGGATGAGGCTCAGCTTGTGTTTTGGACCAAGAGCAAGCATCCCCAAGATGGTTACCAGAATGCCTGGTTAAACAGGTAAATTACTTACCTCAACCCAGGGACGGAGGCCCTCCCCCTGAGGACAAATTTTCCTCCATTTCAGATACAGCCAACAATCTGTGCGAGGATCCTGCTTAAGGCACTTCTGCTGAACAGGTTTGAACACGGAGGCCTTGGACCTCCAATTTCCAACATCATGGAGTACCTTTTTGCCCCCCCCCCCGTGAATGCAAAGGAGGATTTTGGACTGAGGCTCCCACTAGTTGGACCCAGACTTCTGACTGCATGACTAAGGTGACTTACCTCCGTGCCAAGGTTGACCATAATCTCGGAGGAGTTCATCAGCCTAAATGGGTATGTGTTAACAAGCCAAAGATTATTCCCCCTAGTACAAGTAAAGCTCTCCAAAATTGTTCTGCAACTTGTACGCATACCCAGGCGATGCATGTCTCTTGTAATGCGTCGGCTTCACTTTGTGTTAATAAACAGGGAGAACAATTTTTTGAAGCTTCCCTAACTAAAACTCATGCAGCAGGGGCACCACTATTCATTATACCCCCATTCTTTTTGACCATGGAGGAGATGGCAAATACACCAAGCTACAGTCAGCTGGGTGCCAAGGCACTGTCGGAAAACCTTCCTACTGGCCCATTAAGGCCCCTACAGGGGTCTCTGATGGTGGAGGACCCACTTATTCTGTCAAGCATCCTCAGATAATCAAACTTTTGAAACCCCAAATCCCTGAGCTCACATATCATCCCTTAATGTAGCCTAAATCCCAGTTCCCAGGTTTAGATACCAATACATTAGATATTTTGCAAACTACATTCTCCTAGCTTAATAATTCAAACCCCACCCTTGCTGGTGATTGCTGGCTCTGCATGACAGCAGGGGCAATCATGCCTATGGCAGTTCCTATTAATTCTATCATGGACAATGATAATACATGCCAACCCGGATTTCCCTTTAAAGTACAGCCTATAGGCACTTTTACATTATTTCTTTTAGGCGCGATGCAGAATAATACCTATGATATTGATGTTCGACTTACTTCCTTTGGAAATTGCTCAACAGTATAAAATTATTCCTCACCCACCCCATCTCTTTGTCCCTCCAATGGCACAGTTTTTATGTGTGGAGGAAACTCGGCCTTCCCACGCTTCCAGCGAATTGGACCATTGGTTGTGTTCTTGCTTTATTACTCCCTGATATAACTATTGTCCCAGGAGATGAACCTCTACCAATTTCTAGCCTAGACACTTTAGTCAAAAGACATAGGTGGGCAATACAGGCTTTACCACTCATTGCCAGCCTTGGAATAACAGCTGCTGTGGGCACAGGTACAGTGGCTTAGGCACGGCTATTCACTCTTACCATCGCCTGTCTCAACAACTTATAAATTATGTACAAACTTTATCAGGAACCTTTAAAGATTTGCAGGACCAAATAAATTCCCTGGCAGAAGTGTTCCTTCAAAACAGACGAGGCTTAGATTTGCTGACAGCTAACCAGGGAGGTATTTGCTTAGCCTTAGGGGAACGATGCTGCTTTTATGCCAATAAATCAGGCATAGTACGCATTAAAATTAAGCAGCTTCAAGAAGATCCAGAAAAGAGAAAAAGGGAACTATTTGAAAATCCCCTCTGGATTGGGCATAATGGATTTCTACCCTACCTTCTTCCCCTATTAGTCCCTTTGTTGGGTTTACTTTTAATGGTGTCCATAGGCCCCTGCATTATAAAGAGGCTGGTACAATTTATTAAAGAACAGATTAATATTTTGGTTTCTAAGCCCATACAGGTCCACTATCATGGTCTGGAGATGGAAGACAGCACTGCCAACATTTAAAAGAAGGTTCAACCCTTCTCACAGGCTTATTAAGTTTACATCCGCACAGATCTCTCTTTCTTACAGAAAACTATAAGTAACAGCTCTGAGCAACCATCTTCTACCCTTGCAATAAGGGTTCGTTCTCCATGGGCCCCTCCGCTTGGGGGAGGACACACCCTTGGAATGAGCACGTTAGGCCATAATAACGGAGGGTCCAGGAAGGACTGCAGGAGGATGGATCCACGGATCCCCAAACACAAGACCTCTGAATGACACGCTCTGGTGCATGGCGGTTGGCATGCTATCCCCTCAAAGACGTCTCCTCCAAAAACATGCCAAAGCCAACACGAAATCTCCTAGGAAAGATGCTCGCTCAAATCAGGAGATATTCTAAGGCATCCTAGAGAAACAGAGCCACTATCACCCCCTAAATCCATGGCCTTTAAGGTATGGTCGAATATTTTATATAACAAAAGGGGAGATGTCAGGGGCTAGAAGGAAGTTCTCCTTCAAAAAATAGACTGACACAAGAAACAGCCCCCTGGGACACAACCTGCCTGGGAGACATCCCACAGCCATCTATCTCCTTTTGACATCCGGCTACCATCTGTCTACCTGAAACATCCTGAGGTTATCTCACCCTGTGAAGACATCCAGCAACTGCCGATAAGAGAGCTTTCCCATCCGCAGCATATAAATACCCTCTGAGAATAATTAAAGTTTGCAGCATGACCAGAACTCCTGTCTTGCTGTCATCTCTCGTGTCTCTTGTCCCTTCATTCCTCCCCAACTAGGATCGACACCCAAGTTGATGTGTCCTGCCAGCCGGGCCATCTGACACTAACCCATACCCTCCTAGACTCTGATGACAAATCCTAATATGATGGAGAAAAATAACCCAAACAGAATAGAAATACAAGCAGTTCAGAGGAGGCATGGTGTATAGTTGCACTTGCCTTTTGCATGATATAGGGTAGGTGTTATAAATCTAGTTAATTTTTAATTGAAATAGTTCTCCATGTGTTTTTAAAGTTAACAAATATGTGAATTCCTGTCTCCCTTTCTCTGTAGCTGATTCAGCACATGTATTTTTATATGCACATATAGAATCCTACCTGGTATCAGATGTACATTCTTGTGAGGTGGCTGACTTGGAAGATACAAATTGTGAGAAGAGATCACTCCTCCTAAACGCTGTTGGAACAGAAAATTCAACCTATGGGTGAGCCTCCTAGTAGAACAACATTATAGATAAATCCTCCATGTTCAGTAAATTAAATATTTTTGCATCTGTGGATGATATATACTTCATGATGAATTTCGATTGGCATATATATTGCTACATTTTATTGTCTGGGTGTGTGTGTTGTGTGTGTGTGTGGGGGGGATATATATATATATATATATATATATATATATATATATATATATATACACTCTCCAAATATTTCAAAATATGAAATATATGTGTCTTACATATACTACCTAAATTCATTCATGTTCATGTATGTGGATTTATAATCAACTTTTCACAATATTATTCTCAGAAATATTCATCCACCTGAATTACATATTTGTTTTCTAGTACTGAAAACTAACTTCAGTGAGTGGTGCATACAATCCTAATATTTCTACAGTAACTGACCCAGTTTAACATCAATGCAACTAGATTCCTCTTGGATATGATGTCTATGTTGAAGTTCATTTTATTCAACACTGGTACATTACTATTTGTTCAGTTTATACACATCATAGGATATATATTTCATCAACAACTTCAATAATTTATAGGATTTTGATTCACTTTCAATCATTTCCTGATTCAGAACACATGTATTCCTCCAGGTTACTTGATTGTTTTTTCATGAGGCTTCTTTCCAAACGCTTTTTTTTTCGATTTCCATAATCATTTTGAAGAAAAACTGACACACTCTTCATGATAAACCATAACCCTAATATTACCATTAGATGTATTTCTGGTTTGAATGAATGATTGCATATAAATATACGATTTTCTGTTTATTTTCAGATATCAATTCAATCGAATATTTAAAGTTGGAACAAGTTATAATATTTAATCACAGTATCGTCTATTCATAAATTATCTTTATGTTCATAGACACAGAGTAAATCTATTTGTAACCCCAATACTAATTTTTTCATCATCAAAATGTTGCTCCCAGAAATGGTGGAAGAAATACTCATGTCACCTAATCTACATATACATTTTATCACAGTAATATTCTGGACACAAAAAGAAGAGGTCACACTTATGATTGTATCAAAGCCTAAATGAAAAGTGAGCATAGATTACTGAAAACATTCATGTCCAGTGTGCCTAATGCTCTCAAATGTCAATAATATTGGTGACTACATATTTGTTTCTTCTTAAGACTATATTTTGAACCTCAACCCTGCTGCAAATGTCTAATCCTATCACTCAATTTATACTTTGCCTGATTTCCTAATGTCTCTATTGATGTCTGCTTACCTAAATATTTTCCCCAGTTCACCATTGTGACTGACCCTTCACGTGTGCTGACATTTACATTCACTCTCTACCCGATACACTATTGCTAAAGAACTTTTGGTCCAAATTCTGTACTCAGTCTTCTTCTGAAACTTATCGAATATCTTCCTAATCCTACCGACTATCCCTGTTCTAGTGGATGTTCACTTCTACATTCAATCATCCAAGGTACAAGGTCCTATGCCATTGATTATTGATTTATCTGAAACACCTGTGCAGAACGTATATCAAAGCTAAGTATCCCAATCAATAGCGCAATGCCCTTCTGGGCTTCAAATCTTACCTAGATTTTTGTTTTCATACTTATATTTCACCTATATATTCTTATAAATATCACAGGTTCCCAATACCATTATTCCTCAATTAGAATAATTCCTAACCCAAATCAAACCTGTTATTAACCCTAACCATACACTGTTTCCTCAATCTAACTTTACAGAAGAGCAGGGACCAAGTTGGTCTTACAATACAGGAATGTAGAGAATCTTCCACCTGTTGTAAAACTCAAAGGTCCATGAAGAAGTGATCCCTGGAGAAGATGTAGGCAGCCATGAAGGACCTGAGAGAGCAAACGTCATCTTCCATTGCAAACAACCTGGTCAGGATGAAGGGCTGTGTCTGAATCAGCCTCTCTGTTCATAATGTAGAGAAGATGGACACAAACAGTCCTGTTTGGAGACCTGTTCCTGGGTGCCTATGGTTCATATACCATTCTAACTTGTGAAAGTGTCACAGGAAGTAGGAGAAGCCTCGATCTCATGGGACCCTTGGAAGCAACTGTTAGGACAAAGTGGTTGCCAAAGCAGTGACCTCATTCAGTTCCTGAAGGAAGTGACCTCACCTCACTTCCTTGGTCGTGGAACTCTCGGTACTTGGGATCCAGGAAGCAAGGTACCAAGAGCCTGTCCCAGTCCCAGTCCCAGTGGGCTCACTTGTTTGGATTTACCAAGGACAGAGTCAGTCTTTCATGGTACCTACAGATATGAGGATGGCCAACTGCCAGGAAAACTCAGAAGAGGGGCCTTTCCTGAGAAAGCAGATAGTGGCTCACCGCTGGCTCCTGACAAGTTCACAGAGTTGGTGTTTTCCGGGGAACATAAGTTGGCCCACCAGTCAGAAGACACTCTGGATAGTCACAGACATACTTTGTAGAAGGTGGTGCCTCTGTGGTTGTCGGTGTGGGTTTGTGGTTTTGTCTCATGTTCTGAGAATAGGTAGGAAAGGCGGTTTGTTTGGTTTGGAGTGAACTGTTTATAGTAAGTCGTTTGGCAAGCAAGTGTTTCTATGTCTGTGTATCCCACTATGTGCATGGTTTTAGATATTAGAAAACTGAATGCATCAATTGTTGTCTCCTGTCTAGCAGAAAGCTTCCCAGCATTCATCCTGCCGAATTTATGAATGGATTTCAGCTTGCCTGATCGATGGGCAACATGTGGTATCTTCCAAAATTCCTGCATTCTTCATGAATTCTGGCTACTCTCCAGAATAGGCTCATGGTTTTGTGTCCAAGATATGTAGCAGTTCCAAGCCCTGTGACATGGCCATGTACTGGATAGCTAAAGGGAATGTCGAGCATCTCAGAAAACTCAGATATAAGTGAGACCATGATAGTCTCAGTGGAGAAACCCTGCTTTGGGCCTTTTGCTTACCTATTGTTCTGTTGCCCTGAATGTCAGGAAGGTCTTTGCCTCAAGATATCCGTTTGTGAAGCCTGAAGAAACAGGTTCAAATGGAAATGAATGGACATCACCTGTGGATCTTTGCTTAATTCCTTTGAAAATGGAAGTGTCTGAATCAGCCTCTTGGCCCTGTGTGAGGCCATGGCTTAGATTCTCAACCCCTGAAGAATCTAAAGAAACATCACATGTGTGCATCCAAAACAAAAATGGCCAAAAGTGCAGTTATTGTGGATGAAGTCTCTCCCCATTCTCTGTGAGGTTCCTGACCTCCATCAAGTTAGAATAGGGATCCTTTGGGCCAAATCATTTCTTCAAAGCCCTAAATTGCTTGAGTTTTCCCGTGACTACAATTCACATAAAGAATCCAAACTGCACAGTCAATACGCCTCAAATTGGAGAAGCAGAGAAGTATTAACAGCAGGCCTATTTGAACACTCCTGGTTCACAGGAATGGTGTCCAGGCCACCCTGAATTTAGGCAAATTAGGGGCAAGAGAGATTATTTAAGAGACTGTCTTGGGCTTCGCCCCTCGTGGAAACTTCCAGCGATAGGTTATGATGAGTGTCTATATAAAAGAACATGAGGGCCATGTGGGATTGTTTTGGTTTTAATTGTGGTTGTTAGTGTGGTGATTGGAAGAGATGACTGGGTCCACCTTGACATGAACTCTGGTGTTTTTCCCCTTAGAGACTGAGTTCTGGAACTGACCTCAGAAAAGTATTGCCATTAATTGTGTTGGGATTTTAGGAGGCCATGCATGAGAGTCGCCCTTGGAAACTGAGATCAAGGCCCAGGGTGGCTTTCAACAGAGCACTGGGAATCACAGCCAAGATATCACATAATTTTCTTCTGAAAGACTTGGCAGCCGTAGTTGAGAGTCAAAAGTCACATGGACCTCACATTGTAGAACTCAATGGGCCTGGCTTCATTTGACCTTTTGGCCATTCTTTGGGAAGCATTGCCTGTGAGATTTCTCCAGAGCTTTCATTTAAATGAGCTTCGTCAACATTAATGGTTCTGGAATGAACTGAAACTCACAGTGCCTCCACCTTCATTGTTGAAATATGGCTAGAAAAATACCATGAAATTTTTGAAATTTCCATGACCAGCTGGCACAGGAGAACCTTTGGATTTCCTGTTGCTGATCATGAGTATAACAGACACTGCCTTGATTGACTGGTTTTAATGAAAATTGTGTAAAACAGAGATGCCAATAAGTTGGAGCCTGATGATTAGTGGGCCTAGAGGAGTGGTAGGCAGGTGTGTGATAAAACATCTGTGGTGGGGCCATGTGGATCTGCCATTGGCTTCCAAATGGCTTGTGACTGACATGATGCAGCCAGCAGTCCCTTCTAAGTAAAGGCATCTTGTTATTTGGAGAGGTTTCAGGGCAATGTTCAGAATCGATTTGCTATGGTCAATGGGGCAAGCTATGTGATATAGAAGCATGGTTGGTGCATTCTCCTGCAGAAATTGAAATACCACACGTGACAGAACTCCCTCCTGCACTGTGTCCCAGTTGAACTCCGTGTATTTCATGAAGCAAATACCAAACTCCCATTGTAGCAGCAAGAAACACCATGAAAATTGGAGAATGAACAAATGGCTTCACAGTCCACACAGGGAGACACTTAGAACCCAGTGGCCACAGTTTACCTACAAAGATCAAATTCAGGACTGCTGCCTCATGTTCATTGGAAAATAAGAAACTATGTTTTACAGGTCACATAGGTGCAGACCCAGCTTTGATGATCTCACTACAAAGGAAGCTAAAGCTCCTGATAACAACATATGTTTCAAGTGCCCAAACTCAGAGGCAATTTCTCAAGAAGTCTTTAGGCCAGCAGAGCTCCATGTTTGTGGAGTGTTCACCCTGTCCCTTACTTTTGGAAACTCCTCTACCACCTCCAAGGTAGTGAACTCCTTAGCATAATCCATTCCAGATAAGTATTCACTGATTTTCTAACTCTTCTCCTCTAATTATGTCTTACTTGGGGCGAAGATAATGTCAAGCCATTGTTCTGGAGGAGTGGGAAGATTTTGTGTAGCACATATTTGCATACACATTGGATTCATTTTCCAATTTTCCATTCGAAATACTGAATCCCTGACTCTAACCCCTACCCTACTAGACTCTGACTACTAATCGTAATATGATAGAGAATAAAAACTCAAACAGAATAGAAATACAAGCAGTTCAGAGGAGGCATGGTGTATAGTTGGAATTGCCTTTTGCATTATATAGGTTAGAAGTTATAAATCTAGTCAATTTTTTGTTGAAATAGTTCTCCGTGTGTTTTGAAAGTTAACAAATATGTAAATTCCTGTCTCCCTTTCTCTGTAGCCTATTCAGCACATGTAATTTTATATGCACATATAGAATCGTACCTGGTATCACACGTACATTTTTGTGAGGTGACTGACTTGGCAAATACAAATTTTGAGAAGAGATCACTCCTCCTAAATGCTGTTGGAACTGAAAATTCAACCTATGGGTAAGCCTCCTAGTTGAACAACATTATACATAAATCCATGTTAAGTATATGAATATTTTTGGGTCTGTGGATGATATGTATTTCATGATGAATTTCAATTGACATATATATTGCTAGTTTTTAATGTCTGTGTGTGTGTGTGTATATATATATATATATATATATATATATATATATATATATACTCTCCGGATTTTTCAAAATATGAAATATTTGTGTCTTATTATGCACTCCCTAAATTCATTCATATTCATGTATGTGGATTTATAATCCACTTTTTACAAAATTATTCTCAGAAATATTCATCCACCTGAAATACATATTTTTTCCTAGTACTGAAACAGTTTTCAGTAAATGGTGCATCCATATCCTAATATTTCGGCATTGCAAGATGACTGTGAAGACAGTGTATCACACCCAGTGTACCCTGCCACTGCGCAGGTGAATAACGAGTTAGAACGATGAAAAACTATCTTGTTAGGATCTTACAGGAAAATGGGTGTTTACCGAAATCTAGAAGAATGATTTCCACCACCGAGGTCCGGTAATTGAGTCTCAAACACAAGCCACTTGTGCAACCGGAGATCCATTCTGATTGATCCGCGTGACCTGCCCCGTGTCTACAAATGGTGAGGCACCACCGAGAAGCGACCAGCAAGCAGGGAGAAACGTTGCTGCAGATTCTGTGGAATCCTGCTGGCTGAGCATCCACTGAGCCCCCAGCTGAATTTGGGATTTCAGACGGGAAAGTTAGCAGTAAATTTCTATCCCCCAAAGTGGAAACTCCACAAAGGAAACCAGCAGCCACCATCTTGGAGAGCTGAAGTAACCACCACCACTCCCAGACAGATTGCAACAATAAAACAGGTGTGTGTTTCTCAGCTCATCTCACATACAGAGGAAAATTCGCATAAAATCTCTCCTAGGCTTTTGGGGGAGGGATAATCAGAGCAAGTCTGCATAAAGACTGGGGGAAAACTAGAGGCACCTGACCTTCATCTCCCCTTCCCATCAGTGGCAAAAATGAAACTTGTCTAGCCAGTGCGGGGCGAGGGGCAAGCGGAAAATATTAAAACAATAGAGTTCCAGGGTTCACAATAGACACCCTCCCCACCCAACAAACGGCAGACCCGGAGAACAGTTTGAGCTGCCGAGAAGCATCACTCAGGAGAAATCTGGTCTAGCAGGAGAAATCAGGACTAGCAGGATAAACCAGGGGACTAGAGGCCAGGCCCTCCTGACTGGGTGGCTGGAGAACGCCAGACCGCTGCCAGTGTGACTGGGCAACTGGAGACCAGCTTCCTGCCGGCGCCAGCCCACCTGCTGACGGCATGTCTTGACGGCTGGAGAACGCTCGCCTGCCGACGACCGAACGCGCAACTGTGTGGCTAGAGATCACCCACCCGCCGGCGACAGCCCATCCGCTGCCCGCGCTACTGGGTGACTGGAGACTGCCGGCATGCCAGCGACCGGGAGCTGAAACCAACAAGAGACAATCCAGTCCACCCCCCCAATTCGGACACTCCGGCAAGGAGCCTGGGGCCCACCATAGCAGAGAGGTGACATCACTGGAGCTCGGCTGTCAGAATTCCTTAACAGCTAAATCCACTTAAGCAGGCATAGTCTAGCAACACAAAGGAGAGAAAACAGAGATATATAAACCCATAACAAATCTATAGAAGAGAGCAGAAACACAGCAATCAAATAGAGCCAGAAAATAACGTGAACATCATGAAAAAACAAGAGGAAAAAAAGGTGTAGAAACAATGAAGGACAACTTAATACTACAGGAGAACCTAGAAGCATCAGAAACAGGGATAGGGAAAAAACTTAAGTCATACCTAACTCAGATGGAAAGGAATAATAGAGAAGACATGAGGCAGCAAGTCCAAGAAATAAAAGTATATTTTGAAAATGAATTAAACAACCAAATTCAAATGGCAAAGAACAAGGTTTACCAGGAGATAGAGATCTTTTAAAAAATCATACAGTAATTCTAGAAATGCAGGAAACTATAAACCAAATTAAAAACTCAAACAAGAATATTTCAAATAGACTAGATCAAGTAGCAGTCAGAACATCAGATAATGAAGACAAAGTTTGTCAACTTGAAAAGAATATAGTCAACACAGAAAACATGCTTAAATCCCATGAGCAACTATTCAAGAGATATGGGATGTCATAAAAAAACCAAAATTGGGAGTCATCGGCATAGAAGAAGGCATAGAGATTCAAACCAAATGAATGGACAACATATTAAATGAAATAATTCTAGAAAACATCCCAGAGATGAAAGATGGAATGGATTGCCATATCCTGGAAGCCTACAGGACCTCAAACATTCAAAACCATAATAGACAAACTCCAAGACATATAATTATGAAGATAGCCAACATACAGAACAAGGAGAGAATATTAAAAGCTACGAGAGAAAGTAGGCAGATAACATTCAGGGGTAAACCAATTAGGTTAACAATTGATTTTTCATCACAGACTTTGAAAGCGAGAAGATCTTTGAACAATGTATTTCAAACACTGAAAAATAACGGATTCCAACCAAGAATACTGTATCCAACAAAATTAAGCTTCAGATTTGACAATGAAATTAAGTCTTTCTTGATAAACAAAAGCTAAAAGAATTCGCAGACAGAACACCAGCACTGCAAAGCATTTTGAGCAAAATACTACAAGAAGAGGAATTGAAAAATAGTGCCCAAAACTAACAGCGGGAGGTATCTCAGTAAAGGGGTAAGAAAATAACCAAAAAGTAAAAACTACCCAAATTAAAATAAATAAATAAATAAACATGACTGGAAGTATAAATCATATTTCAATTGTAACCTTAAATGTTAAAAATCTAAACTCACCAATCAAGAGACATAGGCTAGTAACCTGGATCAAAAAAATAAATCCAACAATATGCTGCCTTCAGGAGACTCTTTTGATAGGTAAAGACATACACAGGCTGAAAGTGAAAGGTTGGGAAAAATCATACCACTCACATGGCCCTCGGAAGCAAGCAGGAGTGGCCATACTCATATCATATAAAATCAACTTCAAACCTACGTTAATCAAAAGGGATAAAGTAGGACACTATATATTGATAAAAGGAACCATCCACCAACAAGACATAACAATTATCAATTGGTATGCACCAAACAATTGAGCTGCAACGCTCATAAAACAAACTCGCCTCAAGTTCAAGAGTCAAATAGACTACAACACAATAATTATGGGTGACTTCAACACACCGCTCTCGCCATTAGACAGATCCTCTATAAAAAACTGAATAAAGAAACTATATAATTCAACAGCACAATCAATAACCTTGACTTAACCGACATATATAGAATATATCAACCATCATCAAGTGGATACACTTTATTCTCAGCAGCACATGGATCCTACTACAAGTTAGACCATATATTATGCCATTGGGCAACTCTTAGTAAATATAAAGGCGTGGAGATAATACCATGCACCATATCTGATCATAATGGAATGAAACTGGAAATCAATGAGAATAGAAGGAAGGAAAAATCCTACATTACATGTAAAATGAACAATATTCTACTGAATGATCAATGGGTTACAGAAGACATAAAGGAGGAGATAAAAAAATTCTTAGAATCAAATGACAATACAGACACAACATACTGGAATCTATGGGACACAAAGAAGGCAGTTTTAAGAGGGAAATTCATTTCTTGGAGTTCTTTCCTCAAAAAAAGAATAAAACAACAAATAAATAAACTCACAGTACACATCAAAAACCTAGAAAAGGAAGAGCAAAACAACAGCAAATGTAGTAGAAGACAAGAAATAATTAAAATTAGAGCAGAAATCAACGAAACTGAAACAAAAAAAAAAAAACATTGAAAAAATTGATAAAACTAAAAGTTGATTCTTTGAAAAAATAAATAAGATTTACAGGCCCTTAGCCATGCTAAGGATGAGAAGAAGAGAGGGAACTCAAATTACTAACATACGGAATGAAAAAGGAAATATCACAACAGACAGTACACAAATTCAGAAGATAATTAGAAAGTATTTTGAAATCCTATATTCCAATAAAATAGAAGATAGTTATAATATCGATAAATTTCTTAAGTCATACGATCTGCCCATATTCAGTCAAGAAGACACACACAATTTTAACAGACCAAAAACAAAGAAAGAAATGGAAGAAGCCATCAAAAGACTACCAATCAAAAAAAGCCCTGTACCTGATGGGTATACAGCGAAGTTCAACAAAACCTACGAAGAAGAATTAATACCAATACTATTCAAGCTATATCAAGAAATGGAATAATAAGGAGCTCTTCCAAATTCATTCTCAGAGTCCAAAATCACCCTGATCCCAAAACCAGACAAAGACACTTCAAAAAAGAAAACTACAGACCAATATCTCTAATGAAGTTGGATGCAAAAATTCTCAATAAAATCTGTGTGAATTGAATACAAAAACATATCAAAATAGTTGTGCACCATGATCAAGTAGGATTCATCCCTGAAATGCAAGGCTGGTTCAATATACGGAAATCAATAAATGCTATTCACCACATCAATAGACTTAAGGACAAGAACCATATGATCATCTCGATAGATGTAGTAAAACATTCAACAAAGTTCAGCATCCCTTTATGTTCGAAACACTAGAAAAACTAGGGATAACAGGAACTTACCTCAACATTGTAAAAGCTATATATGCTAAACCTCAGGCTAGGATCATCCTAAATGGAGAAAACTGAAGGTATTCCCTCTGAAATCTGGAACAAGACAGGGATGCCCTCTATCACCACTTCTATTCAATTTAGTTCTTGAAATACTAGCCAGAGAAATTAGACAGACAAAAGAAATTAAAGGCATAAAAATAGGAAAAGAAGAACTTGAATTATCGCTATTTGTGGATGACATGGTAATATATTTAACAGACCCAAAAGGGTCTACAAAGAAACTGCTAGAGTTAATAAATGAAAGATATAAAACCAACACGCATAAATCAAAGGCATTCCTGTATATCAGCAACAAAACTTCTGAAATGGAAATGAGGAAAACCACTCCATTCAAAATATCCTCAAAGAAAATAAGATACTTGGAAATCAACCTAACAAAAGAGGTGAAAACCACAGAACCCTAAAGAGAGAGATAGAAAAAGATCTTAGAAGATGGAAAAATGTACCCTGTTCATGGATAGGCAGAACTAAATTCATCAAAATGGCGAAATTACCCAAAGTTCTCTACAGGTTTAAAGCAATGCCAATCAAAATCCCAATGGCATTTCTTGTAGAAATGATAAAGCAATCATGAAATTCATATGGAAAAACAAAAGACACAGAATAGCAAAAGGAATTCTAAGCAGGAAGTGTGAATCAGGAGGTATAGCGATACTAGAGTTCAAAATTTACTACAAAGCAAGAGTAACAAAAACAGTGTGGTACTGGTACCAAAACAGGCAGGTGGACCAATGGTATAGAATAGAGGACAGAGAAACCAATCCACAAAATTACAACTTTCTTATATTTGATAAAGTGGCTATAAACATGCAATGGATGAAGGATAGCATCTTCAACAAATGGTGCAGGGAAAATTAGAAATCCATGTGCAACAAAATGAAACTGAATCCCGTTCTCTCACCATGCACAAAAGTTAACTCAAAATAGATCAAGGAGCTAGATATCAAATCAGAGACACTGCGTCTCATAGAAGAAAAAGTTGGCTACGATCTATATACTGTGGTGTCGGGCTCCAAATTCTTTAATAAGACATCAATAGCCCAAGAGTTAATAACAAGAATAAACAAATGGGACTTACTTAAACTAAAAAGTTTTTTCTCAAGAAGAGAAACAATAAGAGAGGTAAATAGAGAGCCTACATCCTGGGAACAAATTTTTACCCCTCACACTTCAGATAGAGCCCTAATATCCAAAATATACAAAGAACTCAAAATATTAAACAATAAGATAACAAATAACCCAATCAACAAATGGGCCAAGGACCTAAACAGACACTTCACAGAGGAGGACATACAATCAATCAACAAGTACATGAAAAAATGCTCACCATCTCTAGCAGTCTGAGAAATGCAAATCAAAACCACCCTAAGATACCATCTGACTCCAGTAAGATCAGCAGCCATTATGAAGTTAAACAACAATAAGTGTTGGCAAGGATTTGGGGAAAAGGATACACTTGTACACTGCTGGTGGGACTGCAAATTGGTGAGGCCAATTTTGAAAGAAGTATGGATATTCCTGGAAAAGCTGGAAATGGATCCACCATTTGACCCAGCTATCACCCTTCTTGGAATGTTCTCTCAGGATCTTAAAAGAGCGTACTATAGGGATACTGCCACATCAATGATCATAGCAGCACAATTCACAATAGCTAGACTGTGGAACCAACTTAGATGCCCTTCAATAGATTAATAGATAAAAAAATGTTGCATCTATACACAATGGAGTATTACACAGCACAAAGACAAAAATCATAGAATTTGCAGGGAAATGGATGGCATTAGAGCATATTATGCTAAGCGAAGCTAACCAATCCTTAAAAAACAAATGCCAAATGTCTTCTCTGTTATAAAGAGAGCAAATAAGAACAGAACAGGGAGGAAGAGCATGAGGAAAAGATTAACATTAAACAAAGACGAATGGGGGGAGAGAAAGGGAGAGAGAAGGGAAAGCTTATGAAAATTGTAGGAAACTCTCAATGTTACACAAAATTGCATATAAGATGTTGTGAGGGGAAGTGAGGGGGAAACAATGGAGAGAATTGAACAATAGCAGATGAGGTAGAGAGGGAAGATGGGAGGGGAGGAGAGGGTGGATAGTAGGGGATAGGAAAGGTAGCAGAATACAACAGTCACTAATATGCCATTATGTAAAAATGTGAATGTGTAACCGATGTGATTCTACAATTCGTATTTGGGGAAAAAATGGGAGTTCATAACCCAATTGAGTCAAATGTATGAAAGATGATATATCTTGAGCTTTGTAATGTTTTGAACAACCAATAAAAATAAATAAATAAATAAAGGTTTAAAATTTAGTGGGAAGAAATCAGCTAAAAATGGGTTCAGATGTATTCATTTTGCTATACAGAAACTTTGTTTTGTGAATATCACAAATTTATTTTACCAGAAAATGCACATAAATTGAGATTAAAGGATAATTCACCTAACTTCATGAAAAATTCATAGCATTTTCTACACTTTTCGTATTTCATTTTTTTCGTGAATATTTTGTCATGGACAAGGTCTAGTCTTAGGCTATTCTTCCAGAATACTACCTCATCTGACAAGTTCGTACAATGTGTTGGATTGTTCTTTTCATCTTTTTTTTTTATTTTTTCACCTTTATTTTATTTATTTATTTTTGTTATTTAATAACCAGTAGATATTGTCACTTATCCTTTCAAAACATATGCTGTTTATTGTATACCTTTTATTTAATAAATATTAAATATAATATTATATATATTATAATATTAAATATTATATATTATAATATTAAATATTATATATAATATAATATTAAATATTGTAAACTTTTATTTAATAGTTTCTAGCTGAATATGTGTATTTTTTCTTATCTTTATTTGGACATACAAACCTAACTATATCTTTGCATTTTATGTTTTACTGGGGAAGAGACTCATCAAAAGCTCTTTGTTATATGTATCAACAATCAAACATCTAGAGCATACAATTATTCTTAATTTTGCATGAAAATAAATTTGTACCATTTTTCTTATAAAGATGTAGTATTATTAATAATGTCCCTACTGTAATAAGTAACTACTTACAAGAAGAATTAAACAATTGATTTTATATCAATTATGAACATGAAAAGGACTAAAATAAGTATTTGCAATTAATACACAATTTATAGAAATTGAAATCACAAGAAAGCCATTTAAAATGTCAGTGCATATGGTCATTAAATAATAGGTTGTTCAAATAAAATTTCTCTAATTCATAAGAGTTAATATGCCACATTACAGCTTAATGTGATATAAAACTTTAAATTATCAGTATTGATAAATAAGAATGATACCTGTTTACTTAAATATGTTTATTTGATTTTCACTGTAAGATGTTAATTATGGAAGAATTGAGAATTAAGAAAGACTTGGTCTATATTATTTCTAACAGGAAAATCAAAGTACTTTTGAATATATATATATATATATATATATATATATATATATATATATATATATATATAATATATATGTAATGCATATGCATGAATATAGATACATATGTATAATAAATGTACTGTAATATATCTCTCAGGTGATTCTAATTTTTAAATTTTCTCAAGAAAAAGAATGACTATAAAAAACAGTCTTAAATTTAAATTTCATAGCATACTACTCTTTGTAATGACATGAGAGAAAAATAGATATGGAGGGGAAACCAAAAAGGAAGGGAGAGAAGGGGGAAAATGAGGAAGAAAGTGAGTAAAGAAGAGGGACATGAGTGTATGATGTTAAGATAGAAGTGGAGGGGCTGGGTTTGTGGCTCAGAGGTAACATGCTTTTCTAGCATGTGTGAGGCACATGGTTCTATTCTCAGCACCACATACAAATAAACAAAATGAAGGTCAATCAACAACTGAAAAAATAAAAAAAAGAAAAAAGAAGAAATATTACAAAAATTCCAAGCTTTGATGAATGTTAAATAAAAAAAAAATATGTTACATAGCCTTATGTAATTTCTAGACTATCCAAAATAGTCACTAAATGTTAGATTATTAGTGCTATAACTGAAAATACATTGATCTTTCCTCTACATTCTGTGGCATGCTAGTGCTAAAATAAATTGTATTATTAATTCCCCCCCCAAATCCTAATATTTCTACAGTAACTGACCCAGTTGAACATCAATGCAAGTAGACTCTATGAGACATGATGTGTATTTTGACGTTCATTTTTATTCAACACTGGTACATTACTATCTTCAGTTTATGCACATCATAGCATATATGTTTCATCAAAATTTCTCAAATTTATAGGCATTTGTTTCACTTTCAATCACTTCCTGCTTGAGAACACATGTATTCCTCCATGTTTCATAACTGCTCTTTTCATGAGACTTCTTCCCAAAAACATTATTTTCGATTTCCATTATCACATTTGAAGCAAAACGCACAAACCCGTCACAATAAACCATAACACTAATATTACCATTAGATGTATAACTGGTTGGAATGAATGGTTGTATATCGATATAAGATTTCTTACTTAGTTTCAGATATCAATTCAATCCATTATTTAAAGTGGAACCAGTTATATTATTTATTCACAGTACAGTCTATTCACGAATTATCTCTATATTCATAGACACAGGTACACCTCTTTGTACCCCCAATACTAATTTATACGTCCTCAAAATATAGCTCCCAGAAATGGTGGAAGAAATACCCATGTCACCTGATCTCCATATACATTTTATCATTTTATTCTGGACACAAAAAGCAAAGGTCACACTTATGATTGTACAAAACCTAAATGGAAAGTGAACATGGATTACTAAAAACATCCATGTCCAGGTTGCCTAATGCTCTCAAATGAAAATCCTATTGGTGACTACATATTTGTTTCTTCCAAAGATTATATATTCAAACTCAAACATGTTGAAAATGTCTAATCCTATCACTCACTTTATACTTTGCCTGATTTTGTAATGTCTCTATTGATATCTGCTTTCCTACATATTTTCCCCAGTTAATCATTGTGACTTCCTCATCACATGTGCTGATATTTACATTCACTCTCTTAGCGATACCCTACTTCTAAAGAACTTTTGTTCCAAATCCTACACTCATTCTTCTTCCTAAACCTACTGACTATCTTCCTAATCCTACCGACTATCACTTTTTGACTGGATGTTCTCTTCTACATTCAATCATCCAAGGTGAAAGGTCCTATGCCATTGTGTATCGATTTATCTGAAACATCTGTGCAGAATGTAATTCAATGCTAAGTATCCCAATCAAGGGACAAATGAAGTTCTGGGCTTCAAATCTTACTTAGATTTCTGTTTTCGTACATATATTTCACCTCTATATTCTTATAAATATCACAGGTTCCCAATACCATTATTCATCCAGCAGAATGGTTCCTAACCCATATCGAACATGTTAATAACACTAATCATACACTGTTCCCTCAATCTAACTTTACTGCGGAGCAGCGACAGTGTTGGTCTTACAATACAGGAATGTATGGGATCTTCCACCTGCTGAGAACATCAAAGGTACATGCAGAAATGATCTCTGGAGAAGATGTAGGCAGCTATGAAGGACCTGAGAGAGCAAAAGACATCTCCATGGCAAAGAACCTGGTAGGATGAAGGAATGTGTCTGAATCAGCCTCACTCTTCTTAATGTAGAGTAGACCAAACCAGGCCTGTGTGGAAAGCTCTTCCCAGGTGCGTATGGTTGATATACCATTCTAACATATGAAAGTGTCACAGGAAGTAGGGGCAGCCTCCATCTCATGGGACCCTTGGAAGCAACTGTTAGGACAAAGTGGTTGCCAAGGCAGTTACCTCATTCAGTTCCTGAAAGAAGTGACCACACCTCACTTCCTTGATGATGAAAGTCTCTGAACTTGGGATCCAGGAAGCCAGGCACCCAGAGCCATTACCAATCCCAGTCCCAGTGGTCTCACTTGTTTGAATTTACCAAAGACAGAGTCAGTCTTTCTTCTTACCTGTTAAGGTCTGTAAACAAGTCAGATTGGCACCTGTTATTTTGCCAGAGAAATGTTAGAGTCTGTAAAAAAGTCTGGATGGCGCCTGGCAAAATGCCAGAGGGAGTGGTTTGTGAAGTAACAAAAGCAAGCCATTAAGTGTGGAGATTCCTTATTGTTTGACTGCTGTATCTATTTCATGCTAATTAGATAGGCTGTGTAAAATGTATAAATACCACTCTTATTCAACAATAATTGGCTTCCACTCCTGCTGCATCAGTCTACCCAAGTTGTTCGTCACCCCCCCGGTTATTTTGCCCAGCCAGCCGGGCTGCGGCACTTACCTACTGATGAGAGGATGGCCAAATGCCAGGGAAGCTCTGAAGATAATTCTTTCCTGATAAAGCAGGTATTGGCTCACCGCTGACTCCTGACTACTTCACAGAGTTAGCAAAGGAAAGCAGATTTGAGACAGGACAAGCAATTTTGGGGAACATAGTATGGCCCACCAGTCAGAGGACACTCTGGATAGTCACAGACCAACTTGGAGGAAAGAGTTGCCTTTGTGGGTGTGGTTGTGGGTTTGTGTATTCCACTGTGTCTGTGGTTATAGACATTAGAAAAGAGAATGCATCAATGGAATTGTTCTGTCTAGTAGAAAGCTTCTCAGCATTCATCCTGCCAAATTTATGAATGGACTATGGCTTTCCTTATGAATGGGCAACACCTGCTATCTTCCTAAGTTCCTGTTTTCTTCCTGAATTCTGGCCACTCTCAAGAATAGGCTCATGGTTTTGTGTAAAAGATATGTACCACCTCCAAACTCTATAACATGGCCTTGTACTGGATAGCTGAAGGGAATGGAGAGGAACTCAGAAAACTCAGATATCAGTGTGACCAGTAAAGTGTCAGTGGAGAAACACTGATTTGGGCCTTTTGTTTACCTATTGTTCCGTTGCCCTGAATGTCTGGAAGGTCTTTGCCTCAGTCCACCCCTTTGTGAAACCTAAAGAAAACAGTTGTCTAATGGAAAACAATGAGCATCACCTGTGGCTCTTTGCTTAATTGCCGTGGAAAGGGATGTGTCTGAATCAGCCTCTTGTCCCTGTGTGAGGCTGTGACTTAGATTCTCACCACCTGATGAATCTAAGGAAAGATCTCATGTGTGCATCCAAAACCAAAATTTAAAAAGAGCAGTCTTGTGGATGAAGTCTCTCGCCTTCCTCTGTAAGGTTCCTGACTTGCATCAAGTGAGAATAGGTATCTTTGGTTCAAAAAGTTTTTCAAAGCCCTGCAGAGGCAAGCCCATAGGTGCTTGGATTTTCTCATAACTCCAATTCACATAAAGAATCTAAACCCCACAGACATAAGGCTCAAATTGGAGAAGCAGAGCAGTATTAATGGCAGGCCTAATTGATCACTCCTTGTTCACAGATAGGTTGTCAAGCCACCCTGACATTAGACAAATGAGGGTAGGGAGCATATTTTGGATACTGTCTTCAGCTGCACCCCTCATGGAAATTTCCAGCCAGAGGTTATGATGAGTGTCTATGTGGAAGTAGTTGAGAGCCATGTGGGAGTGTTTTGGTTTTAATTGTGGTCATTTGTTTGGCTGATGGAAGAGATGACTGGGTCCACCTTGGCTTGAACTCTGGTGTGAGTCTTCTTAGAGACTGAGTTCTGGAAATGACTGCAGAGATGTATTGCCATGAATTGTGTTGGGATTTTTGGAGGCCACACATGGTAATGGCCTTTGGAAACTGAGATCTAGGCCCGGGGGGCTTCCCACAGAGCACTGGGAATCTGAGCCAGAATATCACATGATTTTATTCTGAAAGACTTGACAGCCATAGTTGAGAGTAAAAACACACATGGACCTCACATTGTAGACCTTAATGGGCCTGGCTTCATTTGATCTTTTGGCCACTCTTTGGGAAGTCTTGCCTGTGAGAGTTCTCCATATCTTTCATTGAAATGGGCTTTCTCACCTTTTAATGTTTCCAGAATGAATTAAATCCCACAGTGCCTCCAACCTCATCCTTGAAAAATGGCTAGATAAACATAAAAATTTGAAATTCCCATCACCAGGTGACACTGGATACACTTTGGATTTCCTGTTGCTCATCATGAGTGTACCAGACAGTGCCTTGATTGACTGGGTTTCATGAAAATGGTGTAGAACAATTATGCAAATAAGTTAAAGTCTGCTGAGTAGTGGGCCTAGAGCAGTGTTTTGCAGGTCTGTGATAAAACTTCTGTGGTGGGGTCATGTGGATCTGCCAAAAGGCTTGTAACTGACATGGTGCAGCCAGCAGACCCTTGTATGTAAAGGCATCTTGTTGAATGGAGAGGTTTCAGGGCAATGTTCAGAATCAGGTTGCTATGGTCAAGGGGGCAAGCTATGTGGGATAGAAGCCTGGTTGGTGCATTCTCCTGCAGACCCTGACGCACAACACGTGACAGATCTCATTCCAGCACTGTGACCCAGTTGAATTCCTTGTATTTCCTGAAGCCAATACCAAACTCCCAGTGCAGCAGCAAGGACACCATGAAAAGTGTAGGATGACCAAATGGCTTCACAGTCCACACGGGGCCACACTTAGCCTTCAGTGGCAAGAGTTTACTTACAAAGAGAGAATTTAGCCTTGCTGCCTCACGTTCTTTGGAAAATAAGAAACCATGTTCTGCAGGTCACATAGATGGAGACCCAGCTTTGGTGGTCTCACTAGAAAGGAAGCCATAGGTCCTGACTACAACATATACTTCAAGTGGCCAACCTCAGAGGCAGGTTCTCCAGAAGTCTTTAGGCTGGCAGATCTCCATATTTGTGCAGTATTTACCCTGTCCCTTACTTTTGGAAACTCCTCTACCACCTCCAATATTGTGAACTCGTAACCATGTTCCATTCCTGATATGTATTCACAGATTTTCTAAATCTTCTTCTTTTATTTTGTCTTACTTGGGGCAAAGATAGTGTCAAGGTATTGTTGTGAATGAGAGTAGGAAGATCTTGTGTAGCACATATTTGCATACACATTTGATTCATTTTCCTATTTTACATTCAAAATACTGAATCCCTGACACTAACCCATACCCTACTAGACTCTGACTACTAACCCTAATATGGTGGAGAGAAATAATGCAAACAGAAGTGAAATACAAACAGTTCAGAGGAGGCATGGTGTATAGTTGGATTTGCCTTTTGCATGATAAATTGTAGGTGTTATAAATCTAGTCAATTTTTAATTAAAATAGTTCACCATGGGTTTTTGTAGTTAACAAATACGTGAATTCCTGTCTCCCTTTCTCTGTAGCCTATTCAGCACATGTATTTTTATATGCCCTTTCTCTGTAGCCTATTCAGCACATGTATTTTTATATGCACATATAGAATCCTACCTGGTATCACACGTACATTTTTGTTACTTGGCTGACTTGGAGATACAAATTGTGAGAAAAGATCACTCCTCCTAAAAGCAGTTGGAAGTGAAAATTCAACCTATGTGTGAGCTTCCTAGGAGAAAAACATTGTACATAAATCCATGCTCAGTAAAATAAATTATTTTGCATCTGTGGATGTTATATATTTCATGATGAATATTGATTGGCTTATATATTGGTACTTTTTAATATCTCTGTGTGTGTTTTGGGTGTGTGTTTATATATATATATATATATATATATATATATATATATATATATATATATATATATACACTCTCAAGATTTTTCAAAATATGAAATATATGTGTCTTATATACACTACCGAAATTCATTCATGTTCATGTATGTGGATTTATAATAAAAATTTCACAAGATTATTCTCAGAAGTATTCATTTACCTGAACTACATATTTGTTTTCTAGTACTTAAAACTAACTTCAGTGAATGAGCATACAAATACTAATATTTCTACAGTAATTGACCCAGTTTAACATCAATGCAATTAGATTCCTATGGGACATGGTGTGTATTTTGATGTTAATTTTTATTCAACATTGGTTCGTTAATATTTCTTCAGTTCATGCACATCATATGATATATATTTCATCCACAAATTCACAAATTTATAGGCATTTGTTTCTCTTTCAATCACTTACTGCTTCAGAACACATGTATTCCTCCAGGTTTCTTGACTGGTCTTTTCATGAGACTTCTTTCCAAACACATTATTTTCGATTTCCATAATCACTTTTGAAGCAAATCGCACACAATCTTTATAATAAAACATAACGCAATTATACAATTAGATGTGTAACTGGTTGGAATGAATGATTGTATATCAATATAAGTTTTTGTGTATATTTTCACATATCAATTCAATCCATTATTTAAAGTGGAAACAGTTATATTATTTATTCACAGTATTGTCAATTCATGCATTAATTCTATATTCATAGACACAGAGTACAAATCTTTGTACCGCCAATAATAATTTATACATCTTCAAAATATTGCTCTCAGAAATGGTATAAGAAATACTTATGTCACCCAATCTACATATGCATTTTATCACAGTAATATTCGGGACCCAAAATGCAAAGGTCAAACATATGATTGTACCAAAGCCTAAATTGAAAGTGAGCATGGATTACTAAAAACATCCATGTACATGTTGCCTAATGTTCTCAAATGTCAATCCTATTTGTGACAACATATTTTTTTCTTCCTTAGATTATATATTCAAACTCAACCCTCTTGAAAATATCTAATCCTATCACTCACTTTATACTTTTCCTGATTTCTTAATGTCTCTATTGATATCTGCTTACCGACATATTTTCCCCAGTTCATCATTGTGACTGACTCTTCACATGTGCTCACATTTAAATTCACTCTCTATCCGAAACCCTATTGCTGGAGAACTTTTGTCCAAAACCTATACTCACTCTTCTTTCTGAAACTGAATATCTTTCTAATAATTTCAACTATCCCTTTTTGACTAGAAGTTCTCTTCAACATTCCATCATCCAACGTACAAGGTCCTATGCCATTATACTGAATTTATCTGAGACATCTCTGCAGAAAATAATTCAAATCTAAGTATCCCAATCAAGGGCCCAATGCCCTTCTGGGCTTCAAATCTTACCTACATTTCTGTTTTCATACTAATATTTCACCTATATTTTCTTGTAAATATTGCAGCTTCCCAATCATTCCTGCAGAATGATTCCTAACTCATATCGGACATGTTATTAATCCTAACCATACACTGTTCCCTCAATCTAACTTTACAGAAGATTAGAGACAGAGTTGGTCTTTCAATATAGGAATGTAGCAGATCTTCCACATGCTAAGATCCTCAAAGGTCCATACAGAAATGATCCCTGGAGAAGATGTATGCAGCTATGAAGGACCTGAGAAAGAAAAAGTCATCTCCATGTAATGGCTCACCGCTGGCTCCTAATAACCTCACAGAGTTGGCCAAGGAGACCAGATCTGAGACAGGACAGGACATTTCTGGGAACATAGTATGGCCCACCAGTAAGAGGACACTCCGGATAGTCACAGACCTACTTGGGGGAAGGAGGTGCCTTTGTGGGTTGGGTGTGAGTTTGTGGTCTTGTCTCATTTTCTGAGAATAGGTAGGAAAGGCAGTATGTTCATTTTGGAGTGGATGGTTTCTAGAAAGTCGTTTGACAAGGAGTGTGTTTCTATGTCTGGGTATCCCACTGTGTTCGTGGATGAAGACATTAGAAAGAGCATGCATCAATGGATGTGTTCTGTCTAGTAGAAAGCTTCCCAGCATTCATCCTTCCCAATTTATAGATGGACTTGGCTTGCCTTCTGGATGGGCAACACCTACTGTCTTCCTAAGTTCCTGTTTTCTGCCTGAATTCTGGCCACTAACCATAATAGGCTCATGGTTATGTGTCCAAGATATGTACCACCTCCAAGCTCTGGGACATGGCCATGTACAGGATAGCTGAAGGGAATTGGAGCATCTCAGAAAACTCAGATATCAATGTGACCAGTAAAGTCTCTGTGGAGAAACCCTGCTTTGGGCCTTTTGCATACCTATTCTTCTGTTGCACTGAATAACAGGAAGGTCTTTGATTAGGCCACGCCTTTGTGAAGCCTGAAGAAAACAGTTTTCAAATGGAAATGAATGGGCATCACCTGGGCTCTTTGCTTAATTGTTTGGAAAGGGATGTGTCTGAATTGGCCACTTGGTCCTGTGTGAGGCTGTGGCTTAGATACTCAGCACCTAATGGACCTAAAGAAAGATCCCATGTGTGCACCCAAATCCAAAATGTCCAAAAAGCATTTATTGTGGACTACGTCTCTCGCCTTCCTCTGTAAGGTTCCTGATCTCCATCAAGTGAGAATAGGGATCCTTTGCATCAAATGAGTACTTCAAAGCCTTGCAGAGTCTAGCCCACTGGTGCTTGTGATTACTCATGACTCCAGTTCACATAAAGAATCTAAATCCCACAGTCAGTAAGCCTCAAATTGGAATTGTGGAGCAGTATTAAAGGCAGGGCTCTATGATCATTCCGTGTTCAAAGGAAGGGTGTCCAGGCAACCCTGACTTGTGACAAATGAGGTGCAAGGGTGCTAATTTTGAACACTGTGTTGGTCTGTGCCCCTCATGAAAACCTCAAGCCAGAGGTTATTATTAGTGTCTATATGGAAGAAGATGAGTGCCATGTGGGAGTCTTTTGTTTTTAATTGTGGTCATTTGTGTGGCGGTTGGAAGAGATGTCTGGTTCCACCTGGGCTTGAACTCTGGTGTGATTCCCCTTAGAGACTGAGTTGTGGAACTGTCCTCAGAGAAGTATTGCCATGAATTGTGTTGAGATTTTAGGAGGCCACACATGAGATTCGCCCTTGGAAACTGAGATCTAGGCCCAGGGTGGCTTTCCACAGAGCATAAGTAATCTCAGCCAGGATATCACACGATTTTATTGTTAAAGACTTGGCAGCCATAGTTGAGAGTCATAACACACATGGAGCTCACATTGTAGACCTCAATGAGCCTGGTTTTATGTGACCTTTTGGCCACACTTTGGGAAGCTTTGCCTGTGATAGTTCTCCATTTCTTTCGTTCAAATGAGTTTCCTCACCATTTAATGGTTCCTGAATGATTGGAAACCCACAGTGCCTCCAACTTCATCCTTAAAAAATAGCTAGATAAATACCACCAAATTTTTGAAATTCCCTTGACCAAGTGGCACTGGAGAAACTTTGGATTCCTGTTGCTGATTATGAGTATACCAGACAGTGCCTTGATTGACTTGGTTTCACGAAAATGCTGTAGAACAGAGATGCCAGTAATTTGGAGCCTGCTGAGTAGTTGGCCTAGAGCAGTGGTGGGGAGGTGTCTGAAATAACATCTGTGGTGAGGCCATGTTTATCTGCCATTGGCTTCCAAATGGCTTGTGACTGACATTTTGCATCCAGCAGACCCTTGTATGTAAAAGCATCTTGTTATATGGAGAGGTTTCAGGACAATATTCAGAATCAGGTTGCTATGGTCAATGGGGCAAGCTCTGTGGGAAAGAAGCTTGCTTGGTGCATTCTCCTGCAGACCCTGACCCACCACATGTGACAGAATTCCCTCCAGCACTTTGTCCCAGTGGAACTCCTTGTATTTCAAGAAACAGATACCAAACTCCAGTGCAGCAGCAAGAAACACCACAAAAAGTGGAGGATGAAAAAATGGCTTTACAGTAAAGACGAGGAGACACTTAGCGCGCAGTGGCTACAGTTTACCTACAAAGAAAAAATTCAGCACTGCTGCCTCATGTTCATTGGGAAATAAGAAACAATGTCCTCCAGGTCACATAGATGCAGACCCAGTTATGATGGTCTAACTAGAACGGAAGCTAAATCTCCTGACAGCAACATATATTTCAAGTTCCCAAACTCAGAGGCAGTTTCTCAAAAGTCTTTAGGCCAGCAGAGCTCCATGTTTGTGGAGTGTTTACCCTGTCCCTTACTTTTGGAAAACTCCTATACCACCTCCAAGTATATGAACTCCTGAGCATATTCCATTCCAGATATGTATTCACAGATTTTTGTAAATCATGTCCTCTAATTGTGTCTTACTTTAAGCGAAGATGATGTCAAGGCATTGTTCTGGATGAGAGTGGGAACATTTTTTTGTATCACATATTTGCATAAATATTGAATTTATTTTCCTATTTTCAATTCGAAATACTGAATCCCTGACACTAACCAAAAACTTACTAGACTCTGACTACTAATCCTAATATGATGGAGTAAAATAACCCACACAGAATAGAAATACAACCAGTTCAGAGGAGGCATGGTGTATAGTTGTACTTTCCTTTTGCATGATAAAGGTTGGTGTTATAAATCTTGTCAATTTGTAGTTAAAATAGTTCTCTATGTGTTTTTAAAGTTAACAAATATGTGAATTCCTGTCTCCCTTTCTCTGTAGCCGATTCAGCACATGCATTTTTATATGCACATATAGAATACTACATGGTATCACACGTACATATTTGTGAGGTAACTGACTTTGCAAATACAAATTGTTAGAAGAAAACACTTCTTCTAAATGCTGTTGGAACTGAAAATTCAACCTATGGGTGAGCTTCCTAGTTGAACAACATAAATCCATATTTAGTAAAATCAATATTTTTGGATCTGTGGATGATATATATTTCATGGTGAATTTCGATTGCCATACATAATGCTACTTTGTAATGTCTGTATTTAGGTGTGTGTGTGTGTGTGTGTGTGTGTGTGTGTGTGTGTGTGTATTCACTCTGCTGATTATTCAAAATATAAAATATATGTGTCTTATTATACACTAACTAAATTCATTCATATTCATGTATTTGGATTTATAATCAACGTTTGAGAAGATTATTCTCAGAAATATTTTTCCACCTGAAATACATGTTTGTTTCCTAGTACTGAAAACTAACTTCAGGGGATCATATTATGGCAGCGATGGGAGTTCATTACCCACCTGTACCGCGTCACTTTGCAGGAGAAGGACGAGTTAGAACGGCTAAAATCTATCTTATTAGAAATTTCCAGGAAAATTGGTGTGCTCCAAAACCTACAGGAAGGATTTCCATTGCACAAGGACCAGCTACGGGGACTCAAACACCAGCAATTTGTCCTCACGGAGGGTCACGCTGCTTATTTAGCAAATCGCCCCATGGCTAGTGTCTGCAATGCGCGCTGGGAAACGACGAGAGAGCAACACAAAGATACAGTCTGTGGATTATGCGGGCTCCTGCCATCTGGGCAATCACTGTGCTCAGTGCTGAATTCTGGGTTTGAAATGGGGAAGGAAGCGGTCAATTCGGTTTTCCACACCGGTGAGACCACAGAGGAAGATAGCGGTCACCATCTTGGAGAGCTGATGTCACACCATCCCTGTTTTTGACTGATCACAGCTCATTCAGATACAGAATAGGTAATTTCAGGCTGCCATTCGCCTTCATCTTGCAGACAAATTACTCAGGGTCAGTGCTAAAGAACCCATGAAAATTGCTTCTTGGATCGTTCTCCTATCAGAACATACACCGAGCCCAGAGCGGCTGAATTCCGGGTCCCGGAACTGCTCTGGCCCAGGGCTAAAGAACCTGCGGAAACTGTTTCTTGGTCTGGGTCCTGCTGAATACTGTAGAGGTAAATGCCAACTGAGCCTTCATAGACAGTGGCAACAGGATTGAGACGGGGCTTGTGAGGGCCGGTCAGGACTCACCCGTTGCTTTGGTCACCCGACAAAGGGAATGAAATGATGCCATTTACATGGGATACCAACATGGCAGACATCTGATGTGATCACAAAGTGGTGGAGGAGATAACTTCATCGATACCAGCGGCGAGAGAAATAGTTGGTCTCCTGGTAAAGAAAGTGAGTCACAAACATCTGAGTCTCTCTCATTTTGTCATCAAGCCAGAGGTGCAGAGCAGAGCTGCCGCCTGTGCCTGGAACAGGCCCAGCGACCCACCGGCGTGGTAGTCACGTCACCCCAATTGGAGTAGGGGCAGAGCAGAGCCAACACCCATGCCTGCAAGGTAGGCAGACGTACGACCGACCGGCAGAACAGGCCTAGCGGCCGGTCAGCATGGTAGACAGATCACCCCAATTGGAGGAGCAGCACAGCTGCCAACCGCACCTGCAATGGAGACTTTTCCACAATACAAGAGCAATATAAATATACAGGGGGAAAATTACAAAAACACAACAGTTTCACCAAGCAGAAAGAAACGCAAGCTGTATGAAAAGACAAGGAAAGAAAGGACCACAAGCAATGCAGGTCAACTCAACTTTAGAAGAGGTAATAGATGCAGCATATGGAATGTCAGATAAAGAATTGAGGATATACATGCTTCAGGTGATCTGGAATCTCTTGGAAGACATTAGACAGCAAAAATCAGTCAATGAAAGATCACTTCGACAATGAATTACATAAAAAAATCCAAGTAGCAAAGATAAACTATACAGGGAGATAGAGGTTATAAAAAACAAACGAACTGAAATCTTAGAAACGCAGGAAGTAATGAACCATCTTAAAAACTCAATTGAGAATACTACCATCAGAGCAGAATACTTAGAAGATAGAACATCAGACAATGAAGACAAAGTATTTCAACTCAAAAAGAACATATACAGCTCAGCAAGACTGTTAAGAAACCATGAGCAAAACTGCAAGAAATATGGGATAACATAAAGAGAATAAACATAAGAGTCATTGGGATACAGGAAAGTATAGAGGTCCAAACCAAAGGAGTGAGCAATCTATTCAATGAAATAATAGGAGAAAAATTCCTAGACTTGAAGTATGAGACAAAATCCCAAATCCTAAAAGTCTACAGGACGCCGAACGTGCAAAATCATAAGAGATCCACACCTAGACACATTGTAATGAAGATACCCTACATACAGAATAAGGAGAGAATTTTAAAAGCTACAAGAGAAAGGAAGCAGATTATAGTTAGTGGTAAACCAACCAGGATAACAGCTGATCTTTCAACACAGACTCTGAAAGCTAGAAGATCCTTTAATAACATATTTCAAACACTGAAAGAAAATGGGTTCCAACCAATTATCATGTATCCAGCGAAATTAAGCTTCAGATGGAAGATGAAATTAAAACCTTCCATGATAAACAAAAGTGAAAAGAATTTGCAGCTAGAAAACCATCTCTTCAAAACATCCTCGGCAAAACATTACAGGAAGTGGAAATGGAAAATACCAATGAAAACCAACAGTGGGAGGTAGGACATTAAAGGGGGCAAAATAATCAAAGAGGAAAACAAACTATGTTTAGTAACATAAATAAACAAATATGGCTGGAAGAACAACCCATATCTCAATAATAACCAAAAATCTTAATGGCTTAAACTCACCAATTAAGAGACACAGGCTAGTAGAATGGATCACAAAACAAGAACCAACAAAATGCTGCCTACAGGAGACGCATTTTATAGGAAAAGACATACATAGACTGAGGGTGATACTTGGAAAAATCATATTACTCTTATGAACTTCGGAAACAAGCAGGAGTGTCCATACTCATATCAAATAAAATAGATTTCAAGCCAAAGTTAATCAAAAGGGATAAAGAAGGACACTACATACTACTCAAGGGAACCATACGCCAACAAGACATAACAATCATAAATATATATGCCACAAACAATGGTGCAGCTTTGTTCATCAAACAAACTCTTCTCAATTTCAAGAGTCTAATAGACCACAATACAGTAATCATGGGAGACATGAACACACCTCTCTCACCACTGGACAGATCTTCCAAACAAAAGTTGAATAAGGAAACTATAGAACTCAATAACACAATTAATAACCTAGACTTAATTGACATATATACAATATACAATCCATCATCAAGAAGTTACACTTTTTCTCAGCAGAACATGGATCCTTCTCAAAAATACATCATATATTATGTCACAGGGCAATTCTTAGACAATAAAAAGGAGTAGAGATAATACCATGCATTTTATCTGATCATAATGGAATGAAATTAAAAATCAACGATAAAAAAAGGAAGGAAAAATCATTCATCACTTGGAGAATGAACAATAGGTTTCTGAATGATCAATGGGTTATAGAAGACATCAAGGAAGAAATTAAAAAATTCTTAGAGATAAATGAAAACACAGACACAATATATCGGAATCTATGGGACACATTGAAAGCAGTTCCAAGAGGAAAATTCATTGCTGGAGTTCATTCCTTAGAAAAAGAAAAAACCAACAAATAAATGATCTCATACTTCATCTCAAAATCTTAGACAAACAAGAGCAAACAACAGCAAAAGAAGTAGAAGGCAACAAATAATTAAAATCAGAGAAGAAATTAATGAAATCAAAACAAAAGAAACAATTAAAAAAATTGACAAAACAATACATTGGTTTTTTGAAAAAATAAATATAATCGACAGACCCTTAGCCATGCTAACAAAGAGAAGAAGAAAGAGAACTCAAATTACTAGCATATGAAATGAAAAAGGAAATATAACAAGAGACACTTCAGAAATACAGAAGAAAATCAGAAATTATTTTGAATTAATATACTCCAATAAAATAGAATATAGTGAAGGCACTGATAAATTTCTTAAGTCATATGATGTGCCCAGATTGAGTCAGGAGGATATAGACAACTTAAACATTCCAATATCAATTGAGGAAATAGAAGAAACCATCAGAATACTACCAACTAAGAAAAGCCCAGGACCGGATGGGTATAGAGCAGAATTATACAAAACCTTTAAAGAAGAACAAAAACCAATACTTTTCAAGGTATTTCAGGAAAAATGCAAAAATCCTCAAAAAAAATTCTGGCGAATCAGACACAAAAACATATATATAAAAAAAAATGTGCACCATAATCAAGTAGGATTCATTCCTGGGATGCAAGGCTGGTACAATATACGGAAATCAATAAATGTTATTCATCACATCAATAGACTTAAAAATAAGAACCATATGATCATCTCGAGAGATGCGGAAAAAGCATTTGACAAGGTACAGCATCACTTTACGTTCAAAACTCTAGAAAAACTAGGGATAACAGAATCATACCTCAATATTGTAAAAGCAATCTTTGCTAAGCCTCAGGCTAGCATCATTCTGAATGGAGAACAATTGAAGGCATTCCCCCTAAAATCTGGAGCAAGACAGTGATGCCCTCTCTCACCCCTTCTGTTCAACATAGTTATCGAAACACTGGCCAGAGCAATTAGAAAGACTAAAGAAATTAAAGGCATTAAAATAGGAAAAGAAGAACTCCAATTATCGCTATTTGCAAAAGACATGATTCTATACCTAGCAGACCCAAAAGGGTCTACAAAGAAACTATTAGAGGTAATAAATGAATTCAGCAAAGTGGCAGGATATTAAATCACCACGCATAAATCAAAGGCATTTTTGTATATCAGCGACAAATCCTCTGAAATGGAAATGAGGACAATCACTCCATTCACAATATCATCAAAAAATAAATAAAATACTTGGGAATCAACCTAACAAAAGAGGTGAAAGACATATACAATGAAAACTACAGAACCCTAAAGAGAGAAATAGAAGAAAATCTTAGAAGATGGAAAAATATACCCTGTTCATGGATAAGCATAACTAACATCATCAAAATGACGATATTACCAAAAGTTCTCTATAGGTTTAATGCAATGCCAATCAAAATCTCAAGGTCATTTCTTGTAGAAATAGATAAAACAATTATGAAATTCATATGGAAAAATAAAAGACCCAGAATAGCAAAAACAGCTCTAAGCAGGAAGTGTGAATCAGGCAGTATACCGATACCAGACCTCAAACTATACTACAGATCAATAGTAACAAAAATAGCATGGTACTGGTGACAAAACAGGCGGGTGGACCAGTGATACAGAATAGAGGACACAGAAACCAATCCACAAAACTACAGCTATCTTATATTTGATAAAGGGACTAAAAGCATGCAATGGAGGAAGGATAGCATCTTCAACAAATGGTGCTGGAAAAACTGGAATTCCATATGTAACAAAATGAAACTGAATCCCCTCCTCTCACCATGCACAAGAGTTAACTCAAAATAGATCTAGGAGGTTGATATCAAATCAGAGACACTGCATCTGGTGGAAGAAAACTTTTGCCACCATCTACATACTGTGGTGTCGGGCTCCAAATTTCTCAATAGGACACCCATAGCACCAGAGTTAATCCCTAGAATCAACAAATGGGACTTACTCAAACTAAATACATTTTTCTCAGCAAAAGAAACAATAAGAGAGGTAAATAGGGAGCCTACATCCTTGGAACAAATCTTACTCCTCACACTTCAGATAGAGCCCTAATATCCAGAGTATACAAAGAACTCAAAAAAATTAAACAATAAGAAAATGAATAACCCAATCAACAAATGGGCCAATGACCTGAACAGACACTTCTCAGAGGAGGACATACAATCAATCAATAAGTACATGAAAAAATGCTCACCATCTCTAGCAGTCAGTGAAAAGCAAAACAAACCCACCCTAAGATACCATCTCACTGCAGTAAGATCGGCAGCCATTATGAAGTCAAACGCCATCATGTGCTGTCGAGGATGTGGGGAAAAGGGCACACCTGTACATTGCTGGTGGGACTGCAAATTAGTGCAGCCAATTTGGAAAGCAGTATGGAGATTTCTTGGAAAGCTGGGAATGGAACCACCATTTGACCTATTCCCATTCTCGGTCTATTCCCTAAAGAACTAAAAAGAGCATGCTACAGAGATACTGATAAATCGATGTTCATAGCAGCACAATTCACAATTGCAAGACTGTGGAACCAACCTAGATTTCCTTCATTAGATGAACGGATTAAAAATGTGGCATTTATATAGAATGGCTTGTGACTCACAAGGTGCAGCCAGCAGACCCTTATATGTAAAGGCAAATTGTTATATGGTTTGGTTTCAGGTAAATGTTCAGAATCAGGTTGCTATGGACACGGGGGCAAACTATGAGAGATAGAATATTGGATGGTGCATTCTCCTGCAGAACCTGACCATACACACGTGACAAAACTCCCTCCAGCACCGTGTCCCAGTTGAACTCCTTGTATTTCGTGATGCAAATACCAAACTCCCAGTGCAGCAGCAAGAAACACCACGAAAAGTGGAGGATGACCAAATGGCTTCACAGTTCACACAGGGAGACACTTAGGTTCCAGTGTCCACAGTTTACTTAGGAAGAGAGAATTCAGCACTACGGTCTCATGTTCATTGGAAAATAAGAAACCATGTCCTCCAGGTCACATAGATGCAGACCCATCTTTGATGGTCTCACTACAAAGGAAGCTAAAGCTCCATACAACAAAATATATTTCAAGTGCCCAACCTCAGAGGGACTTTCTCAAGAAGTCTTTAGGCCAGCAGAGCTCCATGTGTGTGGACTGTTTAAACTTTCCCTTACTTTTGGAAACTCCTTTACCACCTCCAATTTTTTGAACTACTGAGTATATTTTATTCCACATATGAATTCACAGATTTTCTAACTCTTCTCCTCTAATTGTGTTTTACTAGGGTCGAAGGTAATGACAAGGCATTGTTCTTGATGAGAGTTGGAAGATTTTTGTGTAGCATATATTTGCGTACACATTGGATTCATTTTCCTATTTTCCATCCAAAATACTGAATCTCTGACACTATCCCATACCCTACTAGACTTTGACGATTAATCCTAATATGGTGAAGAAAAATAACCCAAAGAGAATAGAAATACAAGCAGTTCAGAGGAGGCCTGGTGTATACTAGGTCTTGCCTTTTGCATGATAAAGGGTAGGTATTATAAAAATTGTCAATTTTTAATTGAAATAGTTCTACATGTGTTTTTAAAGGTAACGAATATGTGACTTCCTGTTTCCTTTTCTCTGTAGCCTATTCAGCACATGTGTTTTTATACGCACATATAGAATCCTACCTGGTATCACACATAATTTCTTTTGAGGCTACTGACTTGGAAGATAAAAATTGTGAGTAGAGGTCATTCCTCCTAAACGCTGTTGAAACTGAAAATTCAACCTATGTCAGCTTCCTAGTAGAACAACATTATACATGAATACATGTTAAGCAAAATGAGTATTTTTCGATATGTGGATTACATATATTTCATGATGAAATTGCGATTGGCATATATATTGCTACTTTTAATGTCTGTGCATGTGTCTGTGTGTGTGTGTGTGTGTGTGTGTGTGTGTGTGTGACTCTCCAAGTTTTTTAAAATATGAAATATATGTGTATTATATACACTCCCTAAATTCATTCATGTTCATGTATGTGGATTTATAATCAACTTTTCAGAAGATTATTCTCAGAAATATTCATCCACCTTGAATACATATTTGTTTCCCATTACTGAAATCTGACTTCAGTTAATGGTTCATACAAATCCTAACATTTCTACATTAACTGACCCAGTTTAACATCAATGCAAGTAGATTCCTATGGGACATGATGTCTATTTTGAACTTCATTTCTATTCAACACTGCTACATTACTATTTCTTCACGTTTAGCCCATCATAGCATATATATTTCATCCACAAGTTCACAAATTTAGAGGCATTTGGTTCACTTTAAATCCCTTCCTGCTTTAGAACACATGTATTCCTCCAGGTTTCTTGACTGGATTTTTTGAGACTTCTTTCCAAACACATTATTTTCGATTTCCATAATCCTTTTGAAGAAAATCAGACACACCCTTCATGATAAACCATAACCTAATATTACCATTAGATGTATAACTGGTTGGAATGAATGATTTTATATCAATATTAGATTTCCTGTATATTTTCAGATATCAATTAAATGAATTATTTAAAGTGGAACCAGTTATATTATTTATTCACAGTATGGTCTATTCATGCATTATCTCTATATTCACAGACACAGCGTACACCTCTTTGTACCCCCAATACTAATTTATACGTCTTCTCAATATTGCTCCCGGAAATGGTGGAAGAAATACTCATGTCACATGATCTACATATACATTTTATCACAGTAATATTCTTGACAAAACTGCAAAGGTCACACTTATGATTTTACAAAGCCTAAATGGAAAGTGAACATGGATTACTAAAAACATCCATGTCCAGGTTGCCTAATGCTCTCAAATGTCATTCTTTGGTGACTACATATTTGTTTCTTCCTAAGATTATATATTCAAACTCAATCCTGTTGAAAATGTCTAATCCTAACAATCACTTTGTACTTTGCCTAATTTCCTATTGTCTTCCTTGATATTTGCTTTCCTACATTTTTTCCCTAGTCCATCATTGTGAATGACTCTTCACATGTGCTGACAATGGCATTCACTCTCTAATCGAAACCCTGTTGCTAAAGAATTTTTTTTTTCCAAATTCTATACTCACACTTCTTCCGAAAACTACCGACTGTCTTTCTAATCTTACCAACTATCCCTTTTGGAGTTGATGTTCCCTTCTAAATTCAATCATCCAAGGTACAAAGTCTTATGCCGTTGTATATTGATTTATCCAAGAAATCTCTGCTGAAGGTAATTCAATGCTAAGTATCCCAATCAAGAGCCCAATTCCCTTCTGGGCTTCAAATCTTACCTAGATTTCTGTTTTCATACATATATTTCACCTCTATGTTTTATAAATATAGCAGATTCCCAATATCATTATTCATCCCTCAGAATAATTCCTAACCCAAATTGAACAAGTTATTAATGCTAACCATACACTGTTCCCTCAATCTAACTTTACAGAAGAGCGGGACAGAGTTGGTCTTACAATACAGGCATATAGGGGACCTTCCACCTGCTGAGAACCTCAAAGGTCCATGCAGATATGACCCCTGGAGAAGATGTAGGCAGATATGAAGGACCAAACAAGGCCTGTGTGGAGAGCTGTTCCCGGGTGCCTATGGTTGATATACCATTCTAACTTGTGAAAGTGTCACATGAAGTAGGGGTAGCCACCAGCACTTGTCCCCGTTGAACTCCTTGTATTTAGTTAAGCAAATACCAAACTCCCAGTGCAGCAGCAAGAAACACCACGAAAATGGAGAATGAACAAATGGCTTCACAGTCCACATGGGGAGACACTTAGCCCCCAGTGGCCACAGTTTACCTACAAAGAGGGAATTCAGTACTGCTGCCATATGTTCATTATAAAATAAGATACCATGTCCTCCAGGTCACATAGCTGCACACCCAGCTTTGATGGTCTCACTACAAAAGAAGCTATAGCTCCAGACAACAATATAAATTTAAGTGCCCAACCTCTTAGCCAGTTTCTCAAGAAGTCTTTAGGCCAGCAGAGCTCCATGTTTGTGTTGTGTTTACAATGTCCCTTACTTTGAGAAACTCCTCCACCATATCCAAGGTTGTGAACTCCTGAGAATTTCCCATTCCAGATTGGATTTATTTTGCAATTTTCCATTCTACAGTAACTGACCTAGGTGTACATCAATGCAAGTAGATTCCTATGGAACATGATGTGTATTTTGAAGTTCATTTTTATTCAACACTGTTACATTACTATTTCTTCAGTTTATGCACATAATAGGATATACATTTATTCCACAAGTTAGGAAGTTTATAGGCATTTGGTTAACTTTCAATCACTTTCTGCTTCAGAACACATGTATTCCTCCATGTTTCTTGACTGGTCTTCTCATGAGACTTCTTTCCAAACACATTATTTTCTATTTCCGTAATCACTTTTGAAACAAAACTCACACACCCTTCATTATAAACCATAACTCTAAGATTACCATTAGATGTATAACTCTTTGGAATGCATGATTGTTTATCAATATAAGATTTCCTATATATTTTCAGATATCAATTCAATCCATTATTTAAGTGGAACCAGTTATATTTTTTCCCAGTATGATCTATGTATGCATAATCTCTATATTCATAGACACAGCATACACCTCTTTGTACCCCCAATACTAATTTATTCATCTTCACAATATTGCTCCCGGAAATGGTGGAAGAAATACGCATGCCACCTGATCTACATATACATTTTATTACAGTAATATTCTGGACACCAAATGCAAAGGTCACACTTATTATTGTACCAAAGCCTAAATGGAAAGTGAGCATGGATTACTAAAAACATCCATGTCCACATTGCCTAATTCTCTCAAATGTCAATCCTATTCGTGACTACATATGTGTTTCTTCCTAAGATTATATATTCAACCTGAACCCTTTGAAAAATTCTAATCCTATCACTTTATAGTTTGCCTGATTTTGTAATGTCTCTATTGATATCTGCTTTCCTACATATTTCCCAAGTTCATCATTGTGATTGACTCTTCAGATGTGCTGACAAATATTCACTCTCTAACCAAAACCCTATTGCTAAAGAACTTTTGTTTCAAATACTATACTCACTCTTCTTCCTATACCTACCGACTATCATCCTAATCCTACCGACTATCCCTGTTTGACTCGATGTTCTCTTGTACATTCAATCATCCAAGGTAGAAGATCCTATGCCATTGATTATAGATTCATCTTAGACATCTGTGCATAACATAATTCAATGCTAATTATCCCAGTCAAGGTCCCAATGCCATTCTGGGCTTCGAATCTAAACTAGATTTCTGTTTTCATAATTATATTTCACCTCTATATTCTTTTAAATATTTTAGGTTCCAAATACCATCATTCATCCAGCAGAATGATTTCTAACCCAAATCAAACATGTTGTTAACCTTAACCATTCACTGTTCCATCAATCTAACTTTACAGAAGAGCAGGGATAGAGTTGTATGAGATCTTTCACCTGATGAAAACCTCAAAGGTACATGCATAAATGATCTCTGAAGAACATGAAGGCAGCTATAAAAGACCTGAGAGAGCAAAAGTCATCTTCAATGGCAAACAACCTGGTCAGGATGAAGGGTTCTGACTGAATCAGCCTCTCTCTTCTTAATGTAGAGAAAATGGACCAAACCCAGCCTGTGTGGGTAGCTGTCCCAGGGCGCCTATGATTGATATACCGTTCTATCTTGTGAAAGTGTAACAGGAAGTAGGGGCAGCCTCCTTCTCATGTGACACTTGGAAGCCACTGGTAGGACAAAGTGGTTGCCAAGGCAGTAACCTCATTGAGTTCCTGAAGGAAGTGACCTCACCTCACTTCCTTGGTGATTAAAATCTCTGAACTTGGGATTCATGAAGCCAGTCACCCATAGCCAGTCCCAGTCCCAGTCCCAGTGGTCACACTTGTTTGGATTTACCAAAGACAGAGTCAGTCTTTCTTGGTAACTACTGATGTGAGGATGGCCAAATGCCAGGAAAGCTTTAAAGAAGAGCCGTTTCTGAGAAAGCAGGTAGTGGCTCACCTCTGGCTCCTGACACCTTCACAGAGTTAGCCAAGGAGACCAGATCTGACACAGGTCAGGCCATTTCAGGGGAACATAGTATGGTCCACCAGTCAGAGGACACTCTGGATATTCACAGACCTACTTGAGTTAAGGAGGTGCCTTTGTCAGTGTAGGTGTGAGTTTGTGGTTTTGTCTCATGTTCTGAGAATAGGTAGGAAAGGCAGTTTGTTTGGATTGGAGTGGACTGTTTCTAGTAAGTCGTTAGACAAGGCGAGTGCTTCTATGTCTGTGTTTCCCACTCTGTCCGTGGTTGTAGACATTAGAAAAGAGAATGCATCAAGCATGTGTCCTGTCTAGTAGAATGCTTCCCAGCATTCTTCGTGCCCGATTTAGGAATGGACTGTGGCTCGCCTTATGCATGGGAAACACCTACTAACTTTCTAAGTTCCTGTTTTCTTCCTGAATTCCGGCAAACCTCAAGAATAGGCCCATGGTTTTGAGTCCAAGATATGTACCACCTCCAAGCTCTGTGACATGGCCATGTGCTTGATAGCTGTAGGGAATGGGAACATCTTAGAAAACTCAAATATCTTTGTGACCAGTAAACTCTCAGTGGAGAAACCCTGCTTTGGTTCATTTGCATACTTATGGTTATGTTGCCCTGAATTTCAAGAAGGTCTTTGCCTCAGGCCACCCCTTTGTGAAGCCTGAAGAAAACTGTTTTCAAATGGAAATAAATGGGCATAACATGTGGCTCTTTGCTTAATTGCTTTGAATAGGGACGTGTCCGAATCAGCCTTTTGGGCCTGTGTGAGGTTGTGGCTTAGATTCTCAGCACATGGTAGATCTAAAGATAGATTCCATTTGTGCAATCAAAACCAAAATGGCAAAAAATCACTCATTGTGGATGAGTCTCTTGCCTTCCTCTGTTAGGTTCTTTACCTCCATCAAGTGTGAATTCGGAGTCCTTTAGGTCAAATGAGTTCTTCAAATCCCTGCAGAGGTGCTTGTGTTTTCTCAAGATTCCATATCACATAAAGAATCTATACCTGAGAGTCAGTAGGCCTCAATTTGGAGAAGGAGAGCAGTATTAATGGCAGGCCTATTTGATCACTCCTGGTTCACAGGAAGGGTGTCCATGTCACCATCACTTTAGGCAAATGAGGGGCAAGCGACATTATTTTGGACACTCTCTTGGGATGCATCCTGCATGGTAACCTCCAGCCAGAGGTTATGATGAATGTCTATATTTAAGAAGATGAGGGCCATGTGGGTGTCTTTTGGTTTAATTGTGGTCATTCTTGTGGCAGTTGGAAGAGATGACTGGATCCACCTGGGCTTGAACTCTGGTGTCATTCCCCTTAGAGCCTGAGTTCTGGAACACATATCAAAGAAGAATTGCCATAAATTGTGTGGGGATTTTAAGAGGCCACGCATGAGAGTCACCCTTGGAAACTGAGATCTATGCCCACGGTGGCTTTCCACAGAGCACTGGGAATCTCAGACAGGATATCACATGATTTAATTCTGAAAGACTTGGCAGCCATATTTGATAGTCAAAAAACACATGGACCTCAATTTTAGACCTCAATGGGCGTGGCTTCATGTGACCTTTTGGCCACTCTTTGGGAAGCCTTGCCTGTGAGAGTTCTCCAGAACTTTCATTGAAATGATCTTCCTCAACATTGAATGATTCCTGAATGAATTGAAATAAACAGTGCCTCCAACTTCATCCTTGAAAATTGGCTAGATAAATACCATGAAATTTTTAAAATTCCAATGACCAGGTGGCACTGAAGAACCTTTGGATGTCCTGTTGCTGATCATGAGTGTACCAGACAGTGCCTTGATTAACTGGCTTTCATGAATATGGTGTTGAACAGAGATGCCAGTAATTTGGAGCCTGCAGAATAGTGGGCCTAGAGCAGAGGTGATTAAGTGTGTGATAAAACATCTGTGGTGGGGTCATGTGGATCTGCCATTGTCTTCCAAATGGCTTGTGACTGACATGGTGCAGCCAGCAGAACATTGTATGTAAAAGCATCATGTTATATGGAGAGGTTTAAGGGCAATGTTCAGAATCAGGTTGCTATGGTCACGGAGGCAACCTATGTGGTATACAAGTCCTGTTGGTGCATTCTCCTGCAGTCCCTGACCCACCATATGTGACAGAACTCCCTCCAGGACTGTGGTCAAGTTTAACTCCTTGTATTTCATGAAGCAAATACAAAACTCTCAGTGCAGCAGGAGACACTATAAAAAGTGGAGGATGATAAAATGGCTTCACAGTCCACATGGGGAGACCCATAGCCCCCAGTGGCCATAGTTCACCTACAAAGAGAGAATTCAGCACTACTGCTTCATGTTCATTGGAAAATTATAAACCATGTCCTCCAGGTCACAGAGATGCATAAAGACGTTTGATGGTCTTACTAGAAAAAAAGCTAAAGTTCCTGAAAACTACATATATTTCAACTGTCCATCTTAGAGGCATTTTCTCCAGACGTCTTTAGGCTGGCAAATCTTCATGTTTGTGGAGTTTTTACATTGTCCCTTACTTTTGGAAACTCCTCTACCATCTCCAAGGTTGTGAAATCCGGAGCAGTTTTCATTTCAGGTATGAATTCAAAGATTTTCTAACTCTTTTTCTCTAATTGTGTCTTACTTGGGGTGAAGGTAATGTCAAGTTATTGTTCTAAATGAGAGTGGGAAAATTTTTGTGTAACACTAATTTGCATACACATTGATCCATTTCCAATTTTCCATTCGAAATACTGAATCCCTGACAGTAACTCATACCCTACTATACTCTGACTACTAATCCTAATATGATGAAGAATAATACCCAAATAGAATAAAAATACAAGCAGTTCAGAGGAGGCATGCTGTAGAGTTGGACTTCCCTTTTGCATGATTAAGGGTAGGTGTTATAAATCTACTCAATTTTTAATTGAAATAGTCCTCCATGTGTTTATAAAGTTCACAAATATGTGAATTCCTGTCTACCTTTCTCTGTAGCCTACTCAGCACATGTATTTTTATATGCACATACAGAATCCTACCTGGTATCACACGTACATTTTCATGAGTTGGCTGAATTGGCAGATACAAATTGTGAGAAGAGATCAGTCCTCCTAAACCCTGTGGGAACTGAAAATTCAAACTATGTGTAAGCTTCCCAGTAGAACAATATTATACATAAATCCATGTTCAGTATAATAAATATTTTGCATCTTTGAATGATGTATATTACATGATGAATTACGATTAGCATATATATTGATACTTTTTAATGTATATTTGTGTTTATTTAAAAAATATATATATATACACTCCAGATTTCTCCAAATATGAAATGTATGTGACTTATACACACTCTGTAAATTCATTCATGTTCATGTATATAAATTTATAATCAACTTTTCAGAAGATAATTCTCAGAAATATTCATCCACCTGAAATACATATTTATTTCCCAGTACTGAAAACTAATTTCAATCAATGGTGTTTACAAATCCTAATATTTCTACAGTAACTGACCCAGTTTAACATCAATGCCAGTAGATTCCTATGGGACATGATGTCTATATTGACCTTCATTTTAATCCAACACTGGTACATTACTATTTCTTCAGTTTTTGCACATCATAGGATATGTATTTCTTCCACAAGTTTAAAATATATAGGAATTTGTTTCACTTTCAAACACTTCTTGCTTCAGAACACATGTATTCCTCCATGTTACTTGACTGGTCTTTTCATGAGACGTCTTTCCAAATACATTATTTTCAATTTCCATAATCAATTTTGAAGCTAAACTCACACACTCTTCATGATGAACCATAACATTAATATTAACATTAGATGTATAACTGGTTGGAATGAATAATTGTATATCAATATAAGATTTCCTCTATATGTTCACGATTCAATTCAATCCATTATTTAAAGTTGGAACCAGTTATGCTTTTTATTCACAGTATTGTCTATTAATGCATTATCTCTATATTAATAGATACAGTGTACTCTTCTTTGTCCCTTCAATACTAATTTATACGTCTTCAAAATATTGCTCCCAGAAATGGTGGAAGAAATACTCATGTCACCTTTTCTATATATAGATTTTATCACAGGAATATTCTGGACACAAAAAGCGAAGGTCACACTCATGATTGTATCAAAGCCTAAATGTCAAGGGAGCGTGGATTACTAAAAAGAACCATGTCCAGGTTGCCTAATGCTCTCAAATGTAAATCAAATTGGTGACTACATATTTGTTTCTTCCTAAGATTATATATTCAACCTCAACCATGTTGAAAATGTCTAATCCTATCACTCACTTCATACTTTTCCTGATTTTGTAATATCTTTATTGATACCTGCTTTCATACATATTTCCCCCAGTTCATCATTGTGACTGACACTTCACATATGCTGACATTTACATTCACTCTCTACCCGAAACCCTATTGCTAAAGAACTTTTGGTCCAAATCCTATACTCACTCTTCTTTCTAAACCTACTGACTATCTTCCTAATGCTACTGACTATAGTTTTTTGACTCGATGTTCTCTTCGACAATCAATTATCCAAGGTATAAGGTCCTATGCCATTGTATATCAATTTATCTGAGACACATGTGCAGAACATAATTCAAACCTAAGTATCGCACTCAAGGGCCCAGTTCCCTTCTGGCTTCCAATCTTACCTAGATTTCTGTTTTTATACTTATATTTTACCTATATATTTTTGTAAATATCACAGGATCCCAATACCATTATTCATCCGGCAGAAAGATTCCTAACGCAAATCAAACATGTTATTAACCCTAAACATACACTTTTCCCTCAATCTAACTTTACAGAAGAGGAGGGACAGAGTTGGTCTTACAATACAGGAATGTAGGGGATCTTCCACCTGCTGAGAACATCAAAGGTATATGCAGAAATGATCCCCTGAGATGATGAAGGAAGCTATGAAGGACCTGAGAGAGCAAAAGACATCTTCCATGGCAAACTATCTGGTCAGGATGAAGGGATGTGTCTGAATCAGCCTCTACCTTCTTAATGTAGAGAAGATGGACCAAACCAGGCCTGTGTGGAGAGCTGTTCTCAGGTACCTATGGTTGGTATACCATTCTAACTGTGAAAGTGTGACAGGAAGTAGGGACAAACTCCATCTCATGTGACCCTTAGAAGTAACTGTTAGGACAAAGTGGTTGCCAAGTCAGTGACCTCTTTCAGTTCCTGAAGGAAATGACCTCACCTCACTGCCTTGGTGATGGAACTCTCTGGACGTTTGATCCTGGAAGACAGGCACCAAGAGCCAGTCACAGTCCCAGTCCCAGTTGTCTCACTTGTTTTGATTTACCAAGAACAGAGTCAGTCTTTCTTAGTACCTACTGATGTGACGATGGCCAAATGACAGGAAAGCTCTGAAGAGGAGCTTTTCCTGGGAAAGCTGGTAGTGGCTCACCCATGGCTCCTAACAACTTCAAAGTGTTGGCCAAGGAGACCAGACCTGATACAGGACAGGCCATTTTGGGGGAACATACAATGGCCCACCATTCTGAGGACACTATGGATAGTCACAGACTTACTTGAGCAAAGGAGGTGCCTTTGAGTGTGTGTGTATGGGTTTGTGGTTTTGTCTCATGTTCTGAGAATAAGTAGGAAAGGCTCTTTGTTTGGATTGGTGTGGACTGTTTCCAGTAAGTCGTTTGACAAGGCGAGTGCTTCTATGTCTGTGTATCCCACTCTGTCCGTGATTGTAGACATTAGAAAAGAGAATGCATCAATGGATGTGTCCTGTCTAGTAGAAAGCTTCCAAGCATTCATCCTGCCCAATTTACAAATGGACTGCAGCTTGTCTTATTGAAGGGCAACATCTGCTCTCAGTAGTTTCTGTTTTCTTCCTGAATTCTGGAAACTCTCCAGAATAGCCTCATGGTTTTGTGTCCAAGATATGTACCACCTCCAAGCTCTGTGAAATGGTGATGTACTGGATAGCTGAAGGGAATGGCGAGAATCTAAGAAAACTCAGATATCAGTGGGACCAGGAAAGTCTCAGTGGAGAAACCCTTCTTTGGGCCTTTTGCTTACCTATTGTTCTGTTGCCCTGAATTTCAGGAAGGTCTTTACCTCAGGACACTAATTTGTGAAGCCTGAAGAAAACTGTTTTCAAATGGAAATTAATGGGCATCACCTGTGGCTCTTTGCTTAATTGCTTTGGAAATGGATGTTTCTAAAACAGCCTCTTGGCCCTGTGTGAGGCTGTGGTTAGATACTCAGCACCTTATACATCCCACGTGTTCATCCAAAACCAAAATGGCCAAAAGAGCAGTCCTTGTGGATGAAATCTCTCCCTACCTCTGTAAGGTTCCTGACCTCTATCAAGTGAGAATAGGGTGCCTTTGGGTCAAATGAGTTCTTCAAAGCCCTTCAGAGGCTAGCCCATAGGTGATTCCAATGATTCCAATTCACATGAAGAATCTAAACCCCAAAGTCAGTAGTCCTCAAATTGGAGAAGCAGAGCAGTATTAACGGCAGGCCTATTTGATAAGTCATGGTTCACAGGAAGGTGTTCAGGCCACCCCAACGTTAAGCAAATGAGGGGCAAGGGAGCTTATTTTGGACACTGTCTTGGGCTGTGCCCCTCATGGAAACCTCCAGCCAGAGGTTAAAATGAGTATCTATATGGAAGAAGATGACGGCCATGTGGAAGTGTTCTGGTTTTAATTGTGGTTATTAGTGTGGTTGTTGAAAAATATGACTGGCTCCACCTGGTCTTGAATCCTAGTGTGATTCCCCTTAGAGACTGAGTTCTGGAACTGATCTCAGAGAGGTATTGCCATGAGTTTTGTTGGGATTTTAGGAGGCCATGCATGAGAGTCACCCTTGGAAACTGAGATCTGTGCCCAGGAAGGCTTTCCACAGAGCACAGGGAATCTCAGCCAGGTTATCACATAATTTTTTTCTGAAAGAATTAGCACCCATAGTTGAGAGTCAAAACACGCAAGGATTTTACATTGTAGACCTCAATATGCCTGGCTTTATGTGACCATTTGGCAACTCTTTGGGAAGCCTTGCCTGTGAGAGTCTTCCAGAGCTTTCATTGAAATGGGCTTCCTAACCATTTACTGGTTACTGAATTAAATGAAACCCTCAGTGCCTCCAACTTCAACCTTGAAAAATGGGCTCAATAAATACCATGAAATTTTTGAAATTCCCATTACCAGGTGGCACTGGAAAACCATTGGAGATCCTGTTGCTGATCATGAGTGTACGAGAAAGTGCCTTGATTGACTGGGTTTCACAAAAATGGTGTAGAACAGAGATACCAGTAAGTTGGAACCTGCTGAGTAGTGGGCCTACAGCAAAGGTGGGTAAGTGTGAGATAAACCATCTCTGGTGGTTTCATGTGGATTGGCCATTGGCTTTCAAATGGCTTGTGACTGACATGATGCAGCCAGCAGACCCTTATATGTAAAGGCATCTTGTTATATGGATAGGTTTCTGGGCAATGTTCAGAATCAGGTTGATATGGTCAAGGGGGCAAGCTATGTTGGACATAAGCCTGGTTGGTGCATTCTCCTGGAGACCCTGTCTCACCACACGTGAAAGAACTCCCTCCAGCACTGTGTCCCAGTTGAACTCCTTGTATTTCAGTAAGCCAATACCAAACTCCCAGTGCAGCAGCAAGAATCACCACGAAAAGTAGAGTATGACCAAATGGCTTCACAGTCCACACGCAGAGACACTTATCCCCCAGTTGCCACAGTTTACCCACAAAGTGAGAATTCAGCACTGCTGCCTCATTTTAATTGGAAAATAAGATACCATGTCCTCCAGGTCACATAGATGTTGACCCAGTTTTGATGGTCTCACTACATAGGATGCTAAAGCTACTGACAACAACATACATTTTAAGTGTCCCAACTCAGAGGCAGTATCTCAAGAAGTCTTTAGGCCTGCAGAGCTCCATGTTGTGGAGTGTTTACCTTGTCTTTTACTTTTGGAAACTCATCTACCACCTCCAAGGTTGTGAACTCCTCAGCATATTCCATTCCGGGTATGTATTCACAGATTTTCTAACTCTTATCCTCTAATTGTGTATTTCTTCCAGCGAGGGTAATATCAAGGGATTGTTTTTAATGTGAGTGGGAAGATTTTTGTGTAGCACATATTTGCAAACACATTGGGTTTACTTTCCTATTTTCCATTTGAAATACTGAATCTCTGACACTAACCCATACCCTACTAGACTCTGACTACTAATCCTTATATGAATGAGAATAGTAACCCAAAAAGAATACAAATACAAGCAATTCAGAGAAGGCATGGTATGTAGTTGGACATCCCTTTTGCATTATATTGTGTAGGAGTTATAAATATAGTTAATGTTTATTGACATAGTTCTCCATGTGTTTTTAAAATTAACAAATATGTGAATTCCTCTCTCCCTTTTTCTGTAGCCTATTAAGCACATGTATTTTTATATGCACAAATAGAATCCTACCTGGTATCACATGTACATTCTTCTGAGGTGGCTGCCATGGCAGATAAAAATTGTGAGAAGAGATCACTCCTCCTAACCTCTGTTGGAACAGAAAATTCAACCTATGGGTGAGCTTCCTAGTTGACCAACATTATGCATAAATCCATTTTCAGTAAAATGTATATTTTTGGATAAGTGGATGTTATATATTTAATGATGAATTTCAATTGGCATATATATTGCTACTTTTTAATGTCTCGGTGTGTGTGTTTGTGTGTGTGTATATATATATACTCTCCCGATTTTTCAAAATATGAAATATATGTGTCTTATTATACACTTCCTAAAATTATTCATATTCATGTATGAGGATTTATAATGAACTTTTCACAAGATTATTCTCAGAAATATTCATCCACCTGAAATACATATTTGTTTCCTAATACTGAAAACTAACTTCAGTGAATGGTGCATACAAATCATAATATTTTGACATTGCAAGATGGCCGCGAATAGAGAGCATCATACCCAGTGTACCGCGCCACTGCGCAGGTGACTAACGACTAAGAACGACAAAAAACTATCTTGTTAGGAACTTACAGCAAAATGGGGGTGCACTGAAACCTAGAAGAAGGATTTCTAGCACTGAGGTCCGGTAAATGAGTCTCAAACATGAGCCAACTCTGCGACCGGAGATCCTGTCTGACTGATCCGCGCTACCCGTCCAGTGGCTACAGACAGCAGGGCACCACCGAGATGCGATCAATAATCACGGAGAAACGTTGATGCAGATTCTGTGGAATTCTGCCAGTAGAGTCCCCACTGAGCCCTGGGCTGAGTTCAGGGTTTCAGATGGGGAAGGAAGTGGTACAGTTCTAACCCCCACAATAGAAACTCCACGAAGGAAACTAACGGCCACCATCTTGGTGAGCTGAAGTAACGACAGCCACTCCCCTACAGATTGCAACAATAAAATGTTGTTATTCTGTTACTGTTACTCAGCTCATCTCCCATACTTCGGGGAATTTGCATCAAATCTTTCCTAGGCTTTCTGGGGGAGAGATTATCAGAGGGAGCCTGCATAAAGATAGGGGAAAACTAGAGGCACCTGACTTTCAACTCCCCCTCCCATCAGTGGTGAAAAAAACCTGTCTAGCCAGCGCTGAGAGAGGGGCAAGCGGAAAAAAAAAAATCAAAACAATAGAGTGCCGGGGTTCCCAATAGCCAACTGTGCAATCAGAGATCTGGGCTGATTGAATCATGCAGCCAGGCCTGCTGTTTCAGATGGCGGGGCACCACCGAGAAGTGACCTGAAGCAGGGAGAAATGTTGCTGCGGATTCTGTGGAATCCTGCCGGCTGAGCTCCCACTGATCCCCGGGCTGAGTTTGGGAATTCAGACAGGGAAGAAAGTGGTATAGTTCTATCCCCCACAAAAGAAACTCCACCAAGGAAACCAGCGGCCACCATCTTTGAGATCTGAAGTAACCACCGCCCCTCTCCAATAGACTGCAACAATAAAACAGATGTGTGTTACTCAGCTCATCTCTCATACAGCGGGGAATTCGCATAAAATGTCTCCTAGGCTTTCCGGGGGAGGGTTAATCAGAGCAAGCCTGCATAAAGACGCAAGAAAAACTAGAGACACCTGACTTTCGACTCCCCCTACCATCAGTGGCCATAACGAAACGTGTATAGCCAGTGCTGGGGGAGGGGCAAGCGGAAAAAATCAAAACAATAGAGTGTCTGGGTTCCCAAAAGACACCCTCCACACCCAACAAACGGCAGGCACAGAGTACAGTTTGAACTGCCGAGAGGCATCACTCAGGGGAAATCTGGTCTAGAAAAAGAAACCAGGACAAGCAGGAGAAACCAAAGGACTAGAAGGCAGGCCCTTGTGACTGGGCGGCTGGAGACCGCAGGACTCCACGTGACATTCCACCCACTGCCTGAGTGACTGGGGGGCTGAGGAATGCCCGCCCGCCGGCAACCGAGCGTGAGACTGCGTGGCTAGAGATTGCCAACCCAACGGCGACAGCCCACCTGCTGCCCGCGTGACTGGGCGGCTGGAGACCACCTGCCCGCTGGCGACCAACTGCGCAATTGGGCGGCTGGAGACCGCCCGCCTGCCAGTGACCCAGAGCTGAAACAAACCAGAGACAGTCAAGTCCCACCCCCCAATTCGGACACCTCGGCAAGGAGCCTGGGGCCGGCCAAAGCAGAGAGGTGACATCACTGGTGCTCGGCCTTCGGAATTACTTCCAAGCGGAATCCACTTTAGCAGGCATAGTTTACCAACACAAAGGAGAGACAACAGAGATATACAACACCCAAACAAATCTAAAGAATAAAGCAGAAACACAGCAATCAAATAGAGCTGGAAAGTAACGTGAACATCATGAAAAAACAAGGGCAAAAAAGGAGTACAAACAATGCAGGACAACTTAAATCTACAGGAGGACCTTGAAGCATCAGAAACAGGGATAGGGAAAGAACTCAAGGCATACCGAACTCAGATGGAAAGGAATATTAGAGAAGACATGAGGCAGCAAGTCCAAGCAATAAAAGTATATTTTGAAAATCAATTAAACAAACAAATTCAAATGGCAAAGAATGAGCATTACCAGGAGATAGAGATCTTAAAAAAAATATTAAACAGTAATCCTAGAAATGCAGGAAAATATAAACCAAATTAAAAACTCAAACGAGAATATTACAAATAGACTAGATCAAGTAGAAGTCAGAACATCAGATAATGAAGACAAAGTTTATCAACTTGAAAAGAATTGAGTAAACACAGAAAAGATGCTTAAATCCCACCAGGAATTTATTCAAAAGATATGGGATGTCATAAAAAAACAAAAAACAAATTTAAGAGTCATCAGGATAGAAGAAGGCATAGAGATTCAAACCAAAGGAATGGACAACATATTAAATGAAATAATTCTATAAAACTTCCCAGAGATGAATGATGGATTGGATTGCCAATTCCTGGAAGCCTACAGGACCCCAAACATTCAAAACCAAAATAGACCAACTCCAAGATATATAATTATGAAGATAGCCAACATACAGAACAAGGAGAGAATATTAAAAGGTATAAGAGAAAGGAGGCAGATTACATTCAGGGGTAAACCAATTAGGTTAACAACTGATTTTTCATCACATTCTTTGAAAGTGAGAAGATCCTGGAACAATGTAATTCAAATGCTGAAAAAAAAAAAAAGAATTCCAACCAAGAATACCATATAAAGAAAAGTTAAGCTTCAGATTTGACAATGAAATTAAAGTCTTTCACGATAAACAAAAGCTAAAACAATTCTCAGCCAGAAAACCAGCACTGCAAAGCATTTTGTGCAAAATACTACAAGAAGAAGAGTTAAAAAATAGTGCCCAAAACTAACAGTGGGAAGTATCTCAGTAAAGCGGGAGGAAAGTAACCAAAAAAGTAAAAACTATCCAAACTAAAATATAATAAATAAATAAACATGACTGAAGTACAAATCATATTTCAATTGTAACCTTAAATGTTAATGGCCTAAATTCACTAATCAAGAGACATGTGCTAGTAACCTGGATCAAAAAAACAAATCCAACAATATTCTGCCTTCAGGAGACTCATATGATAGGAAAAGACATACACAGGCTGAAGGTAAAAGGTTGGGAAAAATCATAACACTCACATGGCCCTCGGAAGCAAGAAAGATTTGCCATACTCATATGGAATAATATCAACTTCAAACCTAAGTTAATCAAAAGGGATAAAGAATGACACTATATTCTGTTAAAAGGAAACATCCACCAACAAGAAAAAAACAATTATCAATTTGTATGCACCAAGCAATGGAGGTGCAACGTTCATAAAACAAACTCTCCTCAAGTTCAAGAGTCAAATAGACTACAACACAATAATTATGGGTGACTTCAACACACCACTCTCGGCATTAGAGAGATCCTCTAGACAAAAACTGAATAAAGAAACTATAGAACTCAACAGCACAATCAATAACCTAGACTTAACCGACATATATAGAATATATCAACCATCATCAAGTGGATACATGTTCTTCTCAGCAGCACATGGATCCTACTCAAAGATACACCATATATTATGCCATAGGGCAATTCTTAGTAAATATAAAGGCATGGAGATTATACCGTGCACCATATCTGATCATAATGGAATGAAACTGGATATCAATGAGAAAAGAAGGAAGGAAAAATCCTACATCACATGGAAAATGAACAACATGCTACTGAATGACCAATGGGTTACAGAAGACATAAAGAAGGAGATAAAAATTCTTAGAGACAAATGACAATACAGACACAACATACCGGAATCTATGGGACACAATGAAAGCAGTTTTAAGAGGGAAATTCATTTCTTGGAGTTCTTTCCTCAAAACAAGAAAAAAAAAAACAACAAATAAATGAACTTAAACTACACCACAAAAACCTGGAAAAGGAAGAGCAAAACAACAGCAAATGTAGTAGAAGACAAGAAATAATTAAATTTAGAGCAGAAATCAACGAAATTGAAACAAAAAAAAGTTGAAAAAATTGATAAAACTAAAAGTTGGTTCTTTGAAAAAATAAATAAGATCAACAGGCCCTTAGCCACGCTAAGGAAGAGAAGAAGAAAGAGAATTCAAATTACTAACATGTGGGATAAAAAAGGCAATATCACAACAGACACTACAGAAATATAGAAGATAATTAGAAAGTATTTTGAAACACTATATTCCAATAAAATAGAATATTGTGAAGATATTGATAAATTTCTTAAGTCATACGATCTGCCCAGATTGAGTCAGGAAGACACAAACAATTTAAACAGGCCAATAACAAAGGAAGACATAGAAGAAGCAATCAAAAGACTGCAAACCCAAAAAAAGCACTGGACCGGATGGGAATACAGCAGATTTCTACAAAACCTTCAAAGAAGAATTAAAATCAATATTTTTCAAGCTTTTTCAAGAAATAGAAAAAGAAGGAGCTCTTCCAAATTCATTCTATGAGGCCAACATCACCCTGATCCCGAAACCAGACAAAGACACTTCAAAGAAAGAATACTACAGACCAATTTCTCTAATGAACTTGGATGCAAAAATTCTCAATAAAATTCTGACAAATCGAGTACAAAAGCATATCAAAATAATTGTGCACCATCATCAAGGAGGATTCATCCCTGTGATGCAAGGATGGTTCAATATACGAAAATCAATAAATGCCATTCACCACATCAATAGACTTAAAGACAAGAACTATATGATCATCTCGATAGATGCAGAAAAGCATTTGACAAAGTTCTGCATCCATTTATGTTCAAAACTCTATAAAAACTAGGGATAACAGGAACTTACCTCAACATTGTAAAAGCTATATATGCTAAACCTCAGGCTAGCATCATCCTAAATGGAGAAAAAACTGAAGGCATTCCTTCTAAAATCTGGAACAAGACAGGGATGCCCTCTATCACCACTTCTATTCAATTTGGTTCTTGAAATACTAGCCAGAGCAATTAAACAGACAAAAGAAATTAAAGGCATAAAAATAGGAAAAGAAGAATTTAAAGTATCACTATTTGCAGATGACATGATAATATATTTAACAGACACAAAAATGTCTACAAAGAAATGGCTAAAGTAATAAATGAATTCAGAAAAGTGGGAGGATATATAATTAACACGCATAAATCAAATGCATTCCTGTATAACAGAAAAAAAACTTCTGAAATGGAAATGAGGAAAACCACTCTATTCACAACATCCTCAAATAAAATAAGATACTTGGGAATCAACCTAACAAAAGAGGTGAAAGATTTATATAATGAAAACTACAGAAATCTAAAGAGAGAAATAGAAGAAGATGTCAGAAGATGGAAACATGTGCCCTGTTCATGAATAGGCAGAACTAACATCATAAAAATGGCAATATTACGCAACGTTCTCTACAGGTTTAATGCAATGCCAATCAAAATTCCAACGGCATTTCTTGTAGAAATAGATAAATCAATCATGAAATTCATATCGAAAAATAAAAGACCCAGAATAGCAAAAGCAACTGTAAGCAGGAAGTGTGAATCTGGAGGTATAGCGATACCAGAGTTCAAACTGTACTACAAAGCAATAGTAACAAAAACAGCATGGAACTGGTACCGAAAAATGCAGGTGGACCAGTGGTACAGAAGAGAGGACACAGAAACCAATCCACAAAATTACAACTTTCTTATATTTGATAAAGGGACTAAAAGCATGCAGTGGAGGAAGGATAGCATCTTCAACAAATGGTGCTGGGAAAATTGGAAATCCATATGCAACAAAATGAAACTGAATCCCGTTCTCTCACCATGCACAAAATTTAACTCAAAATGGATCAAGGATCTAGATATAAAATCAGAGACACTGCGTTTCATAGAAAAAAAAGTTGGCTACGATCTACATACTGTGGGGTCGGGCTCCAAATTTCTTAATAGGACGCTCATAGCCCAAGAGTTCTTAACAAGAATAAAAAAATGAGACTTACTTATACTAAAAAGTTTTTTTTCTCTGCAAGAGAAACAAAAAGGGAAGTAAATAGAGAGCCTACATCCTGGGAACAAATTTTTACCCCTCACACTTCAGATAGAGCCCTAATATCCAGAATATACAAAGAATTCAAAAAAAATTATCAATAAGATAACAAATAACCTAATCAACAAATGGGCCAAGGACCTGAAAAGACACTTCACCGAGGAGGACATACAATCAATCAACAAGTACATGAAAAAATGCTCACCATATCTAGCAGTCAGAGAAATGCAAATCAAACCCACCCTAAGATACCATCTCACTCCAGTATGATTGGCAGCCATTATGAAGTCAAACAACAACAAGTGTTTACGAGGATGTGGGAAAAAGGGGACACTTGTACACCGCTGGTGGGACTGCAAATTGGTGAGGCCAACATGGAAAGCAGTATGGGGATTCCTGGGAAAGCTAGGAATGGATCCACCATTTGAACCAGCTATCGCCCTTCTCGGACTATTCCCTGAGGATCTTAAAAGAGTGTACTAAAGGGATACTGCCGCATCAATGATCATAGTGGCACAATTCACAATACCTAGACTGTGTAACCAACCTAGATGCAATTCAATAGATGAATGGATAAAAAAAATGTGGCATCTATACACGATGGATGCAGCACTAAAAAATGACAAAATCATAGAATTTGCAGGGAAATGGATGGCATTAGAGCAGATTATGCTAAGAGAAGCTAGCCAATCCTTAAAAAAACAAATGCCAACTGTCTGCTTTGATAAAAATAGGGTAACTAAGAATAGAACAGGGAGGAAGAGCATGAGGAAAAGATTAATATTAAACAAAGACAAGTGGGAGAGAGAAAGGGAGAGAGAAGGGAAAGCATATGGAAATGGTAGGAGACCCTCATTGTTACACAAAATTACATATAAGACGTTGTGAGGGGAAAGGCGGGAACAAGAGAGAGAAGTGAGAAAGCAGATGAGGAAGAGAGGGAAGATAGAATGAAAGGGGAGGGGGGATAGTAGGGGATAATAAAGGTAGAAGAGGACAACAGTCACTAATGTGACATTATGTAAAAATGTGAATGTGTAACTGATGTGATTCTGCAATTCGTATTTGGGGAAAATTGGGAGTTCATAACCCATTTCAGTCAAATGTATGAAAGATGATATATCATGGGCTTTGTAATGTTTTGAAAAACCAATAAAAATAAATAAACAAAGGTTTAAAATTGAGTGGGAAGAAATCAGCTAAAAAGAAGTTGAGATGCATTCATTTTGATAAGCAGAAAGTTTGTTTTGTGTAGTTGTAAATATCACAAATTTATTTTACCAGAAAACTGGCTTTTGAAAATGAACATATATTGAGATTAAAGGATAATCCACTTACCTTCATGAAAAATTCATATCATTTCCTATATTTTTCATATTTCTTTTTTTTCGTGAATATTTTGTCATGGACCAGGTCTAGTCTTAGGCTACCTCATCTGACAAGTTCGTACAATGTGTTGGATTGTTCTTTTCATCTTTTATTTGATAGTTTGTAGCTGATAATGTGTATTTTTCCATATCTTTATTTGGACATACATACCCAACTATATCTTTGCATTTTATGTTTTACTGGGGAAGAGACTCATCAAAAGCTCATTATTATATGTATCAACAATGAAACATTTAGAGCATGCAATTATTCTTAATTTTGCATGAAAATATCTTTGTACCATTTTTCTTCTAAAGATGTAGAATTATTACTGTAATAAGTAACTACTTACAAGAAGAATTAAACAATTGATTTTATATCAATCATGAATATGAAAATTAATAAAATAAGTATTTGGCAATAAATATGCAATTGATAGAAATTAAAATCACAAGAAAGCCATTTAAAATGTCAGTGCATATGGTCCTTAAATAAAAGGTTGTTCAAATAAAATTTCACTAATTCATAAGAGTTAATATGCCATATCACAGCTTAATGTAATATAAAAACTTAAATGATAAGTATTGATAAATAAGAATGATACCTGTTTACTTAAATATGTTTATTTGATTTTCACTGTAAGCTGTTAATTCTAGAAGACTTGAAAATTAAGAAAGACTTGGTCTATATTATTTCTAACAGGCTAATCAAAGTACTTTTAAATATATATGTATATATATCATATGTAATACATATGCATGAATATAGATACATATGTATAATAAATGTATTGTAATATATCTATAGGTTATTATAATTATTAAATTTTCTCAAGAAAAAAGAATGACTATAAAAAAATTCTTAAATGTAAATTTCATAGCATATTACTGTTTGTAATGACATGAGAGAAAAACTCCTATGGAGGGAAAATGAAAAAGGAAGAGAGAGAAGGGGGAAAATGAGGAAGAAAGTGAGTAAAGAAGAGGGAGAGGAGTGTTTGATTATAAGATAAATGTGGAGGGTCTGGGTGTCTGGCTCAGTGGTAACATGCTTGGCTAGCATGTGTGAGGCACTGGGTTATATTCTCAGCACCACATATAAATAAATAAAATGAGGTCGATCAACAACTGAAAAAATTAAAAAAAATAAAAAAGTAGAAATATTACCAAAATTATAACTTTTTATGAATGCTAAATTAAAAAAAAATGTTACATAGCCTTATGTAATTTCTAGACTCCCCAAAATAGTCATTTAATGATAGATTACTAGTGCGATAACTAAAAATCCATTGCTCTTTCCTCGACATTCTGTGGAATGCTAGTGCTAAAATAAATTGTATTATAACACCAAAAAAAATTCTAATATTTCTACAGTAACTGACCCAGTTTAACATAAATGCAAGAAGATTCCTATGGGATATAATTGTATTTTGACGTTCATTTTTATTCAACACTGGTACATTACTATTTGTCCAGTTTATGCACATCATAGTATGTATATTTCATTCACAATTTAGCAAATTTATACGCATTTGTTTTACTTTCAATCACTTCCTGCTTCAGAACACATGTATTCCTCCACGTTTCTTGACTGCTCCTTTCATGAGACTTTTTTCCAAAGACATTATTTTTGATTTCCATTATCATTTTTGAAGCAAAACTCACACACCCGTCATGATAAACCGTAAACCTAATATTACCATTAGATGTAAAACTGGTGGGAATGAATGATTGTATATCAATATAAGATTTCTTGTATAATTTCAAATATCAATTCAATCCACTGTTTAATTTGGAACCAGTTATATTATTTATTCACAGTATGGTCTATTCATGCATTGTCTCTATATTGATAGACACAGGGTACACCTCTGTGTACCCTCGATAATAATTCGTATATCTTCAAAATTTTGCTCACAGAAATGGTGGAAGAAAGACTCATGTCAACTGATCTACATATACATTTTATCACAGTAATATTCTGGACACAAAATGCAAAGGTCACACTTAGGATTGTCCCGAAGCCTAAATGGAAAGTGAACATGGATTACTAAAAACATCCATGTCTTGGATGCCTAATTCTCTCAAATGTCAATCCTATTGGTGAGTACATATTTGTTTCTTCCCAAGATTATATATTCAACCTCAACCATGTTGAAAATGTCTAATCCTATCACTCACTTTATATTTTGTCTGATTTCCTAATGTCTCTATTGATATCTCTTTTCCTACATATTTTCCCCAGTTCATCATAGTGACTGATTCTTCACATGTGCTGACATTTACATTCACTCTTTATCCGAAACCCTATTGCTAAAGAACTTTTTGTCCAAATACTATACTCACTCTTTTTTCTAAACCTACCGACTATCTACCTAATCCTACCGACTATCCCTTTTTGACTGGATGAACTCTTCAACAATCAATCATCCAAGGTACAAGGTCCTATGCCATTGTATATTGATTTATCTGAGACATCTGTGCAGAACATAATTCAAAGATAAGTATCCCAATCATGTCCCAATGCCTTTCTGGTATTCAAATCTTACCTAGATTTCAGTTTTCATAATTACATTTCACCTGTATATTCTTATAAATATTGCAGGTTCCCAATACCATTATTCATCCAACAGAATGATTCCTACCACAAATCGAACATGTTATTAATCCTAACTATACACTTTTCCCTCAATCCAACTTTACAGAAGAGCAGGGACAGAGTTGGTCTTACAATACAGGGGTGTAGGGGACCTTCCACCTGTTGACAACCTCAAAGGTCCATGCAGATATGATCCCTGGAGAAGATGCAGGCAGCTATGAAAGGCCTGAGAGAGCAAACGTCATCTTCCATGGCAAACAACCCGGTCAGGTTAAAAGCATGTGTCTGAATCATCCTCTCTCTTCTTAATGTAGGGAAGATTGACCAAACTAGGCCTGTGTGGAGAGCTGTTCCCAGGTGCCTATTGTTTCTATACCATTCGAACTTGTGAAAGTGTCACAGGAAGTAGGCGCATCCTCCATATTATGAGACCCTAGGAAGCAAATGTTAGGACAAAGTGGTTGCAAATGCAGTGACCACATTCAGTTCCTGAAGGAAGTGACCTCACCTCACATCCTTGTTGATGGAACTCTCCGAATTTGGGTTCCAGGAAGCCAGGCATCCAGACCCAGTCCAAGCTCCAGTCACAGTGGTCTCACTTGTTTGGATTTACCAAGGACAGAGTCAGTCTTTTGTGGTACCTAGTGATGTGAGGATGGCCAAATGCCAGGAAAGTTCTGAAGAGGGGCACTTCCAGAGAAAGAAGCTAGAGGCTCACTGCTGTCTCCTGACAACTTCACAGAGTTGACCCAGGAGACCAGATCTGAGACAGGACAGGCCATTTCTGGGGAACATAGTATTGCCCTCCAGTCAGAGGACACTCTGGATAGTTTCAGACCTACTTGGGGGAAGGAGGTGACTTCGTGGGTGTTTGAGTGGGTTTGTGGTTTTTTCTCATGTTCTGAGAATAGTTAGGAAAGGGGGTTTGTTTGGTTTGGAGTGAACTGTTTCTAGTTAGTCCTTTGACAAGGCGAGTGTTTCTATGTCTGTGTATCCCACTGTGTCCATGGTTGTAGACATTAGAAAAGAGAATGCCTCAATGGGTGTGTCCTGTCAAAGAGAAAACTTCCAAGCATTCATCCTGCCCATTTTATAAATGGACTGTGGCATGCCTTATCATTGGGCAACACCTATTATTTTCTTACGTTCCTGTATCCTTCCTGAATTCTGGCCACTCTCCAAAATAGGTTCATGGTTTTGTGTAAAAGATATGTACCACTTCCAAGCTCTGTGACATGGCCATGTACAGGGTAGCTGAAGGGAATGCATCTCAGAAAACTCTGATATCAGTGTGACCAGTAAAGTCTCAGTGGAGAAACCCTGCTTTGGGCCTTTTGATTACCTATTGTTATGTTGCCCTGAATATCAGGAGCATCTTTTCCTCAGGCTACTCCTTCCTGAAGCCTGAAGAAAACAGTTTTCACATGGAAATGAATGGGCATTTTACCTTTGTGTTTTACAATAAAACCTTCACAGAGATTAGGCTCTCATTAACTTAAAAATACTTTTAAATTTTATCTAAGTGTAAAAAGTAACATGTAACTGTACATATCTTTTTGATAACAAGTCCAATTATACAACACAAATGATACACATAAATCTCCCACATGTTTTTATTTTAAGCCTAGAATTACCATACAACCTTAGAACATTTCTGTTTTCATACTTATATTTCATTTCTATAGTCTTATAAATATCGCAGGTTCCCAATAACATTATTCATACAGCAGAACAATTCGTAACCCAAATCGAACATGTTATTAACCCTAACCATACACTGTTCCCTCAATCTAACTTTACAGAAGAGCAGGGAAAGAGTTGGTCTTACAATACAGGAATTTAGGGGATCTTCCACCCGCTGAGAACCTCAAACGTCCATGCAGAAATGATCCCTGTAGAAGATGTAGGCAGCTATGAAGGACCTGAGAGAGTAAGAGTCACCTTCCATGGCCAACAACCTGGTCAGGATGAAGGGTTGTGTCTGAATCTGCCTCTCTCTTCTTAATGTAGAGAAGATGGACCAAAACAGGCCAGTGTGGAGAGCTGCTCTGGAGTGCCTATGGATGATATACCATTCTAACTTGTGAAAGTGTCACAGGAAGTAGGGGCAGCCTCCATCTCATGGGGCCTTGGAAGCAACAATTAGGACAATGTGTTTGCCAAGGCAGTGACCTCATTCAGTTCCTGAAGGAAGTGACCTCACCTCACTTCCTTGGTGTTCGAAATCTCTGAACATGTGGTCCAGGAAGCCAGGCACCCACAGCCAGTCCCAGTCCCAGTCCCAGTGATCTCACTTGTTTGGATTTACCAAGGACAGAGTCAGTCTTTCTTGGTACCTACTGATGTGAGGATGGCCAAATGCCAGTAAAGCTCTGAAGAGGGCCCTTTCCTGAGAAACCAGGTTGTGGCTCACCGCTGGCTCCTGTCAACTTCACAGAGTTGGACAAGGAGAACAGATCTGAGACAGAACAGGCCATTTCATGGAAACATAGTATGGCCCACCAGTCAGAGGACACTGCGGATAGTCACAGACCTACTTGGGGGAAGGAGGTGCATTTGTGGGTGTGGGTGTGTGTTTGTGGTTTTGTCTCATGTTCTGAGAATAGGTAGGAAAGGCAGTTTGTTTTGTTTGGAGTTAATTGATTCTAGTAAGTGGTTTGAAAAGGCGAGTGTTTCTAGGTCTGTGTATCCCACTGTGTCAGGGGTTGTAGACATTAGAAAAGAGAATGCTTCAATGGATGTGTCCTGTCTAGTAGAAAGCTTCCCCGGATTCATACTTCCCATTTATGAATGGACTGTGGCTTGCATTATTGATGGGCAACCCCTGATACCTTTCTAAGTTCCTGTTTTCTTTCTGAATTCTGGCCACTTTCCAGAATAGGCTCATGGTTTTGTGTCCAAGATGTATACCACCACCAAGCTCTGTGACATGGCCATGTACTGGATAGCTGAAGGGAATGGCGAGCAACTCAGAAAACTCAGATATCAGTGTAATCAGGAAAGTCTCAGTGGAGAAATACTGCTTTGGTTACCTATTGTTCTGTTGCCCTCAATGTCAGGAAGGTCTTTGCCTCTGGCCACCCCTTTGGGAAGCCTAAAGAAAACAGTTTTCAAATGGAAATCAATGGGCATCACCTGTGACTCTTTGCTTAATTGCATTGGAAAGGGATATGTCTGAATCAGGCTCTAGGTCCTGTGTTAGGCTTTGGCTTAGATTCTCAGCACATGATGGATGTAAAGAAAATCCCATGTTTGCATCCAAAACTCAATTGGCCAAAAGAGCAGTCATTATGGAAGAAGTCTCTCGCCTTCCCCTGTAAGGTTCCTGACCTCCATCAAGTGAGAATAGGAACCTTTGGATCAAATGAGTTCTTCAAAGCCCTTTAGAGGCTATCCCATAGGTGCTTGGGTTTTCTCCAGAATCCAAATCACATAAAGAATCTATACCTGACAGTCAGTAGGCCTCAAATTGGAGGAGCAAAGCAATATTAATAGCAGGCCTATTTGATCACTCCTGGTTTCCCGGACGAGTGTCCAGGACACCCTGACTTTAGGCAAATGAGGGGCAATGGAGGTTATTTTGGACACTGTCTTGGGCTGTGCCCCTCATGGAAACCTCAAGCCAGAGGTAATGATGAGTGTCCATATGGAAGAAGATGAGGGCCATGTGGGAGTGTTTTGGTTTTAATTGTGGTCATGTCTGGCCGTTGGAATAGATGACTGGGTCCACCTTGGCTTTAACTCTGTTGTGATTCCCCTTAGAGACTGAGTTGTGGACCTCACCTCAGAGACGTATTGCCATGAATTGTGTTGGGATTTTAGGAGGATTCACATGAGAGTCACCCTTGTAAAATGAGATCTAGGCCCAGGGTGGCTCTTCACCGAGCACTGGGAATCTCAGCCAGGTTACCACATGATTTTATTCTGAAAGACTTGGCAGCCATATATGAGAGTCAAAACACACATGGATGTCACAATGTAGATCCCAATGGGCCTGGATTCATGTGATCATTTGGCCACTGTTTGGGAAGCCTTGCCTGTGAGACTTCTGCAGAGATTTCATTGAAATGAGCTTCCTAACCATTTAATAGTTCCAGAATGAAATGAAACACACAGTGCCTCCAACTTCAACCTTGAAAAATGGGTAGATAAATACCAAGAAATTTTTAAACTTCCCATGACCAGGTGGCACTGGAGAATCTTTGGATATCCTGTGGCTGATCATGAGATTACAAGACAGTGCTTTGATTGACTGGTTTTCATAAAAATGGTTCAGAACAGAGATACCAGGAAGTTGGAGCCTGCTGAGAGGTGGGCCTACAGCAGTGCTGGGCAGGTGTGCAATAAAACAACTGTGGTGGGGCCATGTGGATCTTCCATTGGCTTCCAAATGACTTGTGACTGACATGGTGCAGCCAGCAGACCCTTGTATGTAAAGGCATCTTGTTATATGGACAGGATTCAGGGCAATGTTTAGAATCAGATTGCTATGGTCAAGGGGGCAAGTCATGTGGGATATAAGCCTGGTTGGTGCATTCTCCTGCAGACCCTGACCTACCAAAAGTGACAGAACTCACTCACGCACCGGGTAACAGTTGAATTCTTTGTATATCATGAAGCAAATACCAAAATCCCAGTGCAGCAGCAAGAAACACGACGAAAAGTGGAGGATGACCAAATGGCCTCACAGTCCACATGTGGATACACTTATCCCCCAGTTGCCACAGTTTACCTACTAAAGAAAATTCAGCACTGCTGCCACATATTCAGTGGAAAATAAGAAACCATGTCCTCGAGGTAACATAGATGCAGACACAGCTTTGATTGTCTCACTACAATGGAAGCTAAATCTCACGACAACAACATGTATTTCAAGTGGCCAAACTCAGAGTGAGTTTCTCAAGAAGGATTTAGGGAACCAGAGCTCCATGTTTGTGGACTGTTTTCCCTGTCCCTTACTTTTGAAATCTCCTCTTCCGTCTTCAAGGTTGTGAACTCCTGAGCATATTCCATTCCAGATATTTAGTCACAGATTTTCTAACTCTTCTCCTCTAATTGTGCCTTAGTCTCCGTGATTGTAATGTCAAGGCATCCCTTTCTCTGTATCCTATTCAGCACATGTATTTTTACATGCAATTATAGAATCTTACCTGATACCACACGTACATTCTTGTGAGGTGACTGACTTGGCAGATACAAATTGTAAGAGATCACTCCTCCTAAAAGCTGTTGGAACTGAAAATTCAATCTATGAGTGAGCTTCCTTGTTTAAGAACATTATACATAAATCCATATTCAATAAAATAAATACATTTGGATCTGTAGATGACATATATTTCATGGTGAATTTCAATTGGAATATATTATGCTATTTTTAATGTCTGTGTGTTTGTGTATGTATATATATATATACACACTCTCCAGATTTTTCAAAATATGAAATATATGTCTTGTTATACACTCCCTAAACTCATTCATATTCAAGTATGTGTATTTATAATCAAATTTTCACAAGAGTATTCTCAAAATTATTCATTCACCTGAAATACATATTTGTTTCCTAGTACTGAAAACTATCTTCAGTGAAAGGTGCATACAAATCCTAATATTTCCACAGTAACTGAACCAGTTTAACATCAATACAAGTAGATTCCTATGGGACATGTTGTGCATTTTGACATTTATTTTATTCAACACTGGTACATTACTATTTCTTCAGTTTATGCTCATCATAGCAAATATATTTCATCCAAAAGTTTGCAAATTTATAGGCATTTTGTTCACTTTCAATCACTTTATTCTACAGAACACATGTATTCCTCCATGTTTTTGATGGGTCTTTTCATGAGACTTCTTTCCAAACACATTATTTTCGATTTCCATGATCACTTTTGAAGCAAAACTCAAAGACACTTCGTGATAAACCATAACCCTAATATTACCATTAGATGTATTGCTGGTTGGAATGAATGATGGTATATCGATATAAGATTTTTTATATATTTTCAGATATGAATTCAATCTATTATTTAAAGTGGGACCAGTTATATTATTGATTCACAATGTGGTCTATTCATGCACTATCTCTATATTCATAGACACAGTGTACACCTCTTTGTACCACCAATACTAATTTATAGGACTTCAAAACATTGCTCCCAGAAATGCTGGAAGAAATACTAATGTCACGCGATCTACATATACATTTTATCACAGTAATATTCTGGACACAAAATGCAAAGGTTACACTTATGATTGTACCAAAGCCTAAAAGGAAAGTGAACAGGGATTACTAAAAACATCCATGTCCACATTGCCTAATGCTCTCAAATGTCAATCCTATTGGTGACTACATATTTGTTTCTTCCTAAGATTATATATTCAAACTCAACCCTGTTCAAAATGTCTAATCCTATCACTCACTTTGTACTTTCCCTGATTTTGTAATGTCTCTATTATTATCTGATTTCCTACATATTTTCCAAAGTTCATCATTGTGACTGAATCTTCATATGTGCTGACATTTACCTTCACCCTCTAACAGAAACCCTATTGCTAAAGAAGTTTTTTTTTTTTCCAAATCCTATACTCACTCTCCTTCCAAAACCTACCAACTATCTTCCTAATCTTACCTACTATCCCTTTTTGACTGGATGTTCTCTTCCACATTCAATCATCCAATGTACAAGGTCCTATGCCATTGTATATGGATTTATCTGAGACATCTGTGCAGAAAGTAAGTCAACACTAAGTATACCAATGAAGGGCCCAATGCCCTTCAGGGTTTCAAATCTTAGATTTCTGTTTTCATACATATATTTCACCTACATATTCTTATAAATATCGTAGGTTCCCAATAACATTATTCATCCAGCAGAATAGTTCCTAACACAGATTGAACATGTTATTAACCCTAACCATACACTCTTCCCTCAATCTAACTTTACAGAAGAGCAGGGACAGAGTTGGTCTTACAAGACAGAAATTAAGGGATCTTTCACCTGCTGAGAACCTCAAAGGTCATTAAAGATGATCCCTGGAGAAGATGTAGGAAGCTATTAAGGACCTCAGAGAGCAAAAGTCATCTTTCATTGCAAACAACCTGGTCAGGATGAAGGGTTGTGTCAGAATCAGCCTCTCTCTTCTTAAGGTAAAGAAGATGCAGCAAACCAGGCCTGTGTGGAGAGCTGTTCCTGGGTGCCTATGGTTTTATACCATTCTAACTTGTGAAAATGTCAGAGTAAGTAGGTGCAGCCTCCATCTCATGGGACCCTTGGAAGCAACTGTTAGGACAAAGTGGTTGCCAAGGTATGGACCTCATTCAGTTCCTGAAGGAAGTGACCTCACCTCACTTCCTTGGTGATGGAATTCTCTGAACTTGGGATCCAGAAAGCCAGGCATCCAGAGCCAGTCCCAGTCACAGTCCCAGTGGTCAAAATTTTTCGGATTTACCAAAGACAGAGTCAGTCTTTCTTGGTACCTACTTATGTGAGGATGGCCAAATGCCAGGAAGGTCTGAAGAGGGGCCTTTCCTGAGAAAGCAGATAGTGGCTCACCACTGGCTCCTTACAGATTCACAAAGTTGGCCACAGAGACTAGATCTGAGACAGGACAGCCCATTATGAGGGAATTTCTTATGGCCCACCATCAAACGACACTCCGTATTGTCACAGAGGTACTTGGGGGTCTGTGTGGGTGTGGGTGTGGGTATTGGTTTGTGGTTTTGTCTCATGTTCTGAGAATAGGTAAGAAAGTCGGTTTGTTTGGTTTGGTGTGAACTGATTCTAGTAAGTCGTTTGACAAGGCTAGTCTTTCTATATCTGTGTATCCCACTGTGTCCATGGTTGTAGACAATAGAAAAGAGAATGCATAAATACATGTGTCCTTTCTAGTAGAAATCTTCCCAGCATTCATTCTGCCCAATTTATGAATGGTCTGCGGCTTGCCTAATGGATGGGCAACACCTAATATCTTCTTAAGTTCCTGTTCTCTACCTGAATTATGGGCAACCTCCAGAATACGCTCATGGTATTGTGTCCAAGATATGAACCACCTCCACGCTCTGTGATACGGCCATGTACTAGAGAGCTGAAGGAAATGTTGAGCATCTCAGAAAACTCAGATATCAGTGTGACCAGGAAAGTCTCAATGGAAAAACCCCGCTTTGGGCCTTTTGCTTACATATCCTTCTGTTGCCCTGAATGTCAGGAAGGTCTTTGCCTCAGGCTATGCCTTTTTGAAGCCTGAAGAAAACAGTTTTCAAATGGAAATGTATAAACATTACCTGTGGCTCTTTCTTAATTGCTTTGGAAAGGGATGTGTCTGAATCAGCCTCTTGGCCCTGTGTGAGGCTGTGGCTTAGATTCTCAGCACCTGATGGATCTAAAGAAAAATCCCATGTGTGCATGCAAATCAAAAAGCCAAAAGAGCAGTCATTTTGGATGAAGTTTCTCGCCTTCCTCTGTAAGGTTTCTGACTTCCATCATTGAGAATATGGATCCTTTGGGTCAAATGAGTTCTTCAAAGCCCTGCAGACACTAGACCATAGGTTCTTGGGTTTTCTCATGACTCCAATTAACATAAAGAATCTAAACACCACAGTCAGTAGGCCTCAAAATTGAGAATAAGAGCAATATTAACGGCAGGCCTCTTTGAACACTCCTGGTTCACAGGAAGGATGTCCCGGCCACACTGACTTTAGGCAAATGGATGCAAGGGAGCTTATTTTGGACACTGTCTTAGGCTGTGCCCCTCATGGAAACCTCCAGCCAGAGGTTATAATGAGTGTCTATATGGAAGAAAATGAGGGCCATGTGGGAGTGTCTTGATTTTAATTGCGGTCATTTGTGTGGTGCTTGGAATAGATGACTGGGTCCACCTGGGCTTGAACACTGGTGTGATTCTCCTTAGAGACTGAGTTGTGGAACTTACCTCAAAGAAGTATTGCCTTGTATTGTGTTGGGATTTTAGGAGGCCATGCATGAGAGTCGCCCTTGGAAACTGGGATCTATGCCCAGGTTGGCTTTCCACAGAGCACTGGGAATCTTGGGAAGGATATCACATGATTTTATTCTTAAAGACTTGGCAGCCATAGTTGCAAGTCAAAACACATATGGACCTCAAATTGTAGACCTCAATAGGTCTGGCTTCATGGGACCTTTTGGCCTGTCTTTGGGAAGCCTTGCGTGTGATAGTTCTCCAGAGCTTTCATTGAAATGAGCTTCCTCTCCATTTAATCATTCCTGAATGAATTGAAACCCACAGTGCCTCCAACTTCACCCTTGAAAAATGGCTAGATAAATACCTTTAAATTTTTGACATTCCCATGACCAGGTGGACCTGGAGAACCTTTGGATGTCCTATTGATGACCATCAGTGTACCAGACAGTGCCTTGATTGACTGGGTTTCATGAAAATGGTGTGGAACGGAGATGCCAGTAATTTGGAGCCTGCTGAGTAGTCGGCCTAGAGCAGTGGTGTGCTGGTGTGTGTTAAAACATCTGTGGTCGGGTCATCTGCATCTGCCCTTCGCTTCCAAATGGTTTGTGACTGACATGGTACAAGCCCCAGATCCTTGTATGTAAAGGCATCTTGTTATATGGAGAGGATTCAGGGCAATGTTTACAATCAAATTGCTATGGTCAAGAGGGCAAGCTATGTTGGATAGAAGCCTTGTTGGTGCATTCTCCTGCAGACCCTTACCCACCGCACGTGACAGAACTCCCTCCTTCACTGTGTCCCAGTTGAACTTCTTGTATTTTGTGAAGCAAATATCAAACTCCCAGTGCAGCTGCAAGAAACACCACAAAAATTGGAGGATGACCAATGGCTTCACATTCCACTCTGGGAGACACTTAGCCACCAGTGGCCACAGTTTCCCTACAAAGAGAGAATTCAGCACTGCTGCCTCATGTTCATTGGAAAATAAGAAACAATGTCCTCTAGGTCACATAGATGCTGACCCAGCTTTGATCGTCTCACTATAAAGGAAGCTAAAGCTCCTAAAAACAACCTCAGATGAAGTTTCTCAAGAAATATTTAGGCCGGCAGAGCTCCATGTTTGTGGTGTTTTTACCCTGTCCCTGACTTTTGGAAACTCCTATACCACCTCCAAGGTTGTGAACTCCTGAGCATTTTCCATTCCAGATGTGTATTCACAGATTTTCTAACTCTTCTCCTCTAATTGTGTCTTACATGGGATGAAGGTAATGTCAAGGCATTTTTCTGAATACACATTGGATTCTTTTTCCAATTTTCCATTTGAAATACTGAATCCCTGACTGTCAGGCGTAGAAGGAATTCACCTTCAGAGAATAGCCTGACACTTACAAGAAACAGCCCCCATGGAGACATCCTGTCTGGGAGACATCCTGTAGCCAACTGTGTCTCTGAGACATCCTGTTGCCATCTGTATTCCTGAAACATCCTGAGTTTATCTCACCTTGTGAAGACATCCAGGAACTTTGGATAAGAGAGCTTTCCCATCTCCAGCATATAAATGCCCCTGTGTGAAAAATAAAAGTTTGCAGCTTGATCAGAACTCCTGTCTTGCTGTCATCTCTCGTGTCTCTTGTCCCTTCATTCCTCCGCATCTAGGTTCGCTGCCCCTGTTGATGTGTCTTTCCAGCCGTGACTACTGGCACCCACTGACTGGGGCTCGAGCCTTTGACTGATTGGGAACCCCGTCCTCCTGGAAGACTTCATCAAGTGGAGCTCGCGATTGCCTCAGCAGACACCACAAAGAGACAGATCCAGGAGGAGAGTGGGGATGACGCACGGTGAGTGACCCACCATGGGACAAGCAGTTTCGTCACATGATTTGTTTTTGTCAGGCCTCAAGGAGTCCTTCAAGACATGAGGGGTGCGTGTTAAAAAAAAGGACTTAAAATTTTTCTTCTAATACATAGGAGAATTGTGTCCATGGTTTCACATTGAAGTGACCATTGATGGCAAAAGATGGCTTAGAGTAAGAGACTGTTTAAAAGATTATTATGAAACCTTTGGCCCAGAAAAAGTGCCAGTTCCCACCTTTTCTTACTGGAACTTAATTAATGAAATTCTTAAAAGTTCACCCTTTGACAATGGTACCTTACAACTTGTCAGGATTGGAGAAGAGACTATGCAAAACACCTCTCGTCTCCCCACGGCATGCCCATCAGTTAGTATAGACATTGACCCTTCTCAGTCTCCCCAGGACCCTGGGAACCTTCCTAGTCCCCCTCAAAATACCACCCTAATGAATAAGGCTCCAATGGTTACCAAACACCTTTATCGAGTTTTAAATCCCAGAGACACATTGACCCCTGGGACGGAGGCTACCTTGGAGAAGGAAGCAGCAAGCTACCATTCAGAAGATGCGCCACCTCTCAGGACCCTGCCACAGCCTATAGGACTTACACATCTACCTACCTCCTATATCCCTCCTGCCTTTTGTGCTCCAGCCTTTCAGGAGCAAAATGCAACCCAGATATTTTTCCCCACTTCCCTTGCCTAGCCTGGCTCCCTTGTGAGAGTCTCTCCAACATAGACGGGAACAGATCAAACTTTTAAAAGAATTAAGATCCCTAGACTCTGAGCTCTGTTCATTAGCCTTAGGCACGGAGTCAATGCAAGCTGGCCCACGGCGGTCTAATACAAAGGCCAAGCCACTCCATCAGCCTGTTCTCGCCTTCCCAGTCACCCGCAGTCAGATAGATAAGCCTGCCCAGGCTGAGGTCAAAGACTTAGACGAGGATCAAGAGGAGGAAGTGGGGGAAATGGATCAAGGAGATCAGGACTCAGAGGATGAGGAGTTCACCCCTAGGCAGGAGGGAACCCAGAGTGTCTACAAAAAAATTAAGCCTGCGTTTTCTTGAAAAACATAAAAAGACTTGTGCTCACAATGGCCCCACTGTGCCCTACAAGTTGACTTTATTAGAAAGCCACAGCGCACAATGGCTTACTCCCAATGATTGGAAATTTTTAGACCAAGCTACCCTCAGTGCCGGAGATTTCCTGTTATGGAATGCAGAATTCGAGGAGCACTGTCAGGAAACTGCTCAAAAAAAATTAACTAAGGCCTCCTCTAAATCCTGAACTTATATTAAGCTAGTGGGCTATGCGCCATTTGACACTAAAACTAAATAGGCACGTTTCCCTGCTGGAATTTTGGCGCAGATTCAGATGGCTTGCTTACATGCTTGGAGATGCCTCCCTCAAACTGGCTCGGCTACCACTTCTTTGGCAAAAATTTGACAAGTACCCAACGACCCTTATAGAAACCTTGTTCCCCGGCTTAACCTAGCTGCAGAATGCTTGCTTGGACCAAGCGAAAGCAAAAGAACTTTTGTAAAACATCTTGCCTTTGAAAACGCCAACCCGGCATGTCAGGATGTTCTTCGACCACATAAGGAAAAAGGGAAACTTTCGGACTTTATTAGACTCTGTGCAGGGGTGGGTGCAGCCCATGCCATGGGTCTCGCCCTACATGCCCCCTTTACCAAGGCCTTTCACAATCCTGGCTCATGTACTTGCTTTACTTGTAAACAACCTGGCCATTTTGCACGCAAGTGTCTGAAAGACAAAGAAAGCCTAGGAATATCGTCTCCTCAAACTGGGGCTAAACCGCCCCCAGCTACCCATTGTTCTAGATGTGGTAAATGTCATCACTGGGCCAGTAAGTGTAGATCTAAGACAAATGGCCTCAGACAGCCTATTTCTTCCTGCTTCTCAGGAAACCCCCTGCGGGGCCAGCCCCTGGCCACGACCTCCCCCAGGACAAAACCAGGGGCAATAAGGTTTATTCCCTTCCAAACTCCAAACCTACCACAAAATTCTTCCCCACAATTGCCTCCCTCCAAGTAGCCAACCCAGGCAGCGCAGGATTGGACCTCTGTGCCACCACCAATACAATATTAGACTCAATGCAATGGCACCAGATAATACCCACTAGAATTATGGGTCCCCCTTCATCTCATACGAGTGCCCTTATTCTTGGAAGAGCCTCTGCTACCTTAAATGGTGTTCAGGTCTTCCCTGGCATTAATGATAATGATTTCACTGGAGAAATAAAAATACTAGCAACAGCTATTAATGGAGTTGCGGCCATCCCAGCAGGAACAAGACTTGCACAATTAATATTCCTTCCCTTGGATTCAGGAGGCACTTCCACCGCCCAAACATACAATGGGGGACAGCCTCCCTCGGCTCCTCTGATGTATATTGGGTTCAGCCCATTTCTCACAATAGACCCACCCTTACCTTACTTATTGAAAAAAAGGAATTCCAAGGAATTCTAGATACTGGAGCTGATGCCACAATTATTTCTCACAAATACTGGCCATCAGGTTGGCCCATCACCGCATCCTTGAATGACCTAAAAGGGTTAAGAGTCAAAAAATCCCCATGTCAGTTCTAGGGCTCTTAGCTTTACTGATAAAGAGGGTAATAAGGTGACTGTCACTCCTTTCATTGTTCCTGACCTCCCTGTTAACCTATGGGGCCGAGATATTTTGAGTCAAATGGAAGTCATTCTTGCTAGTCCCAATTCCATGGTGACTCATCAAATGCTTCGTATAAATTTTGTCCCTGGTACAGGCCTTGTGAGACTGAGACAAGGACTGGTGGGGACTATAAAACCCATAAAAAAACAAATACATATGGACTTGGGTATTCTGATTTTTAGTGTCGGTTCCTGACCCTCCTGTACCCCATGCAGATAAAATTATTTGGGAGACTCAGACTCTTGTGTGGGTGGATCAGTGGCCCCTTACCCCCCCAAAAAAATTGGAGGCTGCCTCCATGTTAGTGCAGGAACAGCTGGCAGCCGGCCATGTAGAGCCCTCAACCTCACCATGGATTACTCCCATTTTTGTTATCAAGAAAAAATCAGACAAGCAGCATCTTTTACAATATTTGTGTGCCAGTAATAAAGTTATGTGCCTGATGGGAGCACTACTGCCTCGAATTCCCACACCAATGGCTATTCCCAAAACTATTGTAAAATGGTTATTGACTTAAAAGTTTGCTTTTTTACCATTCCTTTACATCCTGAGGATAGACCCTATTTTGCCTTTAGTCTCCCTTGCATTAATTTCCACGGCCCTATGCAGAGATTTCAATGGAAGGTTCTTCCCCAAGGTATGGCCAACAGCCCTAGTCTTTGCTAAATATAAGTTGTTCAAGCAGTAGACCCTGTGAGAGAGTGATGACCACAATTTTATGTTTTACATAATATGGATGAATTTTTAATTGCTGCACCTAATTACCATGACCTTAATAATTGTTACTTGGACCTTTAGAAAACCCTCACTACCTTGAGACTACGGATAGCTCCTGATAAGGTTTAAACACAGGACCCTTATACCTATTTGGGCCTTAAACTTCAAGATAATCAGATCCAAATTCATAAAATACAACTGCGTGTGAACCATCTTCACACCCTTAATGATTCTCAAAAATTACTGGGAGATATTCAATGGCTAAGAACATATTTAAAATTATCCACTTGTGTACTTTTGCCCCTTAATGATATTTTGAGAGGTGATTCCTACCCTTCCTCCCCTCAAAAGCTTACTCCTGAGGCATGGCAGGCATTAAACCAAGTCACAGAGGCCATTGCCAAACAGTTTGTTACACAAATTTCTTATAACCTTCCTCTGGTTCTGGTTCTTTTACACACTCCTCATATACCCTCAGGAAAATTTTGGCAGTGATATCCATATTTTAAAAATAAAGGCTTCCCCTTGCTTTGGGTCCATTTATCCACCACATCCTCCAAGTTTATTACCGTTTATCTTGCTCAGGTAGCTTCTATTATTATTAAAGTCGTTTGCTTTCTCGACAACATTTTGGCAAAGACCCTGATAATATTTTAATTCCATATACTAATGACCAAACCCAATTTTTACTACAGAGAGGGGATGAATGGGGTATTGCCCAATCAGGCCATTTGGGAACAATTGATAACCACGTCCCCAATGACACCCTTTTACATTTTGTCCAGATACATCCATTTATTTTTCCCAAAATTACTCAAAAGGCTCCCAGTTCCAAGCCCTTACTGTCTTTACAGACGGTTCCAGTAATGGCTGTGTGGTCTTTGTTGTCAATAACCAGCCTACAGCCTTTGATACTGTCTATCATTCAGCACAGTTTGTGAAATTGTTTGCCATAACACAAGTTTTTATAACATTTTGTGATAATCCTGTTAATATTCATACAGACAGTGCCTACATTGCTCATTCTGTGCCCCTGCTGGAGATTTCACCCGCCATTAAAGCTTCTTCCAATGCGGCCTATCTGTTTCACCAGCTTCAGCAGCTAATTCAGGCCAGACAATACCCATTTTTCTTAGGACACATCAGGGCACACTCTGATCTTCCCGGCCCTCTAACACAGGTAATGCTCAAGCTGATGCAGCAACTCCTACCATCTTTCCAATTTTTGGTGGCTCCATTCAATAGGCCACGGAGCTAAACAATCTTCACCAACTAAATTCCCAGAGCCTTCGATTACTTTGTAAAATTACCAGGCAACAGAAACGAGAAATAGTAAAAGAATGCCCTGCTTGCGCTCTCTCCCTCCCCATTCAACACTTGGGAGTTAACCCCCGAGGATTACTGCCAAATCAGGTTTGGCAAATGGATGTTACTCATTTTCCTGAATTTGGAAAAACCAAATATATACACGTTTCTATCGATACCTTCAGCAGCTTTATTTTTGAATCACCACATTCTGGAGAGGCTACCAAAGATGTCCTTTCTCATCTTGTTTCAGCCTTTTTCATAATGGGTAAACCAATACATATTAAAACAGATAATTGTCCTCCATATACCAGTGCCAAGTTTAAACAGTTTTGTGCTACCTTGCAATTTTGTCATCCTACTGGAATTCAATACAAACCTCAGGGCCAAGGCATTGTGGAATGTTCCACCTTACCTTAAAGACTTGGCTATTTCGCCTTAAGGCTTCCGCCCTTGTATTTACCACTCACAGGCATTGCCTTAACCATGCATTATTTGCCCTTTCTTTTCTTACCCTAGACAGTGAAGGCCTTTCGGCTGCAGACACACACTGGCATCCCTTTTCCAATTCTGATCAGCCACCTGTTATGTGGCAAAATCCCCTTACAAATAAATGGAAATGCCAACATCCTGTCCTCATCTGGGAATGTGGCTCAGCTTGTGTTTTGGACCAAGAGCTAGCAGCCCCAAGATGGTTACCAGAATGCCTGGTTAAACAGGTTAATGACTTACCTCAAACCGGGGACGGAGGCCCTCTCCCTGAGTACAAATTTTCCCCTTTTTCGGATCCATCCAACAATCTGTGTGAGGATCCTGCTTAAGGCACTTCTGCTGAACAGGTTTGTGCACGGAGGCCTGGGCCCTCCACCTTCCAACATCATGGAGTACCTTCCCCCCCTCCCCCCGTGAAGGCAAGGGAGGATCTTGGACTCAGGCTCCCACTAGTTGGAACCAGACTGCTGACTGCATGACTAAGGTGGCTTACCTCTGTGCCGAGGTTGACCATAAATTCAGAGGAGTTCATCAGCCTAAATGGGTATGTGTTAACAAGCCAAAGATTATTCCTCCTAGTACAAGTAAAGCTCTCCAAAATTGTTCTGCAACCCGTACGCATACCCAGGCGATGCATGTCTCTTGTTTTGTGTCGGCCTCAATTTGTGTTAACAAGCAGGGAGAATGATTTTTTGAAGCCTCCCTAACTAAAACTCATGAAGCAGGGTGGACCACTATTCATTATACCCCCGTTCTCTTTGACCAGGGAGGAGAAGGCAAATACACCAAGCTACAGTCAGCTGGGTGCCAAGGCACTGTCGGAAAAACTTCCTACTGGCCCATTAAGGACCCTACAGGGGTCTCTGATGGTAGAGGACCCACTGATGCAGTCAAGCATCCTCAGATAATCAAACTTTTGAAACCCCAAATCCCTGAGCTCACATATCATCCCTTAATGTAGCCGAAATCCCAGTTCCCAGGTTTAGATACCAATACATTAGATATTTTGCAAACTACCTTCTCCTTCCTTAATAATTCCAACCCCACCCTTGCTGGTAATTGCTGGCTCTGCATGACAACAGGGGCAAGCATGCCTATGGCAGTTCCTATTAATTCTACTATGGACAATGATAATACATGCCAACCCGGATTTCCCTTTAAAGTACAGCCTATAGGCACTTTTACATTATGTCTTTTAGGCGTGATGCAGAATAATACCTATGATATGGATTTTGGAATTGCTTCCTTTGGAAATTGCTCAACAGTACAAAATTATTCCTCACCCATCCCATCTCTTTGTCCCCCCAATGGCACAGTTGTTATGTGTGGAGGAAATGTGGCCTTCCCCAGGCTTCCAGCGAATTGGAACAGTGGCTGTGTTCTTGCCTTATTACTCCCTGATATAACTATTGTCCCAGGAGACGAACCTCTAGCCTAGACACCTTAGTCAAAAGACAGAGGCGGGCGATACAGGCCTTATCACTTATTGCCAGCCTTGGAATAACAGCTGCTGTGGGCACAGGTACACTGGCTTAGGCACGGCAATACACCCTTACCATCGCCTGTCTCAACAACTTAAAATGATGTACAAACTCTATCAGAAACCATTAAAGTTTTGTAGGACCAAATAGACTTCCTGGCAAAAGTGTTCCTTCAAAACAGACGAGGCTTAGATTTGCTGACTGCTAACCAGGGAGATATTTGATTGGCCTTAGGGGAACGATGCTGCTTTTATGCCAATAAATCAGTCATAGTATGCACTAAATTTAAGCAGCTTCAAGAAGATCTAGAAAAGAGATGAAGGGAACTATTTGAAAATCCCCTCTGGACAAAGCTTAATGGATTTCTACCCTACCTTCTTCCCCTATTAGGCCCTTTGTTGTGTTTACGTTTAATGGTGACCATAGGACCCTGCATTATAAACAGTGTGGTACAATTTATTAAAGAACACATTAATATTATGGCCTCTAAGCCCCTACAAATCCACTATCATCATCTGGAGATGGAAGACCACGCTGTCAACTTTTAAAAGGATGTTCTACCCTTCTCACAGGCTTATTTCTTAAGTTTACATCCCCACAAATCTCTCTTTCTTACATAAAACTATAAGTAACAGCTCTGACAAACCATCTTCTGCCCTTGCCATAAGGGTTCGTCTACATGGGCCCTTCGGCTTGGGGGAAAACGCACCCATGGAGTGAGGACGTTAGGCCATAATATCGGAGGGTGCAGGAAGGATTGCAAAAGGATGGATCCACGGATCCCCAAACACAAGAACTGTGAGTGACATGCTCTGGTGCATGGCGGTTGGCATGCTTCCCCTTCAAGGCCATCTCCTCCAAAAACATGCCAAGGCCACCACGAAATCTGCTAGTAAAGATGCTCGCTCGGATCAGGAGATATTCTAAGGCCTCCTAGAGAAACAGAGCCTCTAACCCCCCCCTAAAAACATGGCCGGTAAGGTAGGTCAAATATTTTATATAAGAAAGGGGGAGATGTCAGGGGCTAAAAGGAAGTTCTCCTTCAAAGAATAGCCTGACACTTACAAGAAACAGCCCCCTGGGAGACATCCTGCCTGGGAGATATCCCACAACCATCTATCTCCCTGAGACATCCTGTCGCCATCTGTCTTCCTGAAATATCCTGAGGTTATCTAACCCTGTGAAGACATCCAGCAACTGCCGATAAGAGAGCTTTCCCATCAGCAGCATATAAACACCCTGTGAGAACAATAAAAGTTTGCAGCTTGATCAGAACTCCTGTCTGGGTGTCATCTGTCCTGTCTCTTGTCCCTTCATTCCTTCCCAAATATGTTCGATGCCCACGTTGATGTGTCCTGCCGGCCGGGACACCTGGCACTAACCCATACCCTACTAGACTATGACTACTAATCCTAATATGATGGAGAAAAATAACCCAAATAGAATAGAAATACAAGCAGTTCAGAGGAGGCATGGTGTATAGTTGGAGTTGCCTTTTGCATGATCTAGGGTAGGTGTTATAAATCTAGCTAATTTTTAAATGAAATAGTTCTCCATGTGTTTTTAAAGTTAAAAAATATGTGAATACCTGTCTCCCTTTCTCTGTAGCCTACTTGCCACATGTATTTTATATGCACATATAGAATCCTACGTGGTATCACACGTATATTCTTGTGAGGTGGCTGACTTAGCAGATTCAAATTGTGAGAAGAGATCACTTCTCCTAAACGCTGTTGGAACTGAAAATTCAACCTATGGGGGAGCCTCCTAGTAAAAAAAAAAACATTATACATAAATCCATGCTAAGTAAAATTAATATTTTTGCATCAGTGGATGATATATATTTCATGAAGAATTTCGATTGGCATATATATTGCTACTTTTCATTGTCTGTGTTTGTGTTTTGTGTGTATATATATATATATATATATATATATATATATATATATATACTCTCCAAATTTTTCAAAATATAAAATATATGTGTCCTATATACACTACCTAAATTCATTCATGTTCATGTATGTGGATTCATAATCAACTTTTCACAAGATTATTCTCAGAAATATACATCCACCTGAAATACATATTTGTTTCCTAGTACTGAAAAGTAACTTCAGTAAATGGTGCATACAATCCTAATATTTCTACAGTAACTGACCCAGTTTAACATCAATGCAAATAGATTCCTATGGGACATGATGTGTATTTTGAAGTTCATTTTATTTAACACTGGTACATTACTATTTCTTCAGTTTATGCGCACCATAGGATATTTATTTCATCCACAGGTTCACAAATTAATAGGCATTTGTTTCACTTTCAATCATTTCCTGCTTCAGAACACATGTATTCCTCCAGGTTTCCTGACTGTTCTTCTCATGAGACTTCTTTCCAAACACATTGTTTTCGATTTCCATAAAAATTTGAAGCAAAACTCCCACACTCTTCATGATAAACCATAACCCTAATATTACCATTAGATGTATAACTTTTTGGAATGAATGATTGTATATCAATATAAGATTTCCTGTATATTTTCAGATAACAATTCAATCCATTATTTAAAGTTGGTACCAGTTATATAATTTATGTTGAGTGTCTATATGGAAGAAGCTGAAGGCCATTTGAGAGTGTTTTGGTTTTAATTGTGGTCATTTGTTTGTGGTTGGAAGAGATGACTGGGTCCACCTGGGCTTGAACACTGGTGTGATTCCCCATAAGACTGAGTTCTGGAACTGAACTAAGAGAAGTATTGCCATGAAGTCGTGTTGGGATTTTAGGAGGCCACGCATGAGAATCGCCCTTGGAAACTGAGTTCTAGGCCCAGGATGGCTTTCCACATCGCCATGGAAATCTCATCCAGGATATTACATGATTTTATTTTTAAAGAGTTGACAGCCATAATTAAGAGACAAAACACACATGGATCTCACATTGTAGACCTCAATGGGCCTGGCTTCATGTGACCTTTTGCCCCCTCTTTGGGAAGCCTTGCCTGTGAGAGTTCTCCAGAGGTTTCATTCAAATGAGCTTCCTCAAAATTTTATGGTTCCTGGATGAATGGGAAACACACAGTGGCTCCAAATTCATCCTTGAAAAATGGCGAGAAAAATACCATGAAATTTTGGACATTCCCTTGACCAGATGGCACTGGAAAACATTTCCATGTCCTATTGCTGATCAGGAGTATACCAGACAGTGCCTTGATTGACTGGGTTTCATGAAAATGCTGTAGAACAGAGATGCCAGTAAGTTCGAGCCTTCTGAGTAGTGAGCCTAGAGTAGTGGTTAGCAAGTGTGTGATAATACATCTGTGCTGTGGCCATGTAGATCTGCCATTGGCTTCCAAATGTCCTGTGACTGACATGGTGCAGCCAGCAGACAATTATATGAAAAGGCATCTTGGTATATGGAGACGTTTCTGGGCAATGTTCAGAATCAGGTTGCTATGGAAAAGAGTGCAAGCTATGTGGGGTAGAAGCCTAGTTGGTGCGTTCTCCAGCAGACACTGACCAACCACATGTGACAGAATGCCGTGCAGCACTGCGACCAATTTGGACTCCTTGTATTTTGTGAAGCAAATACCAAACTCCCATTGTAGCAGCAAGAAAGACCATTAAAGTGGAGTATGACCAAAGGGCTTCACAGTCCACACGGGGAGACGCTTAGCCCCAATGGCCATTGTTTACCTACAAAAAGAGAATTCATCACTGCTGCACCATTTTCATTGGAAAATAAGAACACATGTGCTTCAGGTCACATAGATGCATATCTAGCTTTGATGGTCTCAAAACAAAGGAAGCTAAAGCTCCTGACAACAACATATATTTCAAGTGCCCAGCCTCAGAGGCAGTTTTTCAAAATGTCTTTAGGCCAGGAAACCTCTATATTCATAGACACAGGGTACAACTCTTTGTACCCCCAATACTAATTTATACGTCTTCAAAATATTGCTCCCAGAAATGGTACAAGAAATACTCATGTCACCTGATCTACATATACATTGTATCACAGTAATATTCTGAAAACAAAATGCAAAGGTCACACTTATGATTGTACCAAAACCTAAATGGAAAGTGAACCTGCATTACTAAAATCATCCATGTCCACTTGCCTAATGCTCTCAAATGTCAATCCTATTGACGACTACATATTTCTTTTTTCCTTAGATTATATAATTAAAGTCAAACATGTTGAATGTGTAATCCTATCACTAACTTTATGCTTTGCCTGATTTCATAATGTCTCTATTGATATCTGCTTTCCTACATGTTTTCTCCAGTTCATCATTGTGACTGACTCTTCACATGTGCTGACATTTACATTCACTCTCTATATGAAACCCTATTGCTAAAGGACTTTTTTTTCCAAATCCTATATTCACTCTTCTTCCTAAACCTACCAACTATATTCCTAATCTTACTGACTATCCCGTTTTGAATGGATGTTCTTTTCTACATTCAGTCATCCAAGTAAATGTCAGGTGAGCGTCGGAGGAAGAGACCACCCAGAATCTACCTCATGCAACAGCAAAGGGTTTATTGGGGGTCCAGCGTGCTGGTGCTCATAGCTCACTTGAATAGAGCAGAGAGCCCTGAGAACAGCTTAAGCAGAGCTTATATACTTTCCTTGGAGAGGGCAGGGAGGGATTTTTATTAATGGATCAAGGCGAGTGGGCAGTTTGCGCGTAACCGGGTGAGGGAGTGCATTCTGTAGTTTGGCAGTTGGGGACAGCACATTCTGGGAACAAGATTAGCAAACATTTCTCAAGATTTCAACCGTGTTTTGTTAAGCGTACAGAAAAACAGAAAGTGACAAGTGCCTATTTTATTAACCTTTCATTCCCCACTTTTTCTTCTGGCTACTTTTAGTCATAAAAGTGATCATTGGGGGGTGTCACATTTTATGTCTGCTAGTGGGGTATTAACATAAGTTTAACTTGTCCAATTTGAGATTGGAGAAAAGAAATTACATGGTTGAACAAACAGAGTTTATAGTTAGCAATAATATGAGGATTATTATTGGACCAGCCAGGGTTGATAAATACGTAGTTAAACAGGGGGACTGTGTGAACCAAGACTCAAACCACCCTTTTTTGGCCTCTCTCTCTCATTGACACTCTTCAAGTTGTCCTTTTAATTTACTCATAGATTTTTTTACAACTCCATAATGGTCAGCATAAACACAACATTCTTCCATCAATGCAGAACAAAGGCCCCCTTCTCTCATGAAGAGGAGGTTCAACCCTTGACTGTTCTGTAAAACAACTTCAGAGAGAGAGGTTAAAGATTTCTGCAAAGCTGTGATGGAGGTTTCTAATATCTTTAAGTTTTGGTTTATTGCTGCTTCTAATTGTGTCATTTGTTGTGTCCCATGGACCAAGACAGTGGTTCTTGTGCCCACCTCTGCTGCAACTCCTATTTCTAATAGGATGGCTAAAGTGAGGGATATATGTGCCCAGTGGAACCAGGTTTTATTTCCCCCTATTTGAATTTCAAATGAACATGCATCAGGATAAAGCACTCTGGAAAACATCTGCACCATTACACAATTAAACATATCTGTTGACAACTTCATGAAAACATAAAAAATGTTTAAGTATATAGAATTATACTGCTGTAGGGACAGACAAGGCAAGGCGCCTAAGATAGTACCGAAGACAGGGAAACAGTCCTATTCGTTTGCAACCAGATTCAGAGGGCATTACTTCTGTTGTAATCAATAAATCCCCTGAAACCCAAGTTTAGGTAGTTTCAGAATTTTGTACCCAACATGTAAAGGAAGGGGCGCAGAAGTTCACAGTCTGCAGAAGTTCACAAAAAGCAGTTTATTTTTCTGTTTTTTTCCTCTGTTCTTGGCAAGTTAACTTTTCAAGGACACCTGGGTTAGGGAGAGCTCTTTCTTCCCTTTAATTTTCACCCTGCCAGCTGTTACCATGGAGCCCAGTTTGTAACTTCTGTATCTTAGAAATGTAGCCATCTCTGTGAATCCCTAGCTCATGGCCAGAGGCCTTGTACACATATTTTGTGAAAAACTAGTAAGGGGGTGTCTACCTTAGGAGTGCAGATTTTTTAGCCAGTGGCCAAGTAGAACAGGGCAACACGTAAAGAGGAATTTTATCTACTCTGAAGTCTTTTATAGGGACTCTTTTGCTGAAAGTCCTAAAGTCAGCCATGATGAAGACTTCTGAAGAAGGTCAGATAAGACTTTTCGGTGGGCCTGGTACAGAGGGGGCAGATGGGGTAGGTGGGGCTGAGAGCAGTTCTGAAGATCTGAGAATGAGGAAGGAAAGATGTAAAGGAATAATGGAAAAGGGGTTTGGGATTTTCCTAGCAACAAAAACTTAAGCAGTAGAACAGGTAGAGCAGAGGAGAAGACTGGAGTTAGTATCACTAAAAGCCTGTAAGGGACTTTAAATTCTGAGAAACCTTTTTTCAGTGATGACAAAGAAACTTTTAAGTCCATTTTCATTACATCTTGGATAGGGGTCTGAGGGCTCTCCTCAGCTGGTTTGAGATTTGGGTTAGCTGGTAAGAGGACCTGGTGGGATCCGGTGCGGACACTGATAGGAGAAGAGAGGAGGGAGTTGGTGGAGGGGTACTTCATTACCTGCTACCTCAGCAATTGGGCAATGGTCTGAGAACTGGCAGAGGTTTGGATTTTTGATCTAGTAATTGGAGGGGAGAAATCATGTTGCTGAGGTGATAGTGACAGCAGAGAGACTGGAGCAGAAGGCTAAGGGTGAGGATCTATTGGAGAAACATAGGTCAGGATGTGAGTGAAGGAGGGAAAAGGCCTCCACATAGGGGAATCTCCTTTCACCCTTTTGAGCATGTGCAGAAGTTAAAAATGTCACGCAGAATTTGAGGACCTAGAGACCCCACTGTGGGCCATCAGTTTTGGTTATCTAATTGGTAATATGGCCAATGCTGTGTACAGAATTTTTTTTATTGGTTATTCAAAACATTACAAAGATTGCAGAATCACATTGGTTACACATCCACATTTTTACATAATTCCATAATAGTAACTGTTGTATTCTGCTACCTTTCCTATTCTCTACTATCCCCCCTCCCCTCCCCTTCCATCTTCTCTCTCTACCCCATCTACTGTAATTCATTTCTCTCCTTATTTTTTTTCCCATTCCCCTCACAACCTCTTATATGTAATTTTGTATAACAATGAGGGTCTCCTTCCATTTCCATCCAATTTCTCTTTTCTTTCCCTTTTCTCTACAGAATTTGATGAGAAGCTTGAGATCCATCAGGCAGTCCCTGTATGCTCACATCCCCATGACTTAGAGAAGAAGTCGGCTTTCCCCCCACACAGCCGTGATTTCATGTGGCTTTGATAGTCCACCAGGCAATCATAGTAATCTAGGCTAGCCAACCTGCATCTGGCTCACTTGTCCCTACATCCATTAGGTTTGTTTCCGTTGTCTATGGTTTGGAAGGGATTTAATGGAATTTTAGTGGCATCCTCTTCATCAGGGATATCCCAATAGGAAAGACGTATAGCCAGCTAATAAATGTCTGGGTAGAGAGATGGTCACTAGTTACCTAATTGGGCTGTATACGAGATAGACCATAATTCTTTTCCAGTAGGATTTGTGATCAGCCATCGCTGCTGAACGGGCTGATGAGGGTTAGGACTACTGGTGGTCAAGGGGAGAGTCTATAGCTTTATCCACATGGCGAATACACAATTTGAAAGGGTTACCAGTCTTTTCCAGTTTCCAGCCAGAGTCTCAACAGGCCGCAGGCTTGAGATGAGAGGTATGGATCCAGGAAATGATTCTGTCTACCTTTACCGCTGTAGGTGTTATAAGTAGCACCTGGTATGGTCCTTTCAAGCGGGGTTCCAGGGATGACACGTGATGTCGTCTTACATAGAAGAAGTATCTTAATTGATGTTGATTTGGAGTCCTCTCGTCCCCAGGTTGTTAGGCAGTGGCCATCTGTTTTCACAGGTATCCTGAGTTCTTTCAAGGGCTTTAAGTCTGTAAAGCAAATGGGTGTGAAAGAAATCGTTAGGTCTTAGAGTTGGGGTTAGGTCCCTTACTGGAGGAGGGGCACCATAGAAAATTTCATAGGGGGTGAGGTTACACAAAGAAACAGAGGGAGTATTTCTTGCATGAAACAGTTAATAAGGCAGGAGCATAGTCCAATATTTTATGCCGGTCTCTAAGCTTAATTTTGTTATGGTCTCTTTAATGTTTCTATTCATTCATTCTGCCTGTCCTGAACTCGGGGGTCTATAAGCACAATGTAACTTTCAATAAATCCCCAAGGTCCTGGCTAACCCCTGACTTATGTGGGTTATGAATGCCGGTCCATTATCACACCCTATTACTTTAGGCAGGCCGTATCTTGGAAAAATATCTCCCAGGATCTTCTTCACCACAATTTGCACTGTTTCTTTTTTTTCTTTTTTTCCTTTTCTTTTTTTTTTTTTTTTTGGTGGGAAAGGCTTCAATCCATCCTGAAAATGTATCTACAAAGACTAGGAGATATTTAAGTTCATAACTTGCTGGCTTTATTTCAGTAAAGTACACTTCCCAGAATTGTCCTTGTCTGGTTCCTCATAGGTGCTTTCCTGTAGGAAGCTTGGAAGGATAAGAATTAACCATTTAATGACCTGACAGGCTTTTGTTAACCATTCAGTTATTTCCTTTAACTGTGAGTCGGTTAGTGGAAAACTCTGTTCTTGATCCTTCATAAATGAATGTAGTTTCTTTAAACTAAGGTGAGTGATTTGATGTACATTATCTACTGACATAGTTAGAGCTGTGAATATAGGAGTTTTTACTGAAGGATTTAGAAATTCCACTTGGGGGCCTTCAGGGTTAAAAGTTATTTTGGCCCGGAGCTTGGTGAGCAGAACTCTGCCTATCAATGGGGCCGGGCATTCTGGGATTACTTGGAAGGAGTGATGGATTTTTCCTTTCCCCTGGTCCCAGGTCCTCTTAGTTGTCCAAGCCCGATATTTACTGCAATTAGCCCCTTGAATTAGAGACCTTTTATTTGATAGAGGGCAAAATGGAGCCTTAATGGCTGAGTATATTGCCCCTGTATCCACTTCAATGTTTACTGGGGTGCCCTCCACTTCAAAAGTTAACCTGAGCTCGAGGAGGGGATCTGATCCCCAACTTTCTTAGTCATCCTCCAGAGTCAGGATGGCTGGCTGGCGTGGCTGTCTCTTTCTAGGACTCTCTTTGGCCCAGTGTCCTTTTTATTTACAGTAGACACATTGATCTGAGGCCAGGGGTGGCCTCTAGTTTGGGCCCAGGTATCCCTTCCTGTCTCCATGTTTCTTATTTCTGGCCTATTTGTTGTTGTGACCAGGACCTGAGTCAATTCCTTAGTCTGTCTTTTGTTTCTTTTATCCACCCTTTGCTTCCTTATCTTCCTCAGTTTCTCTCGTATAGTATACGTTTTTGGCTTCTCTGACTAAATCTCTCAAAGTCATATCTTGTAATCCATCTAAGTGTTGTAACTTTCTTTAAATATCCATGGCAGCTTGCCCAATAAAGGCCATCATGACAGATGCCTTTTGAGCCTCTGCCTGAGTATCAAAAGGAGTATATCTCCTATATGCCTCCATAATTTTCTCTAGAAACATAGAGGGAGATACATCAGGCCCTTGAATAAACTCTATTACCTTGGCCAAATTAGTTGGTCGCCTAGCAGCCACTAAGATACCCGCTATTAGAGTCCGGAGATAAGTGGACAGATGCTCCCTACCTTCAAAGGTGTTGGGGTCCCAGTTTTGTCGATTCTAGGGAAAGCCGGGTTGAATATGTTGAGAAGTGGTGTCAGTCACCCATCTGGTCCGAGGATATTATTTTCTAGCTTCCAGGAGGATTCTCTTTTGTTCCTCTGTCATGAAGAGAGTCCCTAGGTGTTGTTGGCAGTCATTCCAAGTAGGCTGGTGTGAAAACATCTATGAATCAACCACACCTGAGACACGAGTGGGGTCCTCTTAAAAGGGGGGATTGTTATTTTTCCAGTTATATAGGTCTGAAGAGGAGAAAGGCCAATACTGGTAGGCTTGCAATTTTTCCCCATGGCCATCATAAATCATTGGCACATAGGGACGGAGGGGGAGCATCACGGGAGATCCAGGGTTTTCAATCTTTCATTTATGGTGAGTTCCTTTAGCTGGGCCAGGTTCCTCCAGGGGAGGAGGGGCTGTGTGTGCCGCGGGGGAGTTTTCTGGAGGGTGCTGGGCTGGCTTAGCTTCCTCCAATGGCGGAGAGGCTGAGTCAGCAGCAGGGGAATCACTTAGAGGGTGTTGGGGGTTGGGAGACCAGGGCAAGGGATAAGGAGAGGGATGAGAGTCCAGTAGAGTTAAATCTTGTGACTTAGGCAGAAAAGAGGGTGGAGGAGGAGGAGGAGCAGAGGGTTTGAGAGATCGTGGGGGAAGGATTAGGAGCGGGGGCAGGGGCAAAGAAAGGCTTCACCCATGGAGGAGATTTGCAGAGGTAATGCCGGGTTAAGATATATGGCTTTTGATCTGGATGGCTATGTGGCCCTTCCTGAAAGACAATATCTCTGACTTTTTAAATTAGTGAGAAGTAGAAAAATCCTTCTAAGGGCCATCCGAATCCAAAGGTGGGCCACTCTGAGGCACAGAGAGTCTGCCAGGTCCAGCGGTTTACTGAAAAAGAAAGATTCTGAGCCCTTAAGCCGAATTTGGTCCAGTGATCAAGGGTCAGGGACAGAGGCATTGAAGTGCTCTTTTCCATAATGAAAAATGCACAAACAGTAAAAGCAACGACACATGACACAGACAAGACAAGACAATAAAGACAGGAAATGGACGTCCAACACTGAGACGAGGACTGAGTAGCCGGCAATACCTGATGGGCTGGCAATACCGAATCTGAAACAAAATATCACTGAGTTGAGGAGACTATTGTTCCTTGATTCTCAGAGTCCTCTGGGGTGTCCCTCAGGGTGGTGGCCTGTGGCTCTGTGACACATCTGTCAGCCATCGTGAGAGAGAGCTCACACTCTTCATTGACAGCCATTTTGCCAAGCTCTAACCTGAAACCTGACACCAGAAAGAGGCGCCTTACAAATCCCTTGAGGAGCCAGTTGGGGTCTCTCGTCCGCTGCTGCCAGAACTCGGTGGAACCTCCATATGTAAAGGTCGGATGAGTGTCAGGCGAAGAGACCTCTAAGAAACTGTCTCATGCAAAAGCAAAGGGTTTATTGGTGGTCCAGCATGCTGGGGCTCAGAGCTCACTTCAATAGAGCAGAGAGTCCTGAGAACAGCTTAAACAGGGCTTATATACTTTCCTTGGGGAGGGCAGGGAGGGAAGTTAAGTATACAGAAAAACATGAAGAGACAACTACCTATTTTACTAACTTTTCACTAACGACTATATTTTGCCAGATTTCCTAATGTATCTATTGATATCTATTTTCCTACATATTTTTCCCAGTTCATCATTGTGGCTGACTCTTCACATGTGCTGACATTTACATTTACTCTATACCCGAAAAGCTATAGCTAAAGAATTTTTGGTGCAAATTCTATACTCACTCTCCTTTCTAAACTATCGACTATCTTCTTAATCTTACCGACTATCACTTTTTGACTGGAAGTTATCTTTGACAATCAATCATCCAAGGCACAAGGTCCAATGCAATTGTATATCGATGTACCTGAGACATCTGTGCAGAAAATAAATCAAAGCTAAGTATCACAATCAAGGTCCTAATACACTTCTGGGTTTTAAATCTTACATAGATTTCTGTTTTCATACTTATATTTTACCTATATATTCTTGTAATTATCGCCAGTCATCAATACCATTATTCATCCAGCTGAATGATTCCTAACCCAAATCAAACCTGTTATTAACCCTAACCATACACTGTTGCCTCAATCTAACTTTACAGAAGAGCAGGGACAGAGATGGTCTTACAATACAAAAATGTAGGATTCCTTCCAACTACTGAGAAACTCAAAGGTCCATGCAAAAATGATCCCTGCAGAAGTTGTAGGCAGCTATGTAGGAACTGAGAGAGCAAAAGTCATCTTTCATTGTAAAAAACTTGGTCAGGATGAAGGAATGTGTCTGAATCAGCCTCTGTCTTCTTAATTTAGAGAAGAAGGACCCAACCACGCCTGTGTTGAGAGCTGTTCCTGGGTGCCTATGGTTGATATACCATTCTAAGTTGTGAAAGTGTCACAGGAAGTAGGGGCAGCCTCCATTTCATGGGACTCTTTGAAGCAACTGTTAGGACAACGTGGTTGCCAAGGCAGTGACCTTATTCACTTTCTGAAGGAAGTGACCTCACCTCACAACCTTGGTGACAGAACTCTCTGAACTTGGGATCCAGGAAGCCAGTCACCAAAATCCAGTCCCAGTCCCACTCCCAGGGGTCTCACTTGCTTGGATTTACCAAGGACAGATTTAGTCTTTCTTGGTACCTACTGATGTGAGGATGGCCAAATGCCAGAAAGCTCTGAAAAGTCACCTTTACTGAGAAAGCAGGTATTGGATCACCGCTGGCTCCTCAGTAGTTCAAAATGTTGACCAAAGAGACCAGATCTGAGACAGGACAGGCCATTTTGTGGGAATAAAATATGGTCCACAATTAGAGAAACTCTGGATAGTCACAGACCTACTTCGGGGAAGGAGGTGCCTTTGTGGGTGTGGGTGTGAGTTTGTGGATTTGTCTCATGTTCTCAGAATAGGTAGGAAAGTCGGTATGTTTGGTTTGGTGTAGACTGTTTCGAGTAAGTCGTTTGACAAGGCGAGTGTTTCTATGTCTGTGTATCCCACGGTGTCCATGGTTATAGACATTAGAAAAGAGAATGCATCAATTGATATGTCCTGTCTAGTTGAAAGCTTCCCAGCATTCATCCTGCCCAATTTATGAATGGATTTCAGCTTGCCTTATCGATGGGCAACACTTGCTATCTTTCAAAGTTTCTGCTTTCTTCCTGAATTCTGGCCACTCTCCAGAATAGGCTCATGGTTTTGTGTCCAATATATGTACCACTTCCAAGCCCTGTGACATCGCCATGTACTGGATAGCTGAAGGGAATGGCGAGCATCTCAGAAAACTCAGGTATCAGTGTGATCAGGAGAGTCTCAGTGGAGAAACCCTGCTTTGGGCCTTTTAATTACCAATTGTTCTGCTGCCCTGAATGTCTGAAAGGTCTTTGCCTCAGGCCACCCCTTTTTGAAGCCTGAAAAAAACTGTTTTCACATGGAAATGAATGGGCATCACCTGAGGCTTTTTGCTTAATTCCTTTGGAAAGGATGTGTCTGAATCAGCCTTTTGGCCCTGTGTGAGGCTTAGGCTTAGATTCTCAGCACCTGATGGATCTAAAGAAGGATCCCATGTGTGCATACAAAACCAAAATAGCCAAAAGAGCAGTCATTCTGGATGAAGTCTCTCCCCTTCCTTTGTGAGGTTCTAGACCTACATCAAGTTAGAATAGGAATGCTTTGGGTCAAATAATTTCTTCAAAGCCCTGCAGAGGCTAGCCAGTAGGAGCTTGGGTTTCCTCATGTCTCCAATTCAGACAAAGAATCTAAACCCCACAGTCAGTAGTCCTCAAATTGGAGAAGCAGAGAAGTATTAACAGCAGGCCTATGTGATCACACCAGGTTCACAGGAAGGGTGTCCAAGCCACCCTGTTTTTAGGCACATTAGGGGCAAGGGAGATTATTTTGGAGACTGTCTTGGTCTGCACCCCTCATAGAAACATTCAACCAGAGGTTATGAAGAGTGTTTATATGAAAGATCATGAGGGCCATGTGGGAGTGTGTTGGTTTTAATTGTGGTCATTTGTGTGGTGGTTGGAAGAGATGACTGGGTCCACCTTGACATGAACTCTGGTGTGATTCCCCTAAGAGACTGAGTTCTTGAACTGACCTCAGAGATGTATTGCCATGAATTGTGTTGGGATGTTATGAGTTCACGCATGAGAGTCGTCCTTGGAAACTGAGATGTATGCCCAGGTTGTATTTCCACAAAGCACTGGGAATCACAGCCAAGATATCACATGATTTTATTCTGAAAGACTTGGCAGCCATAGTTGAGAGTCAAAACACACATGGACCTCACATTGTAGACCTCAATAGGCCTGGATTCACGTGACCATTTAGCCAATCTTTGGGAAGCCTTGCCTGTGAGAATTCTCCATAGCTTTCATTGACATGAGCTTCCTCAAAATTTAATGGTTCTGGATTAATTTGAAACGTACAGTGCCTCCAACTTCATCTTTCAAAAATGGCTAGATAAATACCAAGAAATTTTTGAAATTCCCATGACCAGGTGGCACTGGAGAACCTTTGGATGTCCTGTTGCTGATCATGAGTATACCAGACAGTGCCTTGATTGACTGAGTTTCATGAAAATGGTGTAGAACAGAGATGCCAATAAATTGGAGCCTGCTGAGTACTTGGCCTAGAGCAGTAGAGGGCAGGTGTGTGATAAAACATTTGTGGTGGGGCCATGTGGATCTGCCATTAGCTTCCAAATGTCTTGTGACTGACATGGTGCAGCAAGCAGTCCCTTCTATGTAAAGGCATCTTGTAATATTGAGAAGTTTCAGGGAAAGTTTCAGAATCAAGTTGCTATGGTCAATGGGGAAAGCTATGTGGGATAGAAGCATGGTTGGTGCATTGTCCTGCAGAAACTGACCCACCACACGTGACAGAACTCCCTCCAGCACTGTGTCCCAGTTGACCTCTTTGTATTTTGTGAAGCAAATACCAAACTCCCAGTGAAGCCGCAAGAAACACCATGAAAACTTTAGGATCACAAAATGGCTTCACAGTCCACACGGGGAGACACTTAGACCCCAGGGGCCACAGTTTAGCTACAAATAGCAAATTCAGCACTGCTGCTCATGTTCAGTGGAAAATAAGAAACCATGTCCTCCAGATCACATAGATGCAGACCCACCTTTATTGGTCTCACTAGAAACGAAGCTAAAGCACTTGACAACAACATATGTTTCAAGTGCCCAACCTCAGAGGCAGTTCCACAAGAAGTCTTTAGGCCAGAAGAGCTCGAGTTTGTGGAGTGTTTACCCTGTCCTTTACTTTTGGAAACTCCTTAGCATATTCTATTCCAAATATGTATTCACAGATTTTCTAACTCTTCTCCTCTAATTTTGTCTTACTTGGGGACTAGGTAATGTCAAGCCATTGTTCTGGATGACAGTGGGAACAATTTTTTGTAGCACATATTTGTATACACATTGGATTCATTTTATAATTTTCCAGTCAAAATAGTGAATCCCTCACACTAACCCCTACGCTACTAAACTCTGAATTAGAATAATAACCCAAACAGAATTGAAATACAAGCAGTTCAGAGGAGGCATCGTGTATAGTTGGACTTGCCTTTTGCATTATATAGGGTAGGAGTTATGAATCTAGTCAATTATTTGGTTGAAAGAATTCTCCATGTTTTTTTAAAGTTAACAAATATGTGAATTCCTGTCTCCCTTTCTCTGTAGCCTATTTAGCACATGTAGTTTTATATGCACATATAGATTCATACCTGGTATCACACGTATATTTTTGGTGAGGTGGCTGACTTGGCATATAGAAATTGTGAGAAGATATCACTCCTTCTAAAAGCTGTTGGAACTGAGAATTCAACCTATGGGTGATCCTCCTATTTAAATAGCATTATACATAAATCCATGTTCAGTAAAATAAATATTTTTGAATCTGTGGATGATATGTATTTCATGATGAATTTCGATTGGCATATATAATGCTACTTTTTAATATCTCTCTGTGTGTGTCTGTATATATATATATATATATATATATATATATATATATATATATATATATATCCTCCAGATTTTTCAAAATATGAAATATATGTGTCTTATTATGCACTCCCAAATTTCATTCATATTCATGTATGTGGATTTATAATCTACTTTTCAAAAGATTATTCTCAGAAATATTCATCCACCTGAAATAACATTTTGGTTTACTAGTACTGAAAACTATCTTCAGTAAATGGTGCATAGAAATCCTAATATTTTGACATTGCAAGATGGCCATGAATAGAGTGCATCACACCCTTTGTACTGCGCAACTTCACATGTGAATAAGGAGTTAGAATGACAAAAAAGTATCTTGTTAGGATCTTACAGAAAAATGGGTGTGCCTGGAACCTAGAAGAATGATTTCCACCACCGAGGTCCTGTAATTGAGTCTCAAACAAGAGCCAACTATGCGACCGAAGATCTGGGGTGGCTGATCCGTGCGGCGCATGCCGTGGCTACAGACGGCGGGCCTCCACCGTGAAGCGACCAGCATGCAGGGAGAAACGTTGCTGCGGATTCTGTGGAATCCGGCTGGCTCACCCACCACTGAGCCCGGGGCTGAGTTCGGGATTTCAGATGGGGAAGAAAGTGTTACAGTTCTATCCCCCACAACCGAAACTCCACCGAGGAAACCAACGGCCACCATCTTGGAGAGCTGAAGTATCCACCACCACTCTCCGACAGATTGCAACAACAAAACAGGTGTGTGTTACTCAGCTTATCTCCCATACAGCAGGTAATTCGCAAAAATTCTCTCTTAGGCTTTCCGGGGGAGGGATTACCAGAGAAAGCCTTCATAAAGACGGGGGGAAAACTAGTGGCACCTGACCTTCAACCTTCCTCCCATCACCGGTGAAAACAAAACTTGTCTAGCCAGCGCAATGGGTGGGGCAAGCGGAAAAAATCAAAACAATAGAGTGCCAGTGTTCCCAATAGACACCCTCCACACCCAAGGAACGGCAGGCAAAGAGTACAGTTTGAGCTGCCAAGAGGCATCACTCAGGGGAAATCTGGTGTAGCAGGAGAAATCAGGACTCGCAGAGGAAACCAGGGGACCAGAGGACAGACACGCGTGACTAGGAGGCTGGAGAACGCCTGCCCACCAGCAACCAATCACCCACTGGCTGCCTGCGCAATTGGGCAGCTAGAGATCACCCGCCCGCCGGTGACAGCCCATTCGCTGATTGCACGACTGGATGGCTGGAGACTGCCCGCCCGCCAGCGACCAGGAGGTGAAACCAACCAGAGACAGTCCAGTCCCACCCCCCCATTCAAACACCCCGGCAAGGAGCCTGGGGCCCGCCATAGGAGACAGGTGACATCACTGGAGCTCAGCTGTCGGAATTCCTTCCAAGTGGAATCCACTTTTGCAGGCATAGTCTACAAACACAAAAGAGAGACAACAGAGATATATAAAACCAAAACAAATCTATTGAAGAAAGCAGAAACACAGCAATCAAATTGAGCTGAAAAGTAACGTGAACATCATGAAAAAACAAGGGAAAAAAAGGTGTGCAAAAAATGCAGGACAACTAAATTCTAAAGGAGGACCGTGAAGCATCAGAAATAGGGATAGGGAAAAAACTCAAGGCATACCTAACTCAGATGGAAAAGAATAGTAGAGAAGACATGAGGCAGCAAGTCCAAGCAATAAAAGTATATTTTGAAAATCAAATAAACAAACAAATTCAAATGGCAAAGAATGAGCTTTACCAGGAGATAGAGACATTAAAAAGAAATATCAAACAGTAATCCTAGAAATGCAGGAAAGTATAAACCAAATTAAAAACTCAAACGAAGAGTATTACAAATAGACTAGATCAAGTAGAAGTTAGAACGTCAGATAATGAAGACAAAGTTTATCAACTTGAAAAGAATAGAGTAAACACAGAAAAGATGCTTAAATCCCATGAGCAATCTATTCAAGAGATATGGGATGTCATAAAAAAAAACAAATTTGAGAGTCATCGGGATAGAAAAAGGCATAGAGATTCAAACCAAAGGAATGGACAACATATTAAATGAAATAATTCTAGAAAATTTCCCAGAGATGAAAGATGGAATGGATTGCCAAATCCTGGAAGCCTACAGGACCCCAAGCATTCAAAACCATAATAGACCAACTCCAAGACAAATATTTATGAAGATAGCCAGAACAAGGACATACAGAACAAAGAGAGAATATTAAAAGCTACGAGAGAAAGTAGGCAGGTTACATTCAGGGGTAAACCAATTAAGTTAACGACTGATTTTTTTCATCACAAACTTTGAAAGCAAGAAGATGCTGGAACAAAGTATTTCAAACGCTCAAAAAATAATGGATTCCAACCAAGAATACTGTATCCAGCAAAATTAAGCTTCAGATTTGACAATGAAATTTAAGTCTTTCACGATAAACAAAAGCTAAAAGAATTCACAGCCAGAACACCAGCAGTGCAAAGCATTTTGAGCAAAATACTACAAGAAGAGGATTTGAAAAGTAATGCCTGAAACTAGCAGCAGGAGGTATCTCAGTAAAGGGAGAGGAAAATAACCAAAAAGTAAAAACTAACCAAAATAAATAAATAAATGAATAAATAAATAAACAAACAAACAAACATGACTGGAAGTAGAAATCATATTTCAATTGTAACCTTAAATGTTAATGGCCTAAACTCACCAATCAAGAGACATAAGCTAGTAACCTTGATCAAAAAAAAAAAATCCAACAATATGCTGCCTTCAGGAGACTCATATGATAGGTAAAGACATACAGAGGCTGAAATTAAAAGTTTGGGAAAAATCATACCACTCACATGACCCTCGGAAGCAAGCAGGAGTGGCCATACTCATATCGAATAAAATCAACTTCAAATCTACGTTAATCAAAAGGGATAAAGAAGGACACTATATACTGTTAAATGGAACCTTGCACCAACAATGCGTAACCATTATCAATTTGTATGCACCAAACAATTGAGCTACAACACTCATAAAACAAACTCGCCTCAAGTTCAAGAGTCAAATAAACTACAACACAATAATTATGGGTGACTTCAACACACCGCTCTAGCCATTAGACAGATCCTCTAGACAAAAACTGAATAAAGAAACTATAGAATTCAACAGCAAAATCAGTAACCTAGACTTCACCGACATATATAGAATATATCAAGCATCAAAAAGTGGATACACGTTCTTCTCAGCAGCACATGGATCCTACTCAAAGATAGACCATATATTATGCCATAGGGCAATTCTTAGTAAATATAAAGTCATGGAGATAATACCATGCAGAATATCTGATCATAATGGAATGAATCTGGAAATCAATGATAAAAGAAGGAAGGAAAAATCCTACATCACATGGAAAATGAACAACATGCTACTGAATGATCAATGGTTTACAGAAGACATAAAGGAGGAGATAAAAAAATTCGTAGAGACAAATGACAATACAGACACAACATACTGGAATCTATGGGACACAATGAAAGCAGTTTTAAGAGGGAAATTCATTTCTTGGAGTTCTTTCCTCAAAAAAAAAAGAAAAATCAGCAAATAAATGAACTCACACTACACCTCAAAAACCTAGAAATGGAAGAGCAAAACAACAGCAAATGTAGTAGAAGACAAGAAATAATTAAAATTAGAGCAGAAATCAACGAAATTGAAACAAAAAAAATTGAAAATATTGATAAAACTAAAAGTTGGTTCTTTGAAAAAATAAATAAGATTTGCAGGCCCTTAGCCATGCTAAGGAAGAGAAGAAAAGAGATAACTCAAATTACTAACATACGGGATGAAAAAGGCAATATCACAACAGACACTACAGAAATAAGAAGATAATTAGAAAGTATATGGAAACCCTATGTTCCAATAAAATAGATGATAGTGAAGATATCAATAAACTTCTTAAGTCATGCGATCTGCCCAGATTGAGTCAGGAAGACACACACAATTTAAACAGACCAATAACAAAGGAAGAAATAGAAGAAGCCATCAAAATACTACCAACCAAAAAAAGCCATGGACCGGATGGGTATACAGCAGAGATCTACAAAACCTTCAAAAAGGAATTAATACCAATACTTTCCAAGCTATTTCAAGAAATAGAAAAATAAGGAACTCTTCCAAATTCATTCTATGAGGCCAATATCACCCTGATCCCAAAACCAGACAAAGACACTTCAAAGAAAGAAAACTACAGACCAATATCTCTAATAAACTTGGATGCAAAAATTCTCAATAAAATCTTGGTGAATCGAATACAAAAGCATATCAAAAAAATTATGCACCATGATCATGTAGGATTCATCCCTGGGATGCAAGGCTGGTTCATTATACGGAAATCAATAAATGGTATTCACCACATCAATAGACTTAAAGACAACAACCATATGATCGTATCGATAGATTCAGAAAAAACATTCGACAAAGTTCAGCATCCCTTTATGTTGAAAACACTAGAAAAACTAGGGATAACAGGAACTTACCTCAAGATTGTAAAAGCTATATATGCTAAACCTCAGGCTGGCATCATCCTAAATTGAGAAAAGCTGAAGGCATTCCCTCTAAAATCTGGAACAAGAGGGATGCCCTCTATCACCACTTCTATTTAATTCAGTTCTTGAAATACTAGGCATAGCAATTAGACAGACAAAAGAAATTAAAGGCATAAAACTAGGAAAAGAAGAACTTAAATTATCGCTATTTGCGGATGACATGATAATATATTTAACAGACCAAAAAGGGTCTACAGAGGAACTGCTAGAGTTAATAAATAAATTCAGCAAAGTGGCAAGATATACAATCAACACGCATAAATCAAAGGCATTCCTGTATATCAGCAGCAAAACTTCTGAAATGGAAATGAGGAAAACCACTCCATTCAAAATATCCTCAAAGAAAATAAGATAATTGGAAAAACAATTATATAGTTGGGAATCAACCTAACAAAAGAGGTGAAAGATTTATAAATGAAAACTACAGAAACATAAAGAGATAGAAGAAGATCTTAGAATATGGAAAAATATACCCAATTCATGGATAGGCAGAACTAGCATCATCAAAATGGCGATATTACCCAAATTCTCTACAGGTTTAAATTGATGCCAATCAAAATCCCAACGACATTTCTTGTAGAAAAGATAAAGCAATCATGAAATTCATATGGAAAAACAAAAGACCCAGAATAGCAACAGCAATTCTAAGCAGGATGTTTGAATCTGGAGGTATAGCGATACCAGACTTCAAACTGTACTACAAAGCAATAGTAACGAAAACAGCATGGTACTGGTACCAAAGCAGGCAGGTGGACCAATGGTACAGAATAGAGGACACAGAAACCATTCCACAAAATTACAACTTTCTTATATTTGATAAAAGGGGCTAAAAACCTGCAACATACGAAGGACAAATGGTGCTAGAAAAATTGGAAATCGATATGCAACAAAATGACACTGAATCCCTTTCTCTCGCCAAGCAAGGAAGTTAACTCAAAATGGATCAAGGAGCTAGATATCAAATCAGAGACACTGCATCTGATAGAAGAAAAAGTTGGCTACGATCTACATACTGTGGGATCGGGCTCCAAATTCCTTAATAGGTCACCCATAGCCCAAGAGTTAATAACAAGAATAAATCAATGGGACTTACTTAAACTAAAAGTTTTTTTTTTTTTTCTCAGCAAGAGAAACAATAAGAGAGGTAAATAGAGAACCTACATCCTGGGAACAAATTTTTACCCCTCTCACTTCAGATAAAGCCCTAATATCCAAAATATACAAAGAACTCAAAAAATTAAAAAGTAAGGTAACAAATAACCCAATCAACAAATGGGCCAAGGACCTGAACAGACACTTCACAGAGGAGGACATACAATCAATCAACAAGTACATGAAAAAATGCTCACAATCTCTAGCAGTCAGAGAAATGCAAATCAAAACCACCCTAGGATACCAACTCACTCCAGTAAGATTGGCAGCCATTAGGAAGTCAAACAACAGTAAGTGTTGGCGAGGATATGGGGAAAAGGGGACACTTGTACACTGCTGGTGGGACTGCAAATTGGTGCAGCCAATTTGGAAAGCAGTATGGAGATTCCTGGGAAAGCTGGGAATGGATCCACCATTTGACCAAGCTATCACACTTCTTGGACTATTCCCTGAGGATCTTAAAACAGCGTACTATTGGGATACTGCCACATCAATGATCATAGCGGGACAATTTACAACAGCTAGACTGTGGAACCAACTTAGATGCCCTTCAATAGATGAATGGATAAAAAAAAAATGTGGAATCTACACACAATTGGGTATTACGCAGCACTAAAAAATTACAAAATCATAGAATTTGCAGTGAAATGTATGGCATTAGAGCAGAATATGCTAAGCAAAGCTAGCCAATCCTTAAAAAAACAAATGCCAAATGTCTTCTTTGATATAAAGAGAGCAACTAAGAACAGAAAGGGAGGAAGAGCATGAGGAAAAGATTAACATTATACAAAGACGTGTGGGGGGAGAGAAAGGGAGAGAGAACAGAAAGCATATGGAAATGGTAGAATACCCTCAATGATACACAAAATTACACATAATAGGTTGTGAGGGGAAATGGGGAGGAAATAATGGAGAGAATTAAACAACAGCACATGAGGTAGAGAGGGAAGATGGGAGGGCAGGGGAGGGGGGATAGTAGGGGATAGGAAAGGTAGAAGAATACAACAGTCACTAATATGCCATTATGTAAAAATGTGAATGTGTAAGCAATGTGTTTCTGCAATTCTTATTTGGGGAAAAAATGGGAGTTCATAAACCAAATGAGAAAAATGTATCAAAGATGATATATCATGAGCTTTGTAATGTTTTGAACAACCAATAAAAATAAATAAATAAATAAAGGTTTAAAATTGAGTGGGAAGAAGTCAGCTAAAAAAGGGTTGAGATGCATTCATTTTGCTAAGCAGAAACTTTGTTTTGTGTAGTTGTAACTATCACAAATTTATTTTACCAGAAATTTGGCTTTTGAAAATGCACATAAAATGAGATTAAAGGATAATTCACCTACCTTCATGGAAAATTCATAGCATTTCCTATATTTTTCATATTTCATTTTTTAGTTAATATTTTGTCATGGACCATGTCTAGCCTTAGGCTATTCTTCCAGAATACTACCTCATCTGACAAGTTCGTACAATGCATTGGATTTTTCTTTTCATCTTTTATTTAATTGTTTCTAGCTAATAATGTGTATTTCTTCTTATCTTTATGTGGACATACATACCCAACTATATCTTTGCATTTTATGTTTTACTGGGGAAGAGACTCATCAAAAGCTCTTTGTTATATGTATTAACAATCAAACATTCAGAGAAGGCAATTATTCTTAATTTTGCATGAAAATAACTTTGTACCATTTTTTTTATAAAGATTTAGAATTATTAATAATGTCCCTGCTGTAATAAGTAACTACTTACAAGAAGAATTAAACAATTGACTTTATATCAATTATGAATATGAAAAGTACTAAAATAAATATTTGGCAATTAATACACAATTGATAGAAATTGAAATCACGAGAAAGCCATTTAAATTGTCAGTGCATATGGTCCTTAAATAATAGGTTTTTTATAAAAAATTTTTCTCTAATTCATAAGATATATTATGCCATATTATAGCTTAATGTGATATAAAAACTTAAATTATCACAATGATAATAATAATCCATTGTTCCTTCCTCTACACTCTGTGGCATGCTAGTACTAAAATAAATTGTATTATAACACCAAAAAAAAAGCCAAATCATAATATTTCTATAGTAACTGACACGAGTTTAACATCAATGCAAGTAGATTAGATTCCTATGGGACATGATGTGCATTTTGACGTTCATTTTTATTCAACACTGGAACATTACTATTTCTTCAGTTTATGCACATCAGAGGATATATAAATATTTCATCCACAATTTAGCAAATTTATACGCATTTGTTTAACTTCAAATCACTTCCTGCTTCAGAACCCATGTATTCCTCCATGTTTCTTGACTGCTCTTTTCATGAGACTTCTTTCCAAACACATTATTTTCGATTTCCTTTATCATATTTGAAGCAAAACACCCGTCATGATAAACCATAACCCTAATATTACCTTTAAATGTATAAGTGGTTGGAAAGAATGATTGTATATCAATATAAGATTTCTTACTTAGTTACAGATATCAATTCAATCCATTATTTAAAGTGGAACCAGTTATATTATTTATTCACAGTATGGTCTATTCATGTATTATCTCTATATTCATAGACACAGGGTACACCTCTTTGTACCCCCAATACTAATTTATACATCTTCAAAATATTGCTCCCAGAAATGGTGGAACAAATACATGTAACCTGATCTACATATACATTTTATCACAGTAATATTCTGAACAGAAAAAGCAAAGTTCTCACTTATGATTGTACCATACCTAAATGGAAAGTGATCCTGGATTACTAAAAACATCCATGTCCAGGTTGCCTAATGATCTCAAATGAAAATCCTATTGGTGACTACATATTTGTTTCTTCCAAAGATTATATATTCAAACTCAACCCTTTGAATACGTCTAAAGCTGTCACTCACTTTACACTTTGAATGATTTTGTAATGTGTCTATTGATATCTGCTTTCCTACATATTTTCCCCAGTTCATCATTGTGACTGAATCTTCACATGTGCTATCACTAACATTCACTCTCTAACCGAAACCCTATTGCTAAAAAACTTTGGTCCAAATCCTATATTCACTCTTCTTCCTAAACCTACCTACTGTCTTCCTAATCCTACCGACTATCCCTTTTTGACTGGATGTTCTCTTCTACATTCAATCATCCAAGGTACAAGGTCCTATGCCATTGTATATCGATTTATCTGAGACATCTGTGCAGAACGTAATTCAATGCTAAGTATCCCAATCAAGAACCCAATGACCTTCTGGGCTTCAAATCTTACTTAGATTTCTCTTTTCGTTCATATATTTCACCTCTATATTCTTATAAATATCACAGGTTCCCAATACCATTGTTCATCGAGCAGAATGGTTCCTAATCAAAATTGAAAATGTTATTAACACTAACCATACACTGTTCCCTCAATCTAACTTTACAGAAAAGCAATGACAGTGTTGGTCTTACAATACAGGAATGTATGGGATCTTCCACCTGATGAGAACCTCAAAGGTATGTGCAGAAATGATCCCTGGAGAAGATGTAGGCAGCTATGAAGGACCTGAGAGAGCAAAAGTCATCTTCCATGGAAAACAACCTGGTAGGATGAAGTTTGGTGTCTGAATCAGCCTCTGTATTCTTAATGTAGAGGAGACGGACCAAACCAGGCCTTTTGGAGAGCTGTTCCTGAGAGCCTATGGATTATATCCCATTCTAACTTATTAAAGGGTCACAGGAAGTAGGGGCAGCCTCCATCTAAAGGGACCATAAGAAGCAACTGCTAAAACAAAGTGGTTGCCAAGGCAGTGACCTCATTCAGTTCCTGAAGGAAGTGACCTCACCTCACTTCCTTGGTGTTGGAACTCTCTGAACTTGGGATCCAGGAAGCCAGGCACCCCGAGCCAGTCCCAGTCCCAGTCCCAGTTGTCTCACTTGTTTGGATTTACCAAGGAGAGTGTCAGTCTTTCTTGGTACCTACTGATTTGAAGATGTCCAAATGCCAGAAGAGCTCTGAAGAGGGGCCTTTCCTGAGAAAGAAGGTAGTGGCTCACCACTGGTTCCTGTCAACTTCACAGAGTTGACCAAGGAGACCAGATCTGAGACAAGACAGGCCATTTCGGAGGAACATAGTATGGCCCAGCAGTCAGAGAACACTCCGAATAGTCACAGACCTACTTGGGGGAAGGAGGTGCCTTTGTGGGTGTGGTTGTGGGTTTGTGATTTGGTCTCATGTTCTGAGAATAAGTTTTTTCAGATATCAGCTCCGGAGCCCAGGAATTAATTCTCATTGGGGCTAAGGTTCCCCACCAGTGAGATTTGAAATTGGCGCTGGCTGCAGAGTTAACAAGGGCGGGGACTTTTAACGCCACTGCAGAAAAGAAGAAGGTACGAAGAAGAAGTCCTTAGGTGCTATGTTGGGGTTTTTCTCTGGGGTATGGCTGCCATTTATACTTTTCCTAACATTCCTCCCTTTTTGTTTTCTTAGAAAGTGGGGCATTGTTTGTCATTTCTGGCTGCTGCCTGCTGTGTGGGGGTGCTGTGGGGCCTAGAAAGGGAAGTGGACAAATGCTCGGGGGCCAGGTCTGGGGATATCATGGCAGCCAGAAATAAAAGCCAGTGGTATAGATAGCTACTTCAGTAGGGGTAAAGTCTATGAAAGTTCCCTGATGCCACAAGTTGTCGATGGCATGAAACCAGTTCTGGATGGAGGAGATTGTTGGTATCAGCTACTGGTCCTGTAACAGAGACTCTAGGAAATACTGGAAGCGTTGCCTGGTCATGGCGTCACCAGCACTTGAAGAAGATCAGAGCGAATAAAAACAGAATGAAGATAAAAATTAAAGCAAAGGTCAATTTTTGGCAGAAGTTCCATGTTGGGGGACTGACATAGAAGAGGCCAAGGGCCATGAGGAAGCTTAGAAGGTCATAAAGACTCATGAATCCAGGATGGCAGATTAAGAGGTTCTCCAAGCTCGTTGCCTCCCGCTGTCTGATGTACATTGCATTCCATCGTGCCTGGTAGTGAGCTTCATCAGTGAGTGAACTGTTCTCTTGGAGATGTTAGGGGTTCATCGGTCATCAGAGGATGGTAGTGCCTAAGCAAAAGCTGGTTGAAATTTTGATTAGAAATTTTTTGCAGTTGGGTTTGAAGGAACTTCATTATGCATGGCAAGAGAGCAAAAAAAGGGAGCATCCCAATAAGGGGCCCCAAGATAGGTAGTAAGTACATGGCAAGATAGGATTGGAAGAACCCTGTTATGGGATTGGAGGAGCTAGGTTTGAGCAATTTGGTCAATAATTTCTGCAATTTAACAACATTTTTTTCTATCAGCCCAGATTCATTAACATAAGAGCAACATTCCTCTCTGAGGAATAGGCATGTACCCACTTTTTCTGCAGTGAGAAGATCAATTGCCCTTTGGTTCTGTAAAGCCACTTGTGCCAATGAAGTAACCTGGTGCTGCAAGGAGCCCAGAGACTCAGCAGTGGTATCGAGTGCTTCCTGCAGTTTTTGTTGCAGGTCTTTGAATGCCCATAGAGCATGACCTATAGCTCCACCAGAGAGTCCGAGACCCGCCACTGAGGTTGTTAAAGTGAGGCCTACCAGAACCGGCAGAAAGACTGCCCTACGGGTTCAGGAAGGTAGGGCCAACTGTCGGAATTCGGTGGGAGTATACAAAGACAGCTGAGGAACTACAGTAACCAAGAAACAGGTGCCAGAGACATTGATCGTTGAGGTACTTAAAGACCCATTACACCAGAGGAAATGTCCAGGTTGCATAAATGCAGGGCTCGATTGGGTGCTTAAGCTCAAGGAACAAATGGGTAAAGGATTCATTATTGGCAGGTGGAAACAGATGAAAGCAAATAAAGTATTGGTGAAATAACTTTCCCACAGTGGGATACGTGTCACATGTAGGGGTTGTCCTTTCTTAGAGAAATTGTAGGTTTTTGCTGAAATATTTCCTGCCGCTAATGGGACTAAGTGAAGCACAGAGAAAGCACTGAGACGGAGGCACAGAAAGAGGGGTGGAGTTTAATAATCGAAGAGATTGGTGTAACAAATTGAGCCATGTGTCAGGGGGACCTGAGGGGGTTGAAGGGTCTGAATCCTTTGTGGATGAGCTATGGATAAGATCTAAAAGTTTTGATTCTGACTCCTTAATGTGTTCGACTACCTGGATGGATGCCTTAGGTGGCATAATCAGGGTGCGGCCAACTGTCATCCACCCTGTGGGTCTGGCTGAGGTTGTCCGAGCACAGACAGCAAACTCAACATAGTCCCAACGTTTGGCCTTGGGGTCAGGTATATCTAAAGTATACCATCCATTGTTATCAGATAAAGAGACTTTATCCCACTTTAGGTAACTAGAAGTCCACACTTTAGGGTAACCAAGTGAGTGGTAAGAATAGCTACCATGTTCATCATGGAACCTGCATGACCAATAGGGGCACCCATTATATATCTCAGGCCACCAATGACAATAGTCTTTTGTTTGATCAAAAAGGAAGCAAATGAAAAGCCAGTTCCAGCTACCAGGGACGAAGGTCCTTGAAGGTGACAATTTTAGGGAAATAGAGGTGCAGTTGTGGATGAAGCAAGTAGTTGCATCCACTGCAAGGACCTTCTACATGCCATGTTCTGAGTATCGTTCCTGAAGAGTGAATAAATACATGGTAGGAGAGGAGGGTAAAGACCAGTCCCGATAGAGCACAGAAAATAAGCAGAGCACAAAAAACAAGCAGTTACAGAAGATTAGGGTATTGAGAGAGCCCATTGTGACTTTTTTAAGAGGAATTGGGCTGCATGGAACACCGTGTGAGCCGCAACTTAAATGGGTGAGATGAGTGTGGAGAGCAGGAGTTAATGGGAGGTTCAGGAGGTGATTCTTGGAGTTCCTCTGGGTTGGTCCTCTCGTCAGCAGGTGGGGCCTCCTGGTGATATGGCTTCAACCTAGAAATGTGAATCCAGGGAGTTAGACGGTTGTCTGGTGAGGAGAGTTTGGTGGCAGTGGGGGTACAGAGAATGACAGGATAGGGGCCTTCCCATTTTGGGGCAAGAGTCCCTTTCTCCTCTGGGGTATTATAATAGACTAGACTCCCAGGTGTTAAGGGAGGAATGTTTGGAGAGGACACTGGGTCCGGATGAAGCCAGTCCTGATATTTCCAGAGTTCCGAGCGGAGATGATACAAAAGAGGCAAAGACAAATCTCGGGTGAGAGGTCCTTGTGAAATGACCAACCCAGGGGGTATAAGAGGTCTTCCATACATTATCTCAAAGGGAGACAGTAAAGATGGTTTTTAGGGAGAGCTCTGATTCGAAGCAAATCCAAGGGAAGGAGTTTGACCCAGTCTAAGTTTAATTCCATTGTAAATTTGGTAAGGACTTCCTTTAGAGTACAATTTACCCTTTCCACTTTCCCTGAAGCTTGGGGATAATATGGACAGTGGAAATGCCACTTGAAGGAGAGGGCTTGAGAGACCTTTTGTGTGATTCTAGAAATAAACTCAGGGCCATTGTCATAATGTAGAGAAGTGGGCATACCAAACCTGGGGATGATGTCTGTCAGTAAGATTAAAGCTACAGTGGAAGCCGTTTTATTGGAAGTGGGAAATGCCTCAATTCAACCAGAGAAAGTGTCCACAAAGACAAGGAGGTATTTAGTGTGCCATACTGTGAGCATGTTGGTGAAGTCTACCTGCCAGTCAGCAGTGGGAATGTGTCCCCGGGCTTGGTGGGAAGGAAAAGGTTTGGGCCTTAAAGGAGTATAAGTGTTGGTCCACTGACAGATCTGACAATTAGAGGCTATATTCTGTAGCATGGCTTTGTCAGAGAGGGTGAGCGAGAAGAAGCTCTGTAAAAAGAGGGTCAAAGACTGAGAATTGGAAAGGAATAGAGTATGAAGGAACTTGAAGAGATCCTTGTTCTTACTGGAAGAAGTAGGGGCTTCAGATGAGCTGTCTAAAGTGGCCATTATATGTCCCCCAGGGGGTCCATCATTGGAAGTGGTAGCAGCCATTTGTTCCGCCTGGTCAGCTTTGGCATTGCCCTCAGTGATAAGAGAGACGTCCTTCTAATTAGACCTACAATGGACAACTCCCACCTGGGTGGGTAAGTGGGAGGCCTTTATCAGATTGGTTATAAGAGCCGAATTAGTGATCACATTACCTTTGGTGGTAAGTAGGCCTCGCTCCTTTCATATTGCAGCATGGGATAAGATATGGAAGACATATTTTGAATCAGTATAAAGGGTTAGGGATTTGCCTTGTGCTAGAAGGCAGGCACGAGTGGCTACTATAAGTTCAGACTGCTGGTTGGTAGTTCCTGAAGGCAGAGCTTTGGCCTCTATAATCTCAGTGGCTGAAACTACAGTGTATCCAAAGTAATGAGTGCAATTCTGCCTAAAGGAACTGCCATCAGTAAACCAGATAAGGTCAGGCTTGGCTAGTAGTCTCTCAGAAATGGAAGAATGACAGGGGAGGAAATCATCTAAGGTTTCCAACCAATTATGAGTTGGTGTGTTAGACGTGGGAGTCATTGAGAGCAGTGAGGCAGGGTTCTGTGCAGAGCAGGGGAGGAAAGTAATATTAGGGTTTTCCAGAAAGGAAGTGAGGAGTGACAGAACTCTGGATGGAGGAAGGGTTTGAAAGCCCTTATAAGCTAAAAGATCCTTCAAGTGATGTGGGGAGTGGATAGTTAAAGGGGCCCCAAAAGTAAGCTTAGAGGCTTCTTTGTGTAAAATTTGTCCAGCAGCCAGAGCTCTTAAGCAAGGGGCCCACTCACGGATGGTAGGGTCAATTTGCTTAGACAAATATGCCACAGGTGCAAATGTAGGCCCATAGTTTTGACCTAAGACCCCAAGTTCTTGCCTCCGTTTTTCATGGACATATACATGAAATGGTCTTGAAAGATCAGGAAGGTGAAGGGCAAGTGCCTTTAAGACAAGTTGCTGAAGCCTGCGCAAGTGATAGTTTGGGGAGGAGGCAAGAGATTCACTAGGGGGTCCCTTTGCTAGTTCATACAGGACTTGTATAGAAGAGAATAATTTGGGATCCAGGCCCTAAAATAACCTGCTAGTCCTAGGAATGATAGTATTTTGGCTTTTGTATGGGGCACTGGAAGATCAGAGAGGAGTTGCCTCCTATCCAGTGTTATTTCCTTTTTTTTGGTGTAAGGCAAAAACCAAGAAAGGTGACAGAAGACTGGGAAACCTGGGCCTTGTGGGGAGACTTCCTATTTCCCTTGTCTGCTAGGAAATTAAGAAGCTGAGCAGTGTGGGATTGAGAGTGTTCCCAAGAGGGACTACATAGAAGAAGGTCATCGACATACTGAAGGAGAGTAGAGTCAGGACAGGTCGGGTGAAAGGATGTGAGGTCCTGGGCAAGAACTTGGCCAAAGAGATGGGGCCTATCCCTGAATCCCTGTGGGAGGACAGTCCAGGTAAGCTGACGAGAATGGCGGGTGTGAGGGTCAGTCCACGTAAAAGCAAAGATATCCTGAGATTCTGATGACAAGGGAATAGAAAAGAATGCATCTTTGAAATCTAGGATCAAGAAGTGGGTAGTAGTGGCATGGATCTGAGAGAGGCAGGGGTAAGGGTTGGGCACTAGCGGGTGGATGGGGACCACAGAGGAGTTGACAAGGTGAAGGTCTTGAACCAGCCTGTAGGACCCGTTAGGTTTCTTAACTGCCAGAATGGGGGGTGTTGAAAGGAGATTGTGTAGGCCTAAGATACCCCTTTCATAATAAATCCTGGATGATGGGTTCTAATCCGAGGAAGGCTGTGGTTGTGAGTAGATATTGTGGTTGACTAATATATCTTGAAGGGTCGTGTAAGACAATATGAATAGGACTTCATTTAGCCATAGAGGGTGTAGTTGTGTCCCAAACCTCAGGGTTAACTGGTTTAGATAGTCGTGGGAGACTGCATGAAGGAGGTGTATTTGCCCCTAGGAACATCATGAGGATGAGAGGTAGAATAATGTGGGGTGATATGTGAATGGTGACTTTTAATAGTGAGAGTATGTCATTAAGACATGACGGCCATCTGGGGTTTCTGGGTCGAGTTTTGTGTACTGTTGAAGGGCCTTGGTTAGTCTATCCTGGAAATCTGAAGGTGTTTCCTCCTTCCTTTGAATGACCTCCTGCACCTTTTGAAAGTTAACAGCCTTGCGGGTGGCCTTTTTCAGCCCCGCCAAGAGACAGGATGTAAAAAGGTCACGAAACTGTAAGCCTTCACGGGTCTTGTAATCCCATAGGCGATCCTGCTCTGGGACAGCATGAGGGCCTGTGGGGTGGGTAGGATTGGTCCTATGATTTTCATCAGCATGGGCTTGGGCTAGTTCCCAGACTCATTGCCTTTCCTTGGGGAGAAGTGTATTGGCCAAGAGCATGTAGATGTCATGATGAGTGAGGCTACATACTTGCAGGACCCATTGAAACTCCCGAATGTAAGTGGTGGGGTAAGTGGTGAAAGAGCCTAACTTCCTCTCTAGCTGAGTAATGTCCGACATGGAAAACGGAACGTGGACTCTGATGACACCCTCGGGACCAGCTACCTCCCGAAGGGGTGCAATTGTCTTGGGGGTGGGAAGGAGTCCCTTAGACCTGGTAACAGGAGGACTGAAAGAGGAAGGCAGTGAACAGGAAGGAGAGGGAGAGGAAGGGAGTGTCTCTGTGGAGGACGAGGAGGAGGTGGAGCAGGCAGAAGAGGGCGGAGGAAAGAGGGATGAAACGGAAGGCGGAGGATCCATGGAATTAGGCAGAGGAAGAGGAAGGTATAGCGGGAGAGACGGGGCAGATGGGGCTGGGGGATAAGGTGGGGGTTCATCTGCTTGGTCGAATGAGGAAGAATCTGTGAAGTCAGGAATAGAAGTAGGGGAAGAGAGGGGTTTTCAAGCAAAGAGGACCTGAGAGGGAGGGCAAAAGGAGCAGAGAGCAGGGTGCTGTGTGTGAAGGCTAAAATCTTAAATGCAGGGAATCTCCCTCCACTTTTTCAGATGCTGGCAGTAGTTAAAAAGGTCCCGGAAGAGGTTTGGATCTAAGGAGCCTTCTGGTGGCCAATGATTGCCATTATCCAGTGGATATGTAGGCCAATCATGGGTACAGATTTTGATTAAAAGTTTGGGCTTGATGTCTTTTGTGAGGGAGAGTGTGGCCAGATTTTTTATTAAACATTTGAGAGGTGAGTCTTCAGGTGCAGACTAAGAGGTGCCTATAGTCACAGGGAGAGATGGGAGAGAGAGAGAGAGAGAGAGAGAGAGAGAGAGAGAGAGAATAGGAGTAAGCAAGAAAGACAAAGAGAAAACCCGGGCTGGAACGGCTTCCAGGAAGCTCAGGGCAAACGGGGGTCAGGTGGGCGTCCCCAAAATGACAAGCCATCACGAGGAAATACAGAGGGCACTACCTGGTCATCACCAGTGAAGTGCGATCTGTGAAACCAAAAGGAATTGGAGCCAAGGGCAACCTGACGTCAGGAAAGTTTTCAACTGCAGCAGAAGAAGTCAGTAATGAAAACAAAACTCTGGCTCTGACAGAATGCAATTCCAGGTCGGGAGTTCAGTTTTTGCAGAGCAGAGAGGCAGCTTCAGCCAGACACAGCAACCCCACAGGATACAGCAACTCTAGCCGGCAGCAGCAGCGGCAGTGGAGCAGGAAAATCCATAAAGCCTCTCGTGTAAACTCAGAAGCCTCATGCCCCAAAAAGAAACGAAACACCAGAGGGTCCACTGCAACTAGTAAAGGTCTTAGTGGGAGGAATTCCCTCTCCCCTACCAGGCATCTGGAGTGTGCCTGACGATCACTGTCACAAAACCAGTGGCAGCCTGAAGGGAGTTGGTGAGCCGGGGTCAGGGGAGGATTACTTACATCAGATCAATGGTGAGTGCAGAAAGCTGGCATCTGAAAAGAGAGGACTAGGGCAGAGTGTCTCGGCGGAGTGGGGGACGGGGCTCTTGTTGGAAAGAGCTCACCTGTATCCTCTCACGGGGCACCAGAATGAAAGAACTCCCCATGCAAAGACACTTCACCAGAAAATTCCAATTTTATTGCAAAAAGCTGTGTGCTTATATATAACTAAGGGGGAGATGGAAGGGCTTAGATAAATGGCAGGCAACCCATTTATTGGCAAGTTCTTTCAGATATCACCTCCGGAGCCCAGGAATTTGTTCTCATTGGGGCTAAGGTTCTCCGCCAGCGAGATTTGAAATTGGAGGAGGCGGGAGAGTTCACACGGGCGGGAACTTTTCACGCCACTGCAGGAAAGAAGAAGGTAGGAAGAAAAAGTCCATAGGCGCCATGTTGGGAATTCTCTCTGGGTTATGGCTGCCGTGTATACTTTTCCCAACAATGAATATACCAGACAGTGCCTTGATTGACTGGTTTTCATAAAAATGGTTTTTAACAGAGATGCCAGAAAGTTGCATCCTGCTGAGTAGTGGGCCTAGAGCAATGGTGGGCAGGTGTGTGATAAAACATCTGTGGGGTGGCCATGTGGATCTGCCATTGGCTTCCAAATGGCTTGTGACTGACATGGTGAAGCCAGCAGACCCTTATATGTAAAGGCATCTTGATATATGGAGAAGTTTTAGGACATTGTTCAGAATCAGGTTGCTATAGTCAAGGAGGCAAGCTATGTGGGATAGAAGTCTTGTTCTTTTATTCTCCTGCAGACCCTGACCCACCACACGTTACAGAACTCCCTCCCGCACTGTGTCCCAGTTGAAAACCTTGCATATCATGAAGCAAATACAAAACTCCCAGTGCAACAGCAAGAAACACCATGAAAATGGAGGATGACCATATGGTTTCACAGTCCACATGGTAGACATTTAGCCCCCAGTGGCCACAGTTTACCTAAAAAGAGAGAATTCAGCACTGCTGACTCATGTTCATTGAAAAAGAAGAAACCATGTCCTCCAGGTCTCATAGATTCAGTCAGAGCTTTGATGGTCTCACTAGAAAGGAAGCTAAAGCTCCTGACAACAACATATGTTTCAAGTGCCCAACCTCACAGGCAGATTCTCAAGAATTCTCTAGGCCAGTAGACCTCCATGTTTGTGGAGTGTTTACCCTGTCCTTTACTTTTGGAAACTCCTCTACCATTTCCAAGGTTTTGAACTCCTGAGCATATTCCATTCCAGATATGTATTCACAGATTTTCTAACTCTTCTCTTCTAATTGTGTCTTACTTAGGGCAAAGGTATTCTCAAGGCATTGTTCTGGATGAGAGTGGGAAGATTTTTGTGTAGCACATATTTACATACACATTGGAATCATTTTCAAATTTTCCATTCGAAATACTGAACCCCTGATACTAACCCATACCGTACTAGACTCTGACTACAAATCCTAATATGATGGAGAAAAATAACCCAAATAGAATAGAAATACAAGCAGTTCACAGGAGGCACGGTGTATATTTGGTTTTGCCTTTTGCATGATATAGGTTAGGAGTTATAAATCTTGTCAATTTTTTGTTGAAATAGTTCTCCATGTGTTTGGAAAGTTAATAAATATGTGAATTTCTGTTTCCCTTTCTCTGTAGGCTACTCAGCACATGTATTTTCATATGCACATATAGAATCTTACCTGGTATCACACGTACATTCCTGTGAGGTGGCTAACTTGGCAGATACAAAGTGTGAGAAGAGATCACTCCTCCTAAATGCTTTTGGAACTGAAAATTCGAACTGTGAGTGAGCTTCCTAGTTGAACAACATTATACATAAATCCATGTTCAGTAAAATTAATATTTTTGGATCTGTAGATGATATATATTTCACGATGAATTTTGATTGGCATATATATTGCTACTTTTTAATGTCTTTGTGTTTTGTAGATATACTTGGCCAAAGAAATGGGTGCTATCCCTGAATCCCTGTGGGAGGACAGTCCAGGTAAGCTGATGAGAATGGCGGGTGTGAGAGTCAGTGCAAGTAAAAGCAAAGATATCCTGAGATTCTGAGAACAAGGGAATAGAAAAGAATGCATGTTTCAAATTTAGAACCAAGAAGTGGGTAGTAGTGGCAGGGATCTGAGAGAGGAGGGTGTAAGGGTTGGACACTAGCGGGTGGATGGGGACCACAGAGGAGTAGACAAGGGGAAGGTCTAGAACCAGCCTGTAGGACACGTTAGGTTTCTTAACTGCCAGAATGGGGGTGTTGAAAGGAGAGTGTGTAGGCCTAAGATACCCCTTTCATTATAAATCCTGGATGATGGCTTCTAATCTGAGGAAGGCTGTGGTTGTGAGTGGATATCATGGTTGACTAATATATCTTGAAGGGTCCAGTAAGACAATATGAATAGGACTGCATTTAGCCATAAAGGGTGTAGTTGTGTCCCAAAACTCAGGGTTAACTGGTTTAGATAGTCGTGGGAGAGTGCATTGAGGAGGTGTATCTGCCCCTAGGAACATCATGAGGAAATGAGAGGTAGGAAAGGTGTGGGGTGATATGTGAATGGTGACTTTTAATAGTGAGAGTATGTCCCTTTCCAGAAGGGGAATGGGTCAATGGCTCATAACGAGAAAGGAGTGAGTGAAGGACAAAAGGGATTTTGAGGGAAAATATGTTTACCTCCTACCACGACTATAGGAGTTTTTGAGGGTGTGGTAGAACCCCAATACTCCCTCAAGACCGAAAAAGTGGCACCAGTATCCAAAAGGAAGGTAATGAAGCGTCCATCCACCAGGAAGGTGACCCTAGGTTCTCGATTCTTGATGGTAATAGTCTGGAGGGAAGGCCCAGGGCTCCATCATTCCTCCTCTGCCAAGCCCAGGAGAGGCTGGGGTTGCCGGGTGGCTGACCAACCTCCCTTCCGGGTTGTTGGGCAGTCTGCCCCCCAGTGTCTCCTTTGATGGCATGTTGGGCAGGGGTTGTAGGGTGTTCTCGGCGAAGGACAATCCTTACCACATTTGAAGCAAGCTCCAGGGGGTGTCACATTGGGACGACGTGGTGATGGCCTTCTCTGAATGACCTGGGCCAACATTTGGAATTTGGCATTTTCAGCTCTCTGCCTACGGCATTCACTTTCATCCTCTCTACCATGAAAAACCTTTAAAGAGACAGCGAGGATTTCGGTCTGAGGAGTAGCAGGGCCCTGTTCAAGCTTTTTAAGCTTGGCTTTAATGTCAGAGTATTTTTGGGCCAGAACATATGTCATTAAGAGATGACGGCCATCAGGGGTTTCTGGGTCGAGTTATGTGCAGTGTTGAAGGGCCTTGGTTAGTCTATCCAGGAATTCTGAAGGTGTTTCCTCCTTCCTTTGAATGACCTCCTGCACCTTTTTAAAGTTAACAGCCTTGTGGGTCGCCTTTTTCAGGCCCGCCAAGAGGCAGGATGTAAAAAGGTCATGAGTCTGTAAGCCTTCAGGGGTGTTGTAATCCCATAGGGTTCCTGCTCTGGGACAGCATGAGAGCCCGTGGGGTGGTCAGGATTGGTCCTATGATTTTCATCAGCATGGGCTTGGGCTAGCTCCCAGACCCATTGCCTTTCCTCGGGGAGAAGTGTATTCGCCAAGAGCATGTATATGTCATGATGAGTGAGGCTATATGCTTGCAGGACCCATTGAAACTCCCGAATGTAACTGGTGGGTTTAGTGGTGATTGAGCCTAACTTGCTCTCTAGCTGAGTAATGTCTGACCTGGAGAAGGGCACGTGGACTTTGATGACACCCTCGGGACCAGCTACCTCACGAAGGGGTGCGATTGTCTTAGGGGTGGGAAGGAGTCCTTTAGACCTGGTAAAAGGAGGACTGAGAGAGGCAGGCGGAGGACAGGAAGGAGAGGGAGGGGAAGGGAGTGTCTCTTTGGAAGAGGAGGAAGTGGAGCAGGCAGAAGAGGACGGAAGGGAGGGGGATAAAATGGAAGGCTGAGGATCCATGGAATCAGGCAGAGGATGAGGAGGGTATTGCAGAAGAGAAGGGGCAGATGGGGCTGGGGAGAAGGTGGGGGTTCATCTGCTGGGTTGAATGAGGAAGAATCTGTGAAGTCAGAAGTAGAAGTAGGGAAAGAGAGGGGATTGCAAGCAAAGAGGACCTGAGGGGGAGGGCAGGAGGAGCAGAGACAAGGTGCTGTGTGGGAAGGCTAATACCTTCAATGCAGGGAATATCCCTCCACTTTTCCAGACGCTGGCAGTAGTTAAAAAGGTCCCAGGGGAGGTTTGGATCTAAGGAGCCTTCTGGAGGCCAATGATTGCCATTATCCAGTGGATATGGAGGCCAATCTTGGGTACAGAATTTAATTAAAAGTTTGGGCTTGATGTCTGGTGTGAGGGAGAGTGTGGCCAGATTTTTTATTAAACATTTGAGAGGTGAGGCTTCAGGTACAGATGAAGAGGTGCCCATTGTCACAGGGAGAGATGGAAGAGAGAGAGAGAGAGACAGAGAGAGAGAGAGAGAGAGAGAGAGAGAGAGAGAAAGAGAGAGAGAGAGAGAATAAGAGTAAGCGAGAGAGACAAAGAGAAAACCCGAGCTGGAATGGCTTCCAGGAAATTCAGGGCGAATGGGGGTCACGTGGGTGTCCCCAAAATGACCAGCTGTCGCGAGGAAATACAGAGGGTACTACCTGGTCGTCACCAGTGAAGTGCGATCTGGAAGACCCAATGGGTTTGGAGCCATGGGCAACCTGACGTCAGAAAAGTTTTCGAACGCAGCTGAAAAAGTCAGTAATAAAAACAGAACTCCAGCTCCAGCAGAATGCAGTTCTAGGACGGGAGTTCAGTTTTCCCTGAGCAGAGAGGCAGCTTCAGCCAGACACAGCAGCCCTGCAGGAAACAGCAAATCTAGCCGGCAGCAGCAGTGGCAGCAAAGGAGGAAAAACCACAGAGCCTCTCGTGTAAACTCAGAACCCTCATGCCCCAAAGGGAAACGGATCACTAGAGGGTCCACTGTGACCAGTAAAGGTCTTGGTGGGAGGAATTCCCTCTCCCCTACCGGGCGTCTAGAGTGTGCTGGATGATCAGGGTCACAAAACTAGCGGTAGCCCGAAGGAAGTTGGCGAGCCGGGGTCAGGGGAAGCTTACATACATCAGATCAGTGGTGAGTGCAGGAAGCTGGCGTCTGAAAAGAGCGGACCAGGACGGAGTGTCTGGGCGGAACGGGGGACGGGGCTCTTGTTGGAAAGAGCTCACCAGTATCCTCAAACGGGGCACCAGAATGAAAGAACTCCCCACTCAAAGGCACTTCGCTGGGAGAATTCCAATTTTATTGCAAAAAGCTGTGTGCTTATATAGAACTAAGGAGGAGATGAAAGGACTTAGATAAATGGCAGGCAACCCGTTTATTGGCAAGTTCTTTCAGATATCAGCTCCGGAGCCCAGGAGTTAGTTCTCATTGGGGCTAAGGTTCCCCGCCAGCGAGATTTGAAATTGGCACCAGTGGGAGAGTTCACCCGGGCGGGAACTTTTCGCGCCACTTCAGAAAAGAAGAAGGTAGGAAGAAGAAGTCCTTAGGCGCCATGTTAGGGTTTTTCTCTGGGGTATGGCTGCCGTTTATACTTTTTCCAAAAATGAGTATACCAGACAGTGCCTTGATTGACTGGTTTTCATTAAAATGGTGTTTAACAGAGATGCCAGAAAGTTGGATCCTGCTGAGTAGTGGGCCTAGAGCAATGGTGGGCAGGTGTGTGATAAAACATCTGTGGTGGGGCCATGTGGATCTGCCATTGGCTTCCAAATGGCTTGTCACTGACATGGTCAAACCAGCAGACCCTTATATGTAAAGGCATCTTGTTATATGGAGAGGTTTCAGGACGCTGTTCAAAATCAGGTTGCTATAGTCAAGGGGGCAAGCTATGTGGGATAGAAGCCTGGTTCTTGTATTCTCCTGCAGACCCTGACTCACCACACGTGACAGAACTCCCTCCCGTACTGTGTTCCATTTAAACTCCTTGTATTTCGTGAAGCAAGTACCAAACTTCCAGTGCAGCAGCAAAAAACACCACGAAAATAGAGGATGACCATATGGCTTCACAGTCCACATGGGGAGACATTTAGCCCCCAGGGGCCACAGTTTACCTACAAAGGGAGAATTCAGCAATGCTGCCTCATGTTCATTGGGAAAAAAAGAAACAATGTCCACCAGGTCACATAGATGCAGACCCAGCTTTTATGGTCTCACTAGAAAGGAAGCTAAAGCTCCTGACAACAACATATATTTCAAGTGCCCAACCACACAGAGAGTTTCCCAAGAAGTCTCTAGGCCAGCAGAATTCCATTTTTGTGGAGTGTTTACCCTGTCCCTTACTTTTGAAAACTCCTCTACCACTTCCAAGATTGTGAACTCCTGATTGTTTTCCATTCCAGATATGTATTCACGGAATTTCTAACTCTTTTCCTCTAATTGTTTCTTACTTGGGGCGAAGGTATTGTCAAGACATTGTTCTGGATAAGAGTGGGAAGATTTTTGTGTAGCACATATTTACATACACATTGGATACATTTTGCAATTTTTCATTCGAAATACTGAAACTCTGACACTAACCCATACCCTACTAGACTCTGACTACTAATCCTAATATGATGGAGAAAAATAACCCAAACAGAATAGAAATACAAGCAGTTCAGAGGAGGTATGGTGAATAGTTGGTCTTGCCTTTTGCATGATATAGGGTAGGAGTTATAAATCTTGTCAATTTTTTTCTTGAAATTGTTCTCCATGTGTTTTTAAAGTTAACACACATGTGAATTCCTGTCTCCCATTTTCTGTAGCCAATTCAGCACATGTATTTTTATATGCACATACAAAATCCTACCTGGAATACACGTACATTTTTGTGAGGTGGGTAACTTGGCAGATAGAAAGTATGAGAAGAAATCACTCCTCCTAAATGCTTTTGGAACTGAAAATTCAAACTATGAGTGAGCTTTTTAGTTGAGCAACATTATACATAAATCCATGTTCAGTAAAATTAATATTTTTGGATCTGTGAATGATATATATTTCATGATGAATTTTGATTGGAATATATTTTCTACTTTCCAATGTATTTGTGTGTGTGTGTGTGTATATATATATATATATATATATATATATATATATATATATATACACTCTAGATTTTTCAAAATATGAAATACATGTGTCTTATTATACACTCCCTAAATTCACTAATGTTCATGTATGTGGTTTTATAATCAACTTTCATAAGATTATTTTCAGAAACATTCATCCACCTGAAATACATATTTGTTTTCTAGTACTGAAAACTTACTTCAGTGAATGGTGCAAACAAATCCTTATATTTCTAAAGTAACTGACCCACTTTAACATCAATGCTAGTAGATTCCTATGGGACATGATGTGTATTTTGACGTTCAATTTTATTCAACACTGGTACATTTCTATTTCTTCAGTTTTTGTACATCATAAAATGTACATTTCATCCACAAGTTCACAAATTTAAAGACATTTGTAACACATTCAATCACTTCCTGCTTCAGAACACATATATTCCTACTTGTTTTTGACTGCTCATTTCATGAGACTTCTTTCCAAACACATTATTTTCGATTTCCATAATCAATTTTGAAGCAAAACTCACACAGAATTTATGATAAACTACAACCCTAATATTACCATTAGATGTATAACTGGTTGGAATGAATGTATGTATATCAATATAAGATTTGCTATGTATTTTGAGATATTAATTTATTCCAATTTGTAAAGTTGGAACAAGTTATATTATTTATTCACAGTATGGTCTATTCAATCATTCTCTCTATATTCATACACACATGGTACACCTATTTGTGCCCCCAATACTAATTTATACCTCTTCAAAATATTGCTCCCAGAAATGGTGCAAGAAATACTCATGTCACCTGATCTACATATACATTTTATCACAGTAATATTCTGGCAAGAAAATGCAAAGTCACACTTACGATTGTACCAAAGCCTAAATGGAATATGAGTATGGATTATAAAAATCACCCGTGTCCAGGTTGGCTAATGCTCTCAAATGTCAATCCTATTGGTGACTACATATGTGTTTCTTCCTAAGATTATATATTCAACTTCAAGCCTGCTGAAAATGTCTAATCCAATCAATCACTTTATCATTTGCATGATTTCCTATGTCTCTATTGATATCTGCTTTCCTACATATTTTCCCCAATTCATCATTGTGACCAACTCTTCACATGTGCTGACATTTACATTTTCTCTCTACCTGAAACCCTATTGCTAAAGAACTTTTTTTTCAAATCCTATACTCACTCTTTTTTTCTAATTCTACCAACTATCTTCCTAATCCTACCAACTATCCTTTTTAGACTGGATGTTCTCTTCGACATTCAATCATCCAAGTACAAGGTCCTATACCATTGTGTATAGATTTATCTGAGACACATGTGCAGAACATAATTCAAAGCTAAGTATCCCAATCAAGGATCCAATGCCCTTCTGGGCTTCAAATCTTACCTAGATTTCTGTTTTCATACATATATTTCACCTCTATATATACTTACAAATATCACAGGTTCCCAATACCATTATTCATCCAGCAGAATGATTCCTAACCCAAATCAAACATGTTATTAACCCTAACCATACTCTTTGCCCTCCATCTAACTTTACAGAAGAGCAGGGACAGAGTTGGTCTTACAATACAGGAACATAAGAGATCTTCCACCTGCTGAGAACCTCAAAGGTCCATGCAGAAATGAACCCTGGGGAAGATAGAGGAAGCTATGAAGGACCTGAGAGAGCAAAAGTCATCTTCCACGACAAACAACCTGGTCAGGATGAATGGGTGTGTCTGAAGCAATCTCTCTCTTCTTAATGTAGAGAAGATGGACCAAACCAGGCCTGTGTGGAGAGCTGCTTCCGGGTGCTATGTTTGATATACCATTCTAACTTGTGAACGTGTCACAGGAAGTAGGGGCAGCCTCCATCTATTGGGACACTTGGAAGCAAAAGTTAGGAAAAAGTGATTGCCTAGGCAGTGACCTCATTCAGTTCCAGAAGGAAGTGACCTACATCACTTTCTTGGTGATGGAACTCTCTGAACTTGGGATCCAAAAAGCCAGGCACCCAGAGGCAGTCCCAGTCCCAGTCCCAGTGGTCTCACATGATTGGATTTATGAAGGACAGAGTCAGTCTTTCTTGGTAACTACTGATGTGAAGATGGCCAAATGCCAAGAGAGCTCTGAAGAGGGGCCTTTCCTGAGAAAGCAGGTAGTGGCTCACCACTGGCACCTGACAACTTCACATTGTTGGCAAGGAGACCAGATCTGAGATAGGATAGCCCATTTTGGGGGAACATAGTATGGCCCATCAGTCAGAGGACACTCCGGATAGTTACAGACCTACTTGGGGGAAGGCGGTGACTTTGTGGGTGTGCGTGTGAGTTTCTGGTTTTGTCTCATGATCTGGGAATAGGTAGGAAAGTCGCTTTGTTTGGTTTGGATTGGATCGTTTCTAGTAAGTCTTTTGATAAGGCGAGTGTTTTTATGTCTGTTTATCCCACTGTGTCTGTGGTTGTAGATATTAGAAAGGAGAATGCATCAATGGATGTTTCCTGTCTTGTAGAAAGCTTCACAGCATTCATCCTGCCCAATTTATATATGGACTGTGGCTTGACTTATAGATGGGCAACAACTACTATCTTCCTAAGTTCCTGTTTTCTTCTTGAATTCGGGCCACTCTCCAGAATAGGCTCATGGTTTGGTGTCCACAATATGTACCACCTCCAGGCTCTGTGACATGGCCACGTACTGGATAGCTGAAGGGAATGGGATCATCTCAGAAAACTCAGATATCATTCGAGAAACCCTGCTTTGGGCCATTTTCTTACCTATTGTTCTGTTGCCCTGAATGTCAGAAACGTCTTTGTCTCAGTCCACCCCTTTGTGAAGCCTGAAAAAATGGTTTTCAATGGAAATTAATGGGCATCACCTGTAGCTCTTTGCTTAATTGCTTTGGAAAGGGATGTGTCTGCATCAGACTCGTGGCAATGTGTGAGGCTGTTGCATAGATTCTCAGAACCTGATGGATCTAAAGAAAGATTACATGTGTGCTTCCAAAACCAAAATGGCCAAAAAAGCAGTCATTGTGGACGAAGTCTCTCGCCTTCCTCTGTAAGGTTCCTGACCTCCATCAATTGAAAATAGGGATCCTTTGTGTCAAATGAGTTCTTCAAACCCTGCAGAAGATAGCCCATAGGTGCTTGGGTTTTCTCATGATTCCAATTCACATAAAGAATATATACCCGAGAGTCAGTAGGCCTCAAATTCGGGAAGCAGAGCAGTATTTATGGCAGGCCTATTTGATCACTCCTGGTTCTCAGGAAGGGTGTCCAGGCAACCCTGACTTTAGGCAAATGAGGGGCAAGGGAGGTTATTTTGTACACTGTCTTGGACTGATCCCCTCATGGAAACCTCGAACCACAGGTTATGATGAGTGTCTATATGGAAGAAGATGAGGGCCTTGTGGGAGTGCTTTGGTTTTAATTGTGGTCATTTGTGTGGCGGTTGGAAGTGATGACTGGGTCTACCTGGGCTTGAACTCTGGTGTGATTCCCCTTAAAGTCTGAGTTCTGGAACTGATCTCAGAGAAATATTGCCATGAACTGTGTTCAGATTTTAGGAGGCCACGCATGGGATTCGCCCTTGGAAACTGAGATCAAGGACAGGGTGGCTTTCCACAGAGCCTTGGAATCTCAGCTAGGATATCACATGATTTTATTCTGAAAGATTTGGCAGCCATAGTTGAGAATCAGAACACCCTTGGACGTCACATTGAAGACCTCAATGGGCCTGGCTTCATGTGACCTTTTGACCACTCTATGGGAAGACTTGCCTGTGAGAGTTCTCCAGAGCTTTCATTGAAATGAGCTTCCGCACCATTTAATGGTTCCTGAATGAACTGAAACCCACAGTGTCTCCAACTTCATCCATGAAAAATGGCTAGATAAATACAATGAAATTTTTGAAATTCCAATAATCAGGTGGCACTAGAGAACCTTTGGATGTCTTGTTGCTGATCATTAGTGTACAAGAGAATGCCATGATTGACCGGGTTTCATGAAAATGGTGTAGAACAAAGATGCCAGTAAGTTGGAGCCTGCTGAGTAGTGGGCCTATTGCAGTGGTGGGCAGGTGTGTGATAATACATCTGTGGTGTGGCCATGAGGATTTGCCATTGCCTTCCAAATGGCTTGTGACTGACATTGTGCATCCAGCAGAACCTTCTATGTAAAGGCATCTTGTTGCATGGAGAGGTTCCAGGGCAAAGTTCAGAGTCAGATTTCTATGTACAAGGGGGCAAGCTCTGTGAGATATAACCTGGTTGTTGCATTCTCCTGCAGACCCTGACCCACCACAAGTGACAGAACTCCCTCCAAAACTGGGTCCCAGTTGAACTCTTTGTATTTCATGAAGCAAATACCAAACTCCCAGTGCAGCAGCACGAAACACCACGAAAAGTGGAGGATGAAAAAATGGCTTCACAGTCCACACGGGGAGACACTTAGCACCCAGTGGCCACAGTTTACCTACAAAGAGAAGATTCAGCACTGCTGCCTTATGTTCATTAGAATACAAGAAACCATGTCCTCCAGGTCACATAGATTCAAACCCATCTTTGATGGTCTCACTAGAAAGGAAGCTAAAGCTCCTTACAACAACATATATTTCAAGTGCCCAACCTCAGAGGAAGTTCCTCAAGAAGTCTTTAGGCCGTCAGAGCTCCATGTTTTTGGAGTGTTAATTGTTAGACCACGACACAAGAAAAGACCACTGACTCTAATTAAAATCATATTAAATTAATCTTATTATTTCTACCTTTCATGCTGCCTCCCCTCCCAAAACAGCCGGAACAAGACAGCAACCCCAGCTTTCCTACAGCCCAGCTTTATAGCCCAGAAAGTTACACAAAAGGGGTGTTACAGATAACAGAACTCTGACAAGCATCACACTAATGGTAGTTTAGGTTTTTTTTGCTGTCCCTACATCAGAATTCAGAGGACCATTAGAGCCTCAGAGAGGGATGTTGTCTGGCCAGAGAAGGCAAATATTTATGATGTGTCACTAAAGTTTCAGAGAGGGCTGCTATCTGGTCAGAGAGCTGGGCATGCGTGAGTTCAAGGCACGGGCAGGCATTTCAAGCAGGTTCAGAATTTGCAGTAATTTATGGTAAAGCCAAAATTACCTTTTCATGGCTTTGTGGCAAGATGGCTCTCAATTTTAATAAAAGATCAGGTTGGGTCTATCATTTCCCCCTTTTCTCTGTGTCCCTTTCAAATCTTTAATAGATTAGGGGAAGAGCACTGAGGAAATTTTAATCCCTCAGGTAAGATTCTCCAAATTTTTAGAACTTACCCAAAACCGATCTCCCTGATTTTACCAGACTTAATTAATTACTTATATTGATAGTCTACTTATCTTTCTCTCCATTGTTGTAAGAAGAGTGGCGTCAATCATTATTTCTTCTTCTGACCTGAGACAGGGTGAAGTGAGTGGGCATGGCGTGAGGGACATGAGTTGCCTTTTATAAGTCAGTTGGGGGACATGAGTTGCCTTTTAGAAGTCATTTTGGATTGAAGTCTGGTTGGGGAAGAACAGGTTGTAAAGTCATCTGGGGATGGGTTCTTCTATGAGAGAAACAAAAACCATGAGTACTGAATAAATGTTGCAGCAGCCGGAACATGTTACTGTATAGAAGTTCCCTCACCAGTCTTTAATGTCCCCAGTTATCAGGACTATCAAATTAATATTTAACTTTTAGTGTTACAGTTGTCCTTCCCCATAAGATACAGTTTAACAATGTAATGTCATCTGATCTTGTAAAATCCTTTTTCTAGTATGACCTCTGCGTCTAATAGAGAAACCTTTAATTCTGTTACTCAGGGCTGGATAATCGTACTAGCAAACACCAAGCCTACCTGTGTTGGTTAGGAATATCTGCAGGCCTTAAATTAAAAATTTCTGCCTGTGGCAGCTCTTCTTGATAGTCTCTTTTTATAAGTATCAGGCATTCCTGTCTGAGAATCCTTCTTTGTAGCCTCCAGTCTTACTTATTTTGGGAGGCTAAAATAAAGTGCATACCTTAAAATATTATTATTATTATTATTATTATTATTATTATTATTATTATTATTATTATTATTTAAAATGCCCAGGAATGGCTGAATTTTCGTCTTAACTGTCTTTCCAAAGTGTTTAAGATGAAGCAGTCAAACGGATTTTTGTTTCTATCTATTGTTAACAGTCAGCTGAGCTTTATGGGAGTCAATTCTGGAAAAATGAGAGCACATTTTCAATTCTGCTAGTGCCATTTGCGCTAGGTGGGTCCAGGTCTTGCTTGACCATTTATCTTCCCTCAGAAGCATCAGGGATATCTCCTTTCTCTGATGACTCTCCTCTTCATAACAAATGCACTGATTGGCTTTCTGTTCACCAGTGGTCTCATTAATCTCCCTGATCAGGAGTTTATGTGGCTCAGAGTTGGAAAGCTCTTTAGAGAAGTCCCCTGTTCCCTGGATTCAGATTGACTCAGAGGGTAAGAGCCAAATATTGGTTTTCTTGGCCCTTTTCATTTAACTTTAATTTTAAATCCTAATCTTAAACATCCAGCAAATTAATTTTAACAGCCTTATATTAAGAGTACTGGACTTTAATGTCTATAACTTTATAATTATCTTTTTATTAATTGGGATCTGTATTATTCTGTCTGTATTGTAGGTGATGACTTATTATCTTGAATAAACCCATGTTGTGTTCTTTAAGCAACACATTTGTAAAACACTAACAGGGAATCTTTAGATAACTTATAAGAAAATTTCAACTAAAATTAACAAAAGTAAAAATACTTAGTTCGTGTAATAGCTACCCTAAATTTTTTGGCTGAGTATTACATTATATCCCCTGTTTGAGATCCTAGGAATCTTGACATTTTTTATGTTTTTAACATAACTTTAAAGAAATATTATCTGACGTACTTGTTTCATAGTCATTCTCACATATAGTAAGATGGGACACACAGCCTTATCTCAGGTAAGGCAGGGCTCTTTATAAATATTAAGCATTTTAGTTCTAAAGCTGATCTTTATTTTTTTTTTTGTTTGTTTGGGGGTCTGGGAAGATCTACTCCTTAAGAAACTAATAGTTCATACTCAGGATTGGTTTTTGGTAGGAAAAATTATGACAAACATGGATTATTAGAATTACTTTATAATTTGGAAGGGTTTCTAGAAAACAGTATACCAGATCTGTAAGTTTCTATGTGAGGAGCCTCTAGGTCATTGTGGTGTTTGTGAACTTCCATTTTAGTGTACTGTGGCCAAGGTCAAAATGTACAGACAGTGAAGGTGTAACCCATCAACTTCATCTTCAGACACTTGCAAAATAGTTCCCAATTTCAGGTTTGGCTCTATGAGCAAGTGAATGTGCAGGTTGAGGGCTCAATCATTGGTTTTAAGAAGTATATGAACCTCTCATCAGATGATGCAGAAGAAATTGATTTAAAACAAAGTAAAGAACAGAACTGGGTCACTGTGTACCAAAAGGAGATAATATTACTCTGCTACCAAGTGTCTCTAACTAGAAATGATCAATGAAGTCATGAATTATTGAGAAGGCAGTTTTGTTTTTTTAGGTGTTTTTGTTTAGGAGTATAATCCTAAAGTATTTGTTTATATTGCTTTGATTACCCTTTTGTTATTACCAGATGACAATAATGGTATGGGGTTGTTTTTATTAAAAAGTAAAAATTAAAAGCAACATTGACAAAGTTTACATAAATTGTTTGTGGTCTCATGAACATTAGCTAACACCATATGATATCACATTTAAAACATGAATTAAAGAAAGCCTGAAAGTTTTCAACTTTTACATAGATTAGGCTCTCATTAACTTAAAAATACATTTAAATTGTTCCACAATGTAAAAAGTAACATAAAACTTTACATATCTTATTGATAACAGGTAAATAAATCTCCAATATATTTTTTTACCATACAACTTCAGAACACCAGCTTGATATAATGATCTTTTAAAGTTTCTACCTTACAGACTTGCATACCTGTAAGATATGAAAACATTAATAGCATCACAATTACATTGATGTTTCTACATTAACCAAGTTTAGCTTTTAAAGAAATGGCAGTACAATGCTCTAAAATAACACTTCTGATTTAATAAGTTTTTTGATTTTTATGGTTCCTTGCTCTAGAAAAAATAAAACTTAATAAACACAATGTTATGGGTAAACTTATGTTTCAAAAAAATTTTTGTCTCATTAACACATGACTGATTTTTAAAACCTTATATAGAGTTTAGTAAAAACTCATACAGACCTTAGTAAATGAATCAGATTTCTAACAAAAGTACTCACGAATGAGTAATCCCATATCAAATTTACTTTACTTATTTCTCAAAATATTAGAGAAATGTATTGAACAGTGTAAACCATTTTTATGTTGAAGAAAATGTTCTAGAACCAAGGCACATTAGACGTTTTGTAGATATTAATATTTTATTAGATTTTTGAACACCTAGAAAAATTTGTAAGCTTAAATTTAAAAACATTTATTTTTATCTGTTTATCCGATTTAAATTGAAACATTTAAACCACGTGAACTAAAGATCTTTGAATCCACTTTTTAAAATTTGTTTTTATGAGCGCTTTTTTTAATGAGCGCTCCTTATATATGTTAATTTGTGTATCATATATATGATATACGGATATATGTCTATATAGACAGACAACACATAACAAAATTGTGCACACATAATAATAGTAAAGGCCTTGTAGTTTTTCACAGGTTAAATATCTATTGCAATGTTTCAAAAAGTCCACAGTTGGTCAAAGATAGAACTGATCAGAAAAACATTAACCTAGGTCTGTATGCTCAGAATCATGAGCTCAAAAATAATAAAGTATCTAAGGAAAACAATAAGAGTCCTAGAAAAAATGACTGGCCAGTAATTAGTAAATACCATACAATTTACTTTTTTTTCCGTTAGGCATCAAATCAGTCTCCTACTAAGCTTGCAGGCTTTTTTCATTTGCATTTCAACATGAGTCATGGCTGAGGTCTGGAAGGAGCAGGAAAAAAAACTGCTATTCTGAGCAGACACCTCAGGCCTAAGGCATATTAACCATAATTTTCCGGTTGGGGTGTTGAAAATTATGATACAAGTTCAAGATACAATTCACAAAATTTTATGTCTTTACATCTTATTTTGTCAACAGATACCATACTATGGTTTACTATCCTTGTCCAAATTAATGCACTGGTACACACAGTGACATTTTCTCTGGCTACCGAATTCAAAATTGGTTAAAAAAAAAAAAAAAGTGAATGATTGGGAAGTTACTTGCCGACTTGGAAGTAGAGTTCTTCAGTTTTCCATCCTAAGTATTTAAGTTCTCTGGCATGAATTACCTGAAATCTTAAACTAAACAATGACCTAAACCCGACTTTTAACTGCAAGATTGTGCAATGCTTCAAAAACCCATTCAGATACCAGTTTTTTTATGATAAAACATCATCATTTAGACACACATTCAGCTAAGATCATTCCCAAGAAAAAATTTATAATATCAACACCTTATTGCACATGTCTTAAAGGACCAGAAACAAAGACACAAGACAGACAGAAAGGAGGTAGAGACTATTGTTGTCAGACAGAATCCTTTAAACCAGAGCAGATAAGAGAAAAAATCTACTACACCAGTGGCACCACGGGGGGGACCAGATGTTTTAACAGAGGGGCAACCTGAAATGTAAAATAAAGTGTCTATATGGTGACTTTACTGAATTTAGTGTCCCCTTTTTCTTTTTCTCTTTTTTAACAAGACAGAGGTGGCATAATCCTTACAGTGCACGGAAGGAAGGAGGGTATTCCCTGAATCAACAGGGCTTTGGCAGCTGCTGGGGGTCCCTCAGTCCCTTCTTTTACTTACAGGATTAGCTCCTCTGGTTCAGTTCCACCCCAAGCAAGCTCCATCTCCTAACATTTCAGTAGACAGCTCTCACAAAGTTCTGGGGCGGAGGGGGGGTACCAAATTTGTAACTTAAAGTTCGGTTCCTGACCTAGAAGCCAATTTATACCAATTAAATAATGAGGAATGGGTTCTGAGAAAAAGAAAAGGGGAGGCTAATTGCTTTGCTAACAAAGGAGAAACACAGGGGACTCTGCCAAATGTTGTGACTCTCTTGATCTGGAGGGACAAGGGGTTTTAAAGGAGTTTCACTTGTTAACCTGGGAGATACTCAGTTCTTAGGTCCCCAGCAGGCATTGCCACCTGCAATGGTTGTGCTCCAGGCAGCCAGCTAGGGGCTTCTATCATCCTGCTAAACAAAGGGGGGTAAAGTTCATCACAGTTCCTTAAAACACAGTTCAAACGGGTGTCAGGCTTACTCTCTTTATTACCCATTTTCACGTCCAATATCCTTAAGTTTTTACAACCAAAATCACACAACAAAATGAACAAAAGCAAACAAACAAACAAAAAAAAATAGAATGCAGAACAAAACACACACACACACACACAAAAAAAGAAAAACAGAACCTGGCGCCTAAACAGAAAAACAGTGGTACAGTGCAACATCTTGCTAAAGCTCCAGGGTAGGAGCGCGTGCGTGCCCGTCGGCACCTCTCTACACTTCCAGAGGAATTTCCTACAGAACAGAACAGAGGACAGAACGATTCTTGTTACTGTCCTGGACAGGAGTATATGTGAGCCTCCCCAGGCCACATCTCTGTCATCAGAAGAGATCTCCCTTAACCGGATATCAGATGTTATAAAGGCGCCACTTACCTATGGAGGCCTCCTCCATCAGGTGCTTGCTAATAGTTTTAGTGCAGAGGTTCACTGCAATGCTCCCGGGACTAAAGGCTCTCTTCCTAATATAGAGAAGATGGACCAAACCAGGCCTGAGTGGAGAGCTGTTCCTTGGTGCCTATGGTTGATATACCATCCTAATTTGCGAAAGTGCCACAGAATGTAGGGTCAGCCTCCTTTTCATGGTACTCTTGGAAGCAACTGTTTGGACAAAGTGGTTGCCAAGGCAGTGACCTCATTCAGTTCCTGAAGGATGCGACCTCACCTCACTTCCTTGGTAATGGAACTCTCTGAACTTGGGATCCAGGAAGCCAGGCACACAGAGCAAATCCCAGTCCCAGTCCTAGTGGTCTCACTTGCTTCGATTTAGCAAGGACAGAGTCAGTCTTTCTTGGTACCTACTGATGTGAGGATGGCCAAATGCCAGGAAAACTCTGAAGAGGGGCCTTTTTTGAAAAAGCAGGTAGTGGCTCACAGCTGGCTCCTGACCACTTCACAGAGTTGGACAAGGAGACCAGATCTGAAACAGGACAGGCCATATCGGGGGAACACAGTATGACCCAGCAGTCAGAGGACACTCTGGAGAGTGAGAGACCTACTTGGGGGAAGGAGGTGACTTTGTGGGTGTGGATGTGTGTTTGTGGTTTTGTCTCATGCTCAGACAATAGGTAGGAAAGTCGGTTTGTTTGGTTTGGAGTGAACTGTTTCTAGTAAGTTGTTGGACAAGGCGAGTGTTTCTATGTCTGTGTATCCCACTGTGTCCGTGGTTGTAGACATTAGAAAAGAGAATGCATCAATGGATGTTTCCTGTCTATTAGAAAGCTTCCCAGCATTCATCCTGCCCAATTAATGAATAATCTAGGGCTTGCCTTATCAATGGGCAACACCGGCTATCTTCCTAAGTTCCTGTATTCTTCCTGAATTCTGGCCACTCTCCAGAATAGACTCATGCTTTTGTGTCCACGATATGTAGCACCTCCAAGCACCGTGACATGGACATGTACTGGATAGCTGAAGGAATTGGCAAGAATCTCAGAAAACACAGATACCAGTGTGACCAGGATAGTCTCAGTGGAGAAACCCTGCAATTGGCCTTTTTATTACCTATTGTTCTGTTGCCCTGAATGTCAGGAAGGTCTTTGCCTCAGGCCACGCCTTCGAGATTCCTGAAGAAAAGAGTTTTCAAACGGAAATGAATGGGCATCACCTGTGGCTGTTTGCTTAATTCCTTTGGAAAGGGATGTGTCTGAATCAGCCCTTTGGCCCTGTGTGAGCCTAGAGCTTAGATTCTCAGCACCTGATGGATCGTAAGAAAGATCCCATGTGTGGATCCAAATCAAAATGGCCAAAAATCAGTCATTGTGGATGAAGTCTCTCGCATTCCTCCATAAGGGTCTTAACCTCCCTCAAGTGAGAATAGGGATCCAATGGGTCAAATGAGTTATTCAAAGCCCTGCAGATGCTAGCCCATAGGTTCTTGGGTTTTCTTATGAATCCAATTCAAATAAAGAATCTAAACCGACAGTCAGTAGGCCTCAAATTGGAGAACAGAGCTGTGTTAACGGCAGGCATATTTGATCACTCCTGGTTCACAGGAAGGGTGTCCAGGCCACCCTGACTTTTGGTAAATGAGGGGAAAGGGAGCTTACTTGGGACACTGTCTTGTGCTGCGCCTCTCATGGAATCCTCCTGCCAGAAGTTATGATGAGTGTCTATATGGAAGAAGATGAGTGTCATGTGAGAGTGTTTTGGTTTTAACTGCGGTCATTTGTGTGGAAGTTGGAAGAGATAACTGGGTCCAACTTGGCTTGCACTTTGGTGTGATTCCCCTTAGAGACTGTGTTTTGGAACTGACCTCCGAGAAGGTACAAGGTCCTATGACATTGTATATCCATATTTCTGGGACATCTCTACAGAACGTAATTCAATGCTAAGTATACCAATCAAGGGCCAAATGAACTTCTGGACTTCAAATGTTAACTAGATTTCTGTTTTCATATTTATATTGAAAGGTTAATAAAATAGATACTTGTCATTTCCTGTTTTTCTGTATGCTTAACAAAACACCATTGAAATCTTGAGAACTGTTTACTATTCTTGTTCCCAGAATGTGCTGTCCCAAACTGCCAAACTGCAGAATGTACTCCGTCAACCAGTTGCTCGCAAACTGACACTCGCCATTACCCATCAATAAATTTCTCTCCCTGCCCTCTCAAAGAAAAATATATAACCATTTCTTAAGCTGTTCTCAGGGCTCTCTGCTCTGTTCAAGTGATCTCTGAGCCCTTCATGCCGGACTCCCAATAAACCCTTTGCTGTTGCATGAGACAGTCTCTTAGTGGTCTCTGCCGCAGATGCTCGCCCAACCTTTACATCTGATGGCCCTAGCAAGATCCGGAAGCTGCAGACAAAATACCCCCAACGGGCTCCTCTGGGGGTAAATAAGGCCCATCTTTCTCGTTTCAGGCTTCAGGTTAGGGTATGGCAAAACGGCTATTGGTAAAGAGCATGAGCTCTCTCCCATGGTGGCTGACACACATGTCACAGAGCCACAGGCCATGTCCCTGGGGGATAGACTCAGGAAATCGTGGAACAATAGTCTCCTCGACTCAGTGATATTTTGTTTCTGATTCGGTATTGCCAGCCCTTCAGGTTTTGCCGACTAGTCAGTCCTGGTCTCAGTATTGGACGTCCATTGCCTGTCTTTATTGTCTTGTCTTGTCTGTGTTGTGTGTCGTTGCTTTCAGTGTCTGTGTATATTTCATTATGGGACAGATCATTTCAATGCCTCTGTCCCTGACCCTTAATCACTGGACCAAAATCTGCTTAATTGCTCAGAATCTTTCTTTTTCAGTAAAACGCTAGACCTGGCAGATTCTGTGTCTCAGAATGACCCACCATTGCAGTCGGATGGCTCCTAGAAGGATCTTTCAACTTCGCACTTATTTGAAAAGTCCGAGATATTGTCTTTCAGCAGGTGCCACATAGACATCCAGATCAACAGCCATATATCTTAACTTGTCAGTACCTCTACAAATCTCCTCCATGGGTCAAGCCTTTCCTTGTCCCTGCACCTGCTCCTACTCCTTCCCCCACAATTCTATCTCAACCTCTCTGCTCCTCCTCCTCCACCCTCTGTTCTCCCTGAGTCTCAAGACTCTACTGGACTCACCACCCCCTCCTTATCATCTACCCTCGTCTCCCAACCCCTAACACCCTCTAAGTGATTCCCCTTCTGCTGACTCAGCCTCTCCACCATTCGAGGAAGCTAGGCTGGCCCAGCGTCATCCAGATGACTGTCCCACGGCACACACAGCCCCTCCTTCCCTGGAGGAAGCTGGCCCGGCTAAAAGAACTCAGAGAACTCACCGACGTTTTCACACCTTCCTACTTGAGGTGACTGCCAACACCACCTAGCGACTCTCTTCATGACAGAGCAATGAGAGAAAAATCTCCTGGAATGTAGAAAAAAATATCCTCAGACCTGATGGGCGACCAACACAACTTCCCAACATAATCAAAGCTGGCTTCTCCTTAAACCCACCCAACTGGGACCCCAGCACCTTTGAAGATAGGGAGCATCTGTTCAATTATTGCCAGGCTCTAACAGCGGGTCTCCAAGTGGCCGCTGGGTGACCAACTAATTTGGCCATGGTAAGAGAAATTATTCAAAGGCCTGATGAATCTCCATTTATGTTTCTAGAGAGAATCATGGAGGCATATAAGAGATATACTCCTTTCGATCCTCAGGCAGCAGATTAAAAGGCATCTGTCACGATGGCCTTAATTGAGCAAGCTGCCATGGATATTAAAAAAAAAAAAATAAAAGAGAGATTTTGTCAAAGAAGCCAAGAAAGTATACTATAAGAGAGAAACAGGGAGAAAGAAAGGGAGCAAAGGGAGGATGAGAGAACCAAAAGACAGACTAAGGCATTGACTAAGGTCCTGATCACAACAAGAAAGAGGCCAGAAATTAAGACATAGGGTGACAGAAAGGGCCCATGCCAGAGGCCACCCCTGGCCTCAGATCAGTGTGCCTACTCTAAAGAAAAAGGATACTGGGCCATAGAGTTCCCTATAAAAAGACAGCAACGCCAGCTGGCCATTCTGACTCTGGAGGATGACTAAGAAAGTCAGGGCTCAGAACCCATCCCCTAGCTCAGGGTAACTTTTGAAGTGGAGGGGACTCCAGTAAACTTTGAAGTGAATACAGGAGCAGTATACTCAGCTTTTAAGGCCCCATTGGGCCCTCTATCAAATAAAAGGTCTCTAGTTCAAAGGGATGATGACAGTAAATATCAGGCTTAGACAACTAAGAGGACCATGGACCTGGGGAAAGGAAAAATCCATCACTCCTTCCTAGGAATCCCAGAGTGCCTGGACCCATTGATGGGCAGAGATCTGCTCATCAAGCTCCGGGCCAAAATAACTTTTAACCATGAAGGCCCCCAAATGAAATTTCTAAATACTTCAGCAAAAACTCCTCTAGTCACGGCTTTAACTATATTAGTAGAAGATGAACATCCACGATTCACATGCCCCAAGTCTGATCAAACAGGCAAGCTACCCCCAAAATGGATAACAGATTACCCAGATGCCTGGGCAAAAACTGCTGGGTTAGGCCTGGCCGTGAAACAATCTCCAATAACAGTGGAGTTAAAAACCTCAGTCTCCCCAGTCAATGTCAAATAATATCCTCTAAGCAAAAAAACTAAAGGTGGGATAAGGCCCCATATTCAGAAATATCTGGCATTAGGGGTCCTAAGGCCCTGTCAATCGGCCTGGAACACTCCCCTGCTACTAGAAAAAAAAAGCCAGGGACCGGGAACTATCGCCCCATTAAAGAGCTAAGAGAGATCAACAAAATAGGGCAGGACATTCACCCCACAGTACCTAATCGGTACAATCTGCTTAGCACTCTGAACCCTGAGGGGAAATTATATACTGTTCTGAACTTAAAAGATGCTTTCTTTTGCTTGCCTCTGCATAAAGATAGTCAGTTGCTGTTTGCTTTCTGGTGGGTAGACCCAGAAACCAAAACGTCTGGTCAACTAACTTGGACTAGACTCCCACAGGGGTTAAAAAACTCCCCCACTCTCTTTGATGAAGCCCTCCACAGAGATCTCAACAACTTCAGAACTACGCACCCTGAATTTACCCAGCTTCAATACGTGGATGTCCTGCTACTGGCAGCCAACACCAAGGAAAACTGTGAGTCTGGGACCCAAGCACTATTATATGAGCTTGCTCAACTCGGGTATAGAGTTTCGACCAAAAAGGCCCAAATTTGCTAGCATGAAGTAATCTTCCTGGGCTATTCCCTTAGGGGCAGTAAACAATGGCTCACTGAGCCCAGAAAACAAACCATTATGTAGATACCACCCCCATCTTACAGCAGACAACTCAGAGAATTTCTTGGGACTGCTGGCTTTTGCAGGTTATGGATGCCTGGGTTTGCGTCCTTAGCTGCTCCATTATACCCGCTGTTAAAGGAAGATGCCCAATTCCAATGAAACCCTGAGGACCAGGAAGTTTTTGATAACATCTAAGGACACTGACACTGAACGCCTCAACTTCACTGAGCTCAGCCTGCAATTAGAGCAAGCCTTACACTACGTTAAAAATGTACATCAACTCACTCACCTTGGTTCAAAGAAACTGCAGGCATTACTGTAAGATTAAGAACAGAGTTTTCCACTAACCAACTCACAGTGAAAGGAAATAACTGAACGGGTAACAAAAGCCTGTCGGGTCCGTCAATTGGGTAATGCTTACCCTTCCAAGTTTCCTAGAGGAAAGCACCTATGAGGAACCAGACCAGGACAATTCTGGGAAGTGGACATTACTAAAATTAAGCCAGCAAGGTATGGATTTAAATATCTCCTAGTCTTTGTAGATACATTTTCAGGATGGATTGAAGCCTTACACACACACACACACACACAAAAAAAAAAAAAAAAAAAAAAAAAAAAAAAACGGCGCAAATGGTTTTCAAGAAGATCCTGAAAGATATTTTTCCAAGATACCATCTGCCTAATGGACTGATAATGGACTGGTTTTCATGGCCCAGGTAAGTCAGGTGTTAACCAGGACCCTGTGGATTAATTGGAAGTTACATTATGCTTATATACCCCAGAACTCAGGACAGGTAGAAAAAATAAATAGAACCATTAAAGAGACCTTAACGGCCCCCTTAGGGACCTGGTGACTATCTCTCCACCCAGACATTTTTCAGCTCAGTATAGGTCTTTCCTATTGAGACATGCCTGATGAAGAGGATCTCACTAAAATTCCATTAAATCCCTTCCGTACCATAGATAATTGAAACAAACATTATGGATGCAGGGACACGCGAGCCAGATGCAGGTTGGCTAGCCTATATTACTATGTATGCCCGGCAGACTATCAAAGCGACAAACAGCCATCGCTGTGTGGGGGAAAAGCCGACTTCTTGTGTAAGTCATGGGGATGTGAGCATAGAGGGGCTGCCTGGTGGAACCCAAACTCCTCATCAAATTCAGTACACAGGATTGGCCATATTACCAATTAGACAACCAAAAACTATGGCCCCCAGAGGGTTCTCTAGATCCTCAAATTCTGCATGACATTTTTAACTTCGGCAAGTGCTCAAAAGGGGGAAATTCCCCTATGTGGAATCCTTTTTCCTCCTTCGCTCACATCCTGTACTATGCTTCCCCAATGGTTCCTCACCCTCAGCCTTCTGCTCTAGACTCTCTGCTTTCACTCCCACCTCAGCAACCTGATTTCTCCCCTCCAATTACTAGATCAAAAACCCAAACCTCCGCTGGATCTCAGAACATTGCCCCCTTGCTGAGGAAGCAGGTACCGAGGTACCCCTCCACCCACTCCTCTATTTTCCTGTCAGTGTCTGCACTAGGTCCCACCAAGTCCTCTAGCAAGCTTAGCCAAAGCTCAAACCAGCTGAGAAGAGCCCTCAGACCCCTATCCAAGATGTAATGAAAATGACCTTTAAAGTTGATTTGTCATCACTGAAAACAGGTTTCTAAGAATTTAAAGTCCCTCACAGGTTTTTTGGAATACTCACTCACGTCTTCCCCTCTGCTCTACCTGTTCTACTGCTCAAGTTTTTGTTCTAGGAAAATCCCAAACCCCTTTCCCATTATTCTTTGGCATCTCTCCTTCCTCATTCTCAGATCCACGGAGCTGCTCTCAGCATCGCCTTCCCTGTCATCCCCCTCTGTACCAGGTCCACAGAAATGTCTTAAATGACCTTCTCCAGTAGTCATTACCAAGGTTTACTTTAGGGCTTTCAGCAAAAGAGTCCCTCTGAAAAAGTTCAATGGAGATAAACTTCCACTCTTCATGTTGCCCTGTTCTACTTGGCCACTGGCTGGAAAAATCACCACCCCTAAGCTAGACATCGCCTTACCAGTTTTTCACAAAATATGTGAACAAGGACTCTGGCCTTGAGCTGGGGCTTCAGAGAGATTGCTACATTTCTAAGATAAAAAAGTTACCAACTGGGCTCCATGGTGACAGCTGGCAAGGAGGAAAAAAAAGAGACAAAAAAGCTCTCCCATTCCAAGGTGTAATTGAAAAGTTAACGTGCACAGAACAGAGGAAAAAAAAACAGAAACAAAAACTGATTTGTGTGAATTTCTGCAGACTGTGAACTTCTGAGCCCCTTCCCTTACATGTTGGGTACAAATACTAAAACTACCAAAACTTGGGGTTCAGGGGATTAATTGATTACAACAGAAGCAATGCCCTCTCAATACGGATGCAAACAAATAAAACTCCTTTCCTGTCTTTGGTGCTATCTTAGGTGCCTTTCCTTGTCCGTCTCTACAACAGTATAATTCTATACACTTTAACATTATTTATGTTTTCATAAAGTGGTCAATAGTTGCAATTAATTATGTAATGATGCAGATGTTTTCCAGAGTGCTCTATCAGGACGCAGGTTCATTTAAAGATCAAATAGGGGGGGCATACAACCCGGTTCCACCAGGAACCTGTATCCCTCACTTTAGCCATCCTATTAGGAATAATAGTTGCTGACGGGGTGGGCACAGGAACAACTGCCCTAGTCCATGAGACACAACAAAGACACAATTAGAAGCAGAAATAGACCAAAGCTTAAAGACATCAAAAACCGACATCACAGCTTTACAGGAATTTTAACCTCTCTCTCTCTGAAGTTGTTTACAGAGCAGGCGAGTGTTGGACCTCCTCTTCATGAGAGAAGGGTGCCTTCTTGCTTGCTTTGAGGAAAGAATGATGTTTTTTATGCCGACAATACTGGAGTTGTAAAAGAATCTATGAGTAAATTAAGAAAATTACTTGAAGAGTGTCAAAGAAAGACAGAGGCCCCCAAAGGGAGGTTTGAGTCTTGGTTCACATAGTCCACCTAGTTAACTACACTTTTATCCACCCAGGCTGGTCCATTAATAATTCTCATATTATTGTTAACTGTAGGACCCTGTTTTCTCAACCATGTAGTTTCTTTTCTCACCCAAATTGAACCTGTTATTAACCCTAACCATACACTGTTCTCTCAATCTAATTTTACAGAAGAGCGGGGACAGAGTTGGTCTTAAAATACAAAAATATAGAGGATCTTCCACCTGCTGAGAACCTCAAAGGTCCTTGAAGAAGTGATCCCTGGAGAAGATGTAGTCAACTATGAAGGACCTGAGAGAGCAAAAGTCTTCCATGGCAAACAACCTGCTCATGATGAAGGCATGTGTCTGAATCAGCCACTCTCTTCTTAATGTAGAGAAGATGGACCAAAGCAGGGATGTGTTGAGAGCTGCTCCTGCGTGCCAATGGTTGACATACCATTCTAACTTGTGAAAGTGTCACAGAAAGTAGGGGCAGCCTCCTTCTCATGGGAACCTTGGAAGCAACTGTTAGGACAAAGTCGTTGTCAAGGCAGTGACCTCATTCAGTTCCTAAAGAAAGTGACCTCACCTAACTTCTATGGTGATGTAACTCTCTGAACTTGGAGTCCAGGAAGCCTGGCACCCAGAGCCAGTCCCAGTCCCAGTCCCAGTTGTAAAACTTATTTTGATTTACCAAGGACAGACTCAGTCTTTCTTGGGACCTACTGATGTGAGGATGGCCAAATGCAAGAAAAGCTATGAAGAGGGGGCTTTCCTGAGAAAGCAGGCATTGGCTCACCACTGGATCCTAAAAACTTCACAGAGTTGGCCAAAAAGACCAGATTTGAGAAAGAACAGGATATTTCCTGGAACATAGTATGGCCCACCAGTCAGAGGACTCTCCGGATAGTCACAGACCTACATGGGGGAAGGAGGTGCCTTTGTGATGTGGGTGTGAGTTTGTGGTTTTGTCTCATGTTCTGAGAATAGGTATGAAAGAAGGTTTGTTTTTTTTTTGGAGTGAACGGTTTCTAGTAAGTCGTTTGACAACGCGAGTGTTTCTATGTCAGTGTATCCCACTGTGCCCGTGGTTGTAGACATTAGAAGAGAGAATGCATCAATGAATATGTCCTGTCAGCTAGAAAGCTTCCCAGCATTCATCCTTCCCAATTTATTAATGGACTGCAGCTTGCCTTTTTGATGGGCAACACTTACTATCTTTCTAAGATCCTGTTTTCTTCCTGAATTCTGGCCACTCTCCAGAATAGGCTCATGGTTTTGTGTTTAAGATATGTACAACCACGAAGCTCTTTGAAATGACCATGTACTAGATAGCTAAACGGAATGGCGAGCATCTCAGAAAACTCAGATATCAGTGTTACCAGTAAAGTCTCAGTGGAGAAACCCTGCTTGGGGCCTTTTGATTACCTAATCTTCTATTGCCCTGAATGTCAGGAAGGTCTTTTCCTCAGGCCACCACTTTGTGAAGCCTGAAGAAAACAGTTTTCAAATGGAAATGAATGGGTATTACCTGTGGTTCTTTGCTTAATTGCTTTGGAGAGGATGTGTCTGAATCAGCCTATTTGCCCTGTGTGAGGCTGTGGCTTAGATTCTCACCTTCTGATGGATATAAAGAAAGATCCCATGTGTACATCCAAGACCAAAATGGCCACAGAGCAGTCCTTGTGGATGAAGTCTCTCGCCTTCCTCTGTAACTTTCCTGAACTCCATCAAGTCAGAATAGGGATCCTTTGGGTCAAATGAGATCTTCAAAGCCCTGCAGAGGCTAGCCCATGGTTGCTTGGGTTTTCTCAAGACTCCAATTTGCATAAAGAATCCAAACCCCACAGTCAGTTGACCTCAAATTGAAGAAGTGGAGCAGTATTAATGGGAGGCCTATTTGATCTCTCCTGGTTCACAAGAAGGGTGTCCATGCCACCCTGAATTAGGCAATTTAGGTGCAAGAGAGCTTATTTTGGACACGGATTTGAGCTGTGCCCCTCATGGAAAACTCTAGCCACAGGTTATTATGTGTGTCTATATGGAAGAAGATGGGCGCCACGTTGGAGTGTTTTGGTTTAAATTGTGGTCATTTGGGTGGCGGTTAGAAGAGATGACTTGGTCCACATGTGCTTGAACTCTGGTGTGATTTCCTTAGAGACTGAGTTCTGCAACTGAACTCAGAGAAGTATTGCAATGAATAGTGTTGAGATTTTAGGAAGCCAGGCATGAGTGTCGCCCTTGGAAACTGAGTTCTAGGCCCAGGGTGGCTTTCCACAGAGCACTGGGCCTCTCAGCCAGGATACCACATGATTTTATTCTGAAAGACTTGGCACCCATCGTTGAGAGTCAAAACTCATATGGACCTCACATTGTAGAGCTAAATGAGCTAAACATCATGTGATCTTTTCACCATTCTTTGGGAAGCCTTACCTGTGAGTGTTCTCAAGAGCTTTCATTGAAATGAGCTTCCTAACCATTTAATGGTTCCTGAATGAATTGAAACTCACAGTGCCTCCAACTTCATTCTTGAAAAATGGCTAGATAAATGCCATGAAATTTTTGAAATTCCCATCACGAGGTGGCACTGGAGAACAATTGGATGACCTGTTGCTGGTCATGAATATTTCAGTGTCTTGTTTTACTGGGTTTCATGTAAATGGTGTAGAACAGAGATGTCAGTAAGTTGGACTCTGTTGAGTAGTGGGCCTAGAGCAGTGTTGGGCAGGTATGTGATAAAACATCTGTGGTGGGGCCATGTGGATCTGCCATTGGCTTCCAAATGGCTTGTGACTGACATGGCACAGCCAGCAGAACCTTCTGTGTAAAGGCAACTTGTTATATGGAGCGATTTCAGGATATTGTTCAGAATCAGGTTGCTATGGTCAAGGGGTCAAGCTATGTGGGATAGAAGCCTGGTTCTTGTATCATCCTGCAGACCCTGACCCACCACACGTGACAGAACTCCCTCTTGCACTTTGTCGCAGTTGAACTCCTTGTATTTCGTGAAGCAAATACCAAACTCCCAGTGCAGCAGGAAGAAACACCACGAAATGGAGGATGACCATATGGCTTCACAGTCCACACTTGGAGACACTAAGCCCCAGTGGCCACAGTTTACCTACAAAGAGAGAATTCAGCACTGCTGCCTCGTGTTCATTGTAAAATAAGAAACTTTGTCCTCCTGGTCACATAGATGCAGACCCAGCTTTGAGGGTCTCACTACAAAGGAAGCTTAACTCGTGAAAACAACCTATATTTCAGTGCCCAACCTCAGTGGCAGTTTCTCAAAAAGTTTTAGGCAAGCAGAGCTCCATGTTTGTGGAGTGTGTACCCTGTCCTTATTTTTGGAAACTCCTATTCCACCTCCAAGTTTGTGCACTCTTGAGCATTTTCCATTCCAAAAATGTAATCACAGATTTTGTAACTCTTCTCCTCTAATTGTGTCTTACTTGGGGCGAAGGTAATGTCAAGGCATGGTTCTGGATGAGACTGGGAAGATTTGTTGTAGCACATATTTGCATACACATTGGATTAATTTTCCTATTTTCCATTCGAAATTCTGAATCCCTGACACTAACCCATATTCTACTAGACTCTGACTACTAATCCTAATATGATGGAGAAAAATAACCCAAACAGTACATAAGTACATGCAGTTCAGAGTTCGACTTGCCATTTGCATGATAAAGCGTAGGTGTTATAAATTTAGTCAATTTTTAATTGAAATAGTTCTCCATGTGTTTTCAAAGTTAACAAATATGTGAATTACTGTCTCCCATTCTCTGGAGCCTATTCAGCACATGTATTTTTATATGCACAAATAGAATCCTGCGTGATATCACACGTACATTCTTGTGAGTTACATGACTTAGCAGATACAAAGTGTGAGAAGTGACCACTCCTCCTAAACCCTGTTGGAACTGAAAATTCAACCTATGGGTGAGCTTCCCAGTAGAACAACAGTATACATAAACCCATGTTCAGTAAAATGAATGTTTTTGCATCTTTATGATATATATTTCATGATGAATTTCGATTGGCATATATATTGCTACTTATTAATGTCTCTGTTCGTGTGTGTGTGTGTGTGTGTGTGTGTGTGTGTGTGTGTATATATATATATATATATATATATATATATATATATATATATATATATTCTCCAGATTTTTAAAAATATAAAATATATGTGTCTTATATACAATCCCTAAATTCATTCATGTTCATGTATGTGGATTAATAATCAACTTTTCACAAGATTATTCTTAGAAATATTCATCCACCCGAAATACATATTTGTTTCCTTGTACTGAAAACTAACTTCAGTGAAAGGTGCATACAAATCCTAATATGTCTAACTGTTTAACTGACCCAGTTAAACATCAATGCATGTAGGTTACTATGGAACATGATGTGTATTTTGACGTTAATTTTTATTCCACACTGGTACATTACTATTCCTTCAGTTTATGTACATCATAGAATATATATTTTATTCACTAGTTAACAAATTTATAGGCATTTGTTTCACTTTCAATCACTTCCTGCTCCAGAACACATGAATTTCTCTACGTTTCTTCAGTGGTCTATTCATGAGACTTTTTTTCCAAATACGTTTTTTTCGATTTCCATAATCAATTTTGAAACAAAACTCACAAACCCTTCATGATAAACCATAACCCTAAGATGATCATTAGATATATAACTGGTTGGAATGAATGATTGTATATTAATATAACATTTCTTATATATTTTCAGATATCTATTCAATCCATTATTTAAAGTGGATCCAGTTATATTATTTATTCACAGTATGGTCTATTCATGCATTATGTGTATATTCATAGAAACAGGGTACACATCTTTGTACGACCATACTAATTTATAAGTCTTCAAAATATTGCTCCAAGAAATGGTGGAAGAAATACTCATGTCACCTGATCTACATACACATTTTATCACAGAAATATTCTGGACACCAAAAGCAAAGGTCACACTTACAATTGTACCAAAGCCTAAATAGAAAGTGAGCATGGATTACTAAAAACATCCGTGTCCAGGTTGCCTAATGCTCTCAAATATCAATCCTATTGGTGACTACATATTTGTTTCTTCCTAAGATTATCTATTCAACCTCAAACCTGTTGAAAATGTCTAACCCTATCACACAATTTATACTTTGCTTGATTTCCTAATGTCTCTATTGATATCTGCTTTCCTACATGATTTCCCCAGTTCATCATTGTGACTGACTCTTCACATGTACTGACATTTACATACACTCTCTACCCGAAACCCTATTGCTAAAGAACTTTTGGTCCAAATCCTATACTCACTCTTCTTTCTAAACCTACAGACTACCTTCCTAATCCTACCGACTATCGCTTTTTTGACTGGATGTTCTTTTCAACATTCAATCATCCAAAGTACAAGGTCCGTTGCCAGTGTATATTGATTTATTTGAGACATCTGTGCAGCACATAACTCAAAGCTAAGTATCCCACTCAAGTCCCCAGTGCCCTTCTGGACTTCAAATCTTACCTAGATTTCTGCTTTCATAGTTATATTTCACATATATACTCTTATAAATATCACAGGTTGCCAATGCCATTATTCATCCCGCAGAATGATTCGTAACCCAAATCAAACGTATTATTAACCTTAACTATAGACTGTTCCTTCAATATAACGTACAGAAGAGCAGGGACAGAGTGGGTCTTACAATATAGGAATGTAGATGATCTTCCACCTGCTGAGAACCTAAAAGATCCATGGAGAAATGATCCTTGGAGAATATGTAGGCAGCTATGTAGGACCTGAGAGAGCAATAGTCATCTTCCATGGCAAACAACCTGGTCAGGGTGAATTGATGTGTCTGAATCAGCCTCTGTCTTCTTAAAGTAGAGAAGATGGACCAATCCAGGCCTGTGTGGAGAGCTGTTCCCGGGTGCCTATGGTTGATATACCATTCTAACTTCTGAATGTGTCACAGGATGTTGGGGCAGCCTCCATCTCATGGGAACCTTGGAAGCAACTGTTAGGACAAAGTGGTTACCGAGGCAGTGACCATATTCAGTTCCTGAAAGAAGTGACCTCACTTCACTTCCTTGGTGATGTAATTCTCTGAACTTGGGATCCAGGAAGCCAGGCACCCAGAGTCAGTCTCACTCCGAGTCCCAGTGGGCTAACTTGTTGCTTTTCCCAAAGACATACTCAGTCTTTCTTGGTACCTACTGATGTGAGGATGGCCAAATTCCAGCAGAGCTCTGAAGAGGGGCCTTTCCTGAGAAAGTAGGTAGTGGCAAACCACTGGCTCCTGACAACTTCACAGAATTGGCCAAGGAGACCAGAACTGAAACAGGACAGGACATTTTTGGGGAACATAATATGGCCCACCAGTCAGAAGACACTCCGGATAATCACAGACCTACTTGGGAGACAGAATTGCCTTTGCCATTGTAGGTGTGAGTTTGTGTTTTTTTCTGATGTTCTGAGAATAGCTAGGAAAGGTGGTTTGTTTGGTTTGGAGTGGATTATTTCTAGTAAGTCGTTTGACATGGTGAGTGTTTCTATGTCTGTGTATTCCACTGTATCCGTTGTTGTAGACATTAGAAAAGACAATGCATCAATGGATGTGTTGTCTCTAGTTGAAAGCTTCCCCGCATTCTTACTGCCCAATTGATGAATGGACTGCAGCTTGCCTTATGGATGGGCAACATCTACTATCTTCTTAAGTTCCTGTTTTCTTCGTGTTTTCCAGCCACTCTCCAGAATAGGCTCATGGTTTTGAGTCCCAGATATGTAACACCACAAGGCTCTGTGACATGGCCATGTACTGGATAGCTTAAGGGAATGGGAGCATCTCAGAAAAATCAGATATCAGTGTGACCAGTAAAGTCTCAGTGGAGAAACCCTTCTTTGGGCCATTTGCTTACTTCTGTTTCTATTACCCTGAATGTCAGGAAAGTCTTTGCCTCAGGCCACCCTGTTGTGTAGCCTTAAGAAGACTGTTTTCATATGGAAATGAATGGACATCACCTGTGGCTCTTTGCTTAATTGCTTTGGAATGGAATGTGTCTGATTCAGCCTCTTGTCCTTGAATGAGGTTGTGGCTTAGATTCTCAGCACCTGATGGATCTAAAGAAAGATCCCATGTGATTTCAAAACCAAAATGACAAAAAGAGAAGTCATTGTGGATGAATATTTTTGCCTTCTTGTTTTATGTTCCTGACCTCCATCAAGTGAGAATAGGGATCCTTTGGGTCAAATGAGTCTTTGAAATCCCTGCAGAGGCTAGCCCATATGTGCTTGGGTTTTCTCATGACTCCAAATCACATGAAGAATTTATAGGCTTCAGCCAGTAGGCCTCAAATTGGAGAAGCGGAACACTTTAACAGCAGCAATATTTGATCACTCCTGGTTCACAGGAATAGTGTTCAGGCCACCATGTTTTTTGGCAAATGAGCGGCAAGTGAGCTTATTTTGGACACTACCTTGTGCTCATTGAAACCTCCAGCTAGAGGTTATGATGAGTGTCTACAAGGAAGAAGATTATGGCCCTGTGGGAGTGATTTCATTTTAATTTTGGTCATTTTTGTGGCAGTTGAAAGGGATGACTGGGTCCACCTGGGCTTGAACTCTGGTATGATTTACCCTTAGAGACTGAGTTCTGGAACTGACCTCAGAGAAGTATTGTCATGAATTGTGTTGGGATTTTAGGAGGCCACGCATGAGACTCACTCTTGGAAACTGAGATCTAGGCCCAGGGTGGCTTTCCACAGAGGCCTGGGAATCTCAGCCAGAATATCACATGATTTTATTCTGAAAGACTTGGTAGCCATAGTTGAGAGTCAAAACACACATGGACCTCACATTGTAGACGTCAATTGGCCTGGCTTCATGTGACCTGTTGGCAACTCTTTGAGAAGCCTTGACTTTAGAGTTCTCCAGAGCATTCATTGAAATGAGCTTTCTCAACACTTAACGGTTCCTGAATGAATTGAAACCCACAGTGCCTCTAACTTCATCCTTGAAAACTTGCTAGATAAATACCATAAAATTTTGGAAATTCCCATGACCAGGTGGCACTGCAGAAACGTTGGATGTCCTGTTGCTGATCATGTGTATATCAGAAAGTGCCTTGTTTGACTGGGTTTCATGAAAATGGTGTAGAATACGAGATGCCAGGAATTTGGAGCCTGCTGAGTAGTGGGCCTAGAGCAGTGGTGGGCAGGTGTGTGATGAAACATCATGGTGGGGCCATGTGGATCGGCTATCGGCTTACAAATGGCTTGTGACTGATATGGCGCAGCCCCCATTCCCTTGTATGTAAAGGCATCTTGTTATATGGAGAGGTTTCAGGGCAATGTTCATAATCAGGTTGCTATGGTTATTGGGACAAGCTATGTGGGATAGAAGCCTGGTTGGTACATTCTCCTGCAGATGCTAACCCACCCCACGTGACAGAAAACCCTCCAGCACTCTATCCCAGATGAACTTCTTATATTGTGTGAAGCAAGTACCAAATTCCCAGTGTAGCAGAAAGAAACACCACGAAAATTGGAGGATGATCAAATGTCTTCACTGTCCCCACCGGGAGACACTTAGCCTCCAGTGGACACAGTTTACCTACAAAGAGAAAATTGAGCACTGCTGCCTCATGTTCATTGAAATATAAGAAATCATGTCTTCCAGGTCACATAGATGCAGACCCAGCTTTTATGGTCTCACGACAAAGGAAGCCAAAGCTCATGACAACAACATATATTTCAAGTGCCCAACCTCAGAAGCCGTATTCCAAGAAGTCTTAGGCCAGCAGAGCTCTTTGTTTGTGGAGTGTTTACCCTGTCCTTTACTTTTGGAAACGCCTCTACCACCTCCAAGGTTGTGAACTCCCGAGCATATTCCATTAAATATATGTATTCATAGATTTTCACACTTTTCTACTATAATTGTGTCTTACTTGGGTGAAGGTAATGTCAAGGCATTGTTCTGGATGTGAGTGGGAAGATTTTTGTGAAGCACATATTTACACACACACTGGATTCATTTTTCAATTTTTATTTTGAAATACTGAATCCCTGACACTAACCCATACCCTACTAGACTCTGAATTATGATCCTAATATGATGGTGAAAAATAACCCAAAAAGAATAGAAATATAAGCAGTTCAGAGGAGGCATGGTGTATAGTTGGAATTGCCTTTTGCATTATATTTTGTAGGAGTTATAAATCTTGTCAATTTTTTGTTGAAATAGTTCTACATGTGTTTTTAAAATTAACAAATATATGAATCCCTGTCTCCCTTTCTCTGTAGCCTATTCAGCACATGTATTTTTATATGCACATATAGAATCCTACCTGATATCACTCGTATGCACTTGTGAGGTGGCTGAATTTGCAGATGCAAATTGAGAGAAGAGATCACTCCTCCTAAACGCTGTTGGAACTGAAAATTCAACCTATGGGTGAGCTTCCTAGTTGAATAACATTATTCATAATTTCATGTTCAGTAAAATTAATATTTTTCAATCTGTTGATTATATATATTTCATGATAAATTTCTATTGGCATATATATCACTACTTTTTTTATTGGTTGCTCAAAACATTACAAAGCTCTTGACATATCATATTTCATACATTAGATTCAAGTGGGTTATGAACTCCCATTTTTACTCCAAATACAGATTGCAAAATCACATCAGTTACACATCCATATTTTTACATAATGCCCTATTAGTTAATGTTGTATTCTGCTACCTTTCCTATACTCTACTATACCCCCTCCCTTCTCTTCCCATATTTTCTCTCTACCATACCTACTCTAATTCATTTCTCCCGTTGTTTATTTTCCCACAACCTCTTATATGTAATTTTGTGTAACAATAAGGGTCTCTCTCCATTACCATGCAATTTCCCTCTTCTCTCCCTTTCCCTCCCACCTCATGTTTCTGCTTAATGTTAATCTTTTCTTCTTGCTCTTCCTCCCTGCTCTGTTCTTAGTTGCTCTCATTATATCAAAGAAGATATTTGGTATTTGTTTTTTAGGGATTGGCTAGCTTCACTAAGCATAATCTTCTCTATTGCCATGCATTTCCCTGCAAATTCCATGATTTTGTCATATTTTAGTGCTGCGTAATCCTCCATAGTATACAAAGGTCACTTTTTTTTTATCCATTCATCTATTGAAGGGCATCTGTGTTGGTTCCACAGTGTAGCAATTGTGAATTGTGCTGCTATGAAAATCGATGTGGCAGTATCACTGTAGTACGCTCTTTTAAGGTCTTCAGGGAATAGTCCAAGAAGGGCAATAGCTGGGTCAAATGGTGCTTACATTCCAAGCTTTCACAGGAGTCTCCATACTCCTTTCCAAATTGGCTGCACCAGTTTCAGTCCCACGAGCAATGTACAAGAGTACCCTTTTCCTCACATCCTCGCCAGCACTTGTTGTTGTTTGACTTCATTATGGCTGCCAATCTCACTGGATTGAGATGGTATTTTAGGGTGGTTTTTATTTGCATTTCTCTTACTGCTAGAAATGGAGAGCATTTTTTCATGTACTTGTTAATTGATTCTATGTCCTCCTCTGAGAAGTTTCTGTTCAGGTCCTTGGCCCATTGGGTTATTGGTTATATTATTGTCTAATTTTCTGAGTTCTTTGTATACTTTGTATACTCTAGATATTAGGGCTCCATGTGAAGAGTGAGGACTAAAAATTTGTTCCCATGATGTAGGCTCCATATTTACCTCTCTTATTGTTTCTCTTTCTGAGAAAAAAAAAATCAGTTTAAGTAAGTCCCATTTCTTGATTCTTGTTATTAACTCTTGTTCTATGGATGTCCTATTAAGGAATTTGGAGCCTGACCACACAATATGTAGATCTGAGCCAACTTTTTCTTCTATCAGACGCAGAGACTCTGATTTGAATCTAGCTCCTTGATCCACTTTGAGTTAACTTTTGTGCAGGGCGAGAGGAGGGGATTCAGTTTCATTTTGTTGCATATGGATTTCCAGTTTACCCAACACCATTTGATGAAGATGCCATCCTTCCTCCATTGCAGACCATTAGCTCTTTTATCAAATATAAGATAGTTGTAGCTTTTTGGATTAGTCTCTGTGTCCTCCATTCTGTACCATTGGTCCACCCGCCTGTTTTGGTACCAGTACCATGCTGTTTTTATTATAATTGCTCTGTAATATAGTTTGAAATCTGGTATTGCTATACTACCTGATTCACACTTCCTGCTTAGAATTGCTTTTGCTATTCTGGGTCTTTTATTTTTCCATTTGAATTTCATAATTGCTTTATCTATTTCTACAAAAAATTCCTTTGGGATTTTGATTGGCATTACATTAAACCTGTAGAGAACTTTTGGTAATATAGCCATATTGATGATGTTAGTTCTTCCTATCCATGAACGGGGTATATTTTTTCATCTTTTAAGATCTTATTCTATTTCTCTTTTTAGGGTTCTGTAGTTTGCATTATATAAATCTTTCACCTCTTTTGTTAGGTTGATTCCCAAGTATTTAATTATTTTGAGGAAATTGGGAATGCAGTGTTTTGACTCATTTTTGTTTCAGAAGTTTTGTCGCTAATATACAGAAATGCCTTTGATTTATGCATGTTGATTTTCTATCCTGCCACATTGCTGCATTCATTTATTAGTTCTAGTAGTTTTTTCTGTAGATCCTTTTGGGTCTTCTATGTATAGAATCATGTCAACTGCAAATAGTGATAAGTTAAGTTCTTCTTTTCCTATTTTTATGCCTTTAATGTCTTTCATCTCTCTAATTGCTCTGGCCAGTTTTTTGAGAACTATATTTTATAGAAGTGGTGATAGAGGACATCCCTGTCTTGTTCCAGATTTTAAAGGGAATGCCTTCAATTTTTCTCCATTCAGAATGATGCTAACCTGAGGCTTAACATAGATAGCTTTTACAATGTCGAGGTAAGTTCCTGTTATCCCTAGTTTTTAAAATGTTTTGAACATAAAGGAATGCTCTACTTTGTTGAATGTTTTTTCTGCGTCTATCGAGATGATCATATGGTTCTTATCTTTAAGTCCAATGATGTTGTGAATAACATTTATTAATTTCCATATATTGAACCAGCCTTGCATCCCAGGGATGAATCCTAGTTGATCATGGTGCACAATTTTTTTGATGTGCCTTTGTATCAAATTCGCCAGAATTTTAATGAGGATTTTTGCATCTAGGTTCATCAGAGATATTTGTCTGTAGTTTTCTTTCTTTGAGGTGTCTTTGTCTGGTTTCAGAATCAGGGTGATGTTGTCCTCATAGAACGAATTTGGCAGAGCTCCCAGTTTTTCTATTTCCTGAATAACTTGAAAAGTAATGGTATTAATTCTTCTTTAAAGGTTTTGTAAAACTCTGCTGTATACCCATCAGGTCCTGGGCTTTTCTTTTTTGGTAGTCTTTTGATTGCTTCTTCTACTTCATCCATTGATATTGGTCTGTTTAAATTGTGTGTTCCCTTATGACTCAGTGTGGGCAAATCATATGACTTAAGAAATTTATCGATGTCTTCACTATTTTTTATTTTATTGGAATACAGGTTTCCAAATAATTTCTAATTTTCTTCTGTATTTATGTTGCATCTGTTGTGATATTGCCTTTTTCATCCCGTATGTTAGTAATTTGAGTTCTCTCTCTTCTTCTCTTCATTAGCATGGCTAAGGGTCTGTAGATCTTATTTATCTTTTTGAAGAACCAACTTTTAGTTTTGTTAATTTTTTCAATAGTTTCTTTTGTTTCAATTTCGCTCTGATTTTAATTATGTCTTGCCTTCTGCTACATTTGCTGTTGTTTTGCTCTTCCTTTTCTAGGGCTTTGAGATAAAGTGTGAGCTCATTTATTTGTTGTTTTTTTTTCTTTCTTTTTTTGAGGAATGACCTCCAGGAGATGAATTTACCTCTTAAAACTTCTTTCATTTTGTCCCATAGAATCTGATATGTTGTGTCTGTATTTTCATTTATCTCTAAGAATTTTTTGATTTCCTCCTTTATGTCTTCTGTAACCCATTGATCATTCAGTAACATATTGTTCATTTTGCATGTAATGTATGATTTTTTCTTTTTTCTTTTATCATTGGTTTCCAGTTTCATTCCATTATGATCACAAAAAATTCATGGTATTATCTCCTCCCCTTTATATTTACTGAGGGTTGCCCTATGGCAAAACATATGGTCTATTTTTGAGAAGGATCCATGTGCTGCTGAGAAAAAAGTATATTCACTTGATGATGGTTGATATATTCTATATATGTCACTTAAGTCTAGGGTATTGATTGTGATATTGAGTTATATAGTTTCTTTATTCAACTTTTGTTTGGAGGATCTGTCCAATGATGAGAGACGTGAGTTGAAGTCACCCATAATTATTGTACTGTGGTCTATTTGATTCTTGAACTTGAGGAGAATTTGTTTAATGAACGTCGCAGCACCATTATTTGCTGCGTGAATATTGATAATTGTTATGTCTTGTCAGTGAATGGTTTCTTTTAACAGTATATAATGTCCTTCCTTATCCCTTTTGATTAAATTAGTCTTGAGGTCGATTTTATTCTATAGGAGGATGGCCACCCCTGCTTGGTTACGAGGACTGTGTGCATGGTATAAATTTTCCCAATCTTTCACCGTCAGCTTGTGTATGTCTTTTCCATTCAGATGTGTCCCCTGGAGGCAACATATTGTTGGATTTGTTTTTTTTAATTCAAGTTACAAGCCTATGTCACTTTATTGGAGAGTTTAAGCCATTAACGTTTAGAGTTACTATTAATATATGGTTTTTACTGCCACCCATGTTTGCTTATATCTTTTTTTTAAATTAGTTTGTTTCTCCATGATTAGCTTTTCCCGCCCTCTGTCATTACTGAGGCACTTCCCACTGATGGTTTACATTGTTGATTTTCATTTCTTCCTCGTGTAGTGTTTTGCTCAAGATGCTTTCCAATGCTGGTTTTCTGGCTGCAAATTCTTTTAGCTTTTGTTTATCATGAAATATTTTTATTTTGTTGTCTTACATTAAGCTTAATTTTGCTGGATACATAATTCTTGGTTGGCATCCATTGTCTTTCAGTGTTTGAAGTACGTTGTTCCAGGATCTTCTCACTTCCAGCATCTGTGATAAAAAAAAAAAAAAAAAACATTGTTAACCATTTTGTTTTACCCCTGATTGTAATCTGCCTCTTTTCTCTGGTAGGTTTTAATATTTTCTCTTTGTTTTGTATATTGGATATCTTCATAACAATGTGTCTTGGCATTGGTCTACTGTGATTTTGTGTGCTCAGTGTTCTGTAAGCATCTACAATTTGTTTATCTGTTTCCATTTTTATTTTTGGAAAGTTTTCTCTAATTATTTCATTCAGCAGGTTACTCATTCCCTTGGTTTGAATCTCTGTACCTTCCTCTTTCGGGATGACTCATAAGTTTGTTTTTTTAATGTTATCCCATATCTCTTGGATGTTTTCTCATAATTTTTTACAGCATTTCTTTCTTGGATAGAGTTTTTTCAAGATGATATATTTTGTCTTCATTATCTGACATTCTGTCTTCTACTTGCTCCACTCTGTTACTGATACTCTCAATTGAGTTTTTAATTTGGTTTATCATTTCCTTCATTTCTAGAATTATTGTTTGATTTTTCTAATAATCTCTATCTCCTGATAAAGATGCTTAATTTCTTATTTTATCTGTTTATGTAATTCATTTTCAATGCGTTCTTTCACTGTTTGTTTTTGTTGTCTCGTATCCTCTTTAATGTTCCATTACATCTGTCTAAGGTATTCCTTGAGTTCTTTATATGACCATTTTTCTGATGACTCCAGATGCTCTTGAATATTTAGGCTGTCCTTCATTGTTTGTACTTTTTTTCTTCCTTGCTTTTTTATGCTGCTCATGTTACTTCTTGTTCTGTTTGACTACTGAGTTACTGCTTACTCTTATAAATTTATTTGATGCTTGGAAGGAAAGATATTAGAAGGGAAGGGAAGAAGTCACTAAAGAGAATGAGAGTAGCCAGGTAGAATTCAAGGAAGGGGGTATAATAAAATTGAAAAGAAATGAAAAGACAAAAGAAAAAAATAGAAAATAAAGAAAGAAAATTTTAAGTAATAATGATAATTAAAAAATGAAAATTAAAATTTAAAATAATAATAATAATAATGAAATAAAAAATTAAAAAAATAAAAAACATTAAAAAAGTTAAAGAACAACAACAAAAATGAAAATGAAAGAAAAAGAAAAACATACAAATAATATAATAATAATAATACATGCAGTACTAGAGTTCAATTAACTTCTCTTCCAGTAGTTGGAGCTGTGTGCACTGGGCCAAGCTTCTCCTCTAAATAAGTGGGAACAAATCACTGTGCAGCAGCTCTTCCTCCCAGACTCGGTGGGTCTCCAATCCTGAGTGCCTAGGGCCTTCTCTTGTGCTTCCTCAAGCCAGGCCCCGCTCACTTTTGACGCTCACCACAATACTGGTTACACGCCAGGCCTCTGCTCCTGGTAGCCCTGTTTTAATGAACGCCTGGGCACACTCTCCCTGTTTGCCTCCCTCAGACCCTAAGTTTGTAGAGCTTTGTCCTGAGAACCGCCAGCGAATTTTCTTGTCTTCCGGGAGCCATGCCCCTGGTAGGTGGTGTAAGAGACCTCAATTGTCAGCACTGGTGGGAGTGGTAGCCGGGAATTCCACGCCGCAAGTCCCAAGCCAATCCTGTTTCCCTAGGTCTGGCTATCGTGCTCCTGGGAGACCTGGGAGGGGCCCTTGAGGTTTCCCCGTGGTGTTGAGAGAGATGGCAATGGGATTACACACTTGTCGCGTTGGTTTCAATGAAGTTATCTCCTCCGCCTGTAATGTCAGTTCTATGCCATGGTGGTATCCCATTAAAATGGTGACCGTTCGTTCCCTTTGCTGGGTGACCAATGCAATGGGTGGGTCCTGACTATCTCTCCCAAGCCCCATTTCAATCCTGTGGCCACTGCCTATGAAGGCTCAGTTGTCTTTTAACTCTGTCAATTCAGAAAGCCCAACCAGTTATTTCAGCGGGAATGTTAGTGCTGAGTCACAAAAACCAGACGAATCTAAGCTTGAATGCAGCCAATCCGGGCTCTGTGTGTGTTCTGAGGGGCCCAGACTGTTCGCCCCAGATTCACAACAGGTCAACATTGCCTAGTGATTCTGAGCAAACAGCATTTAGACAGTTTACGACTTCCTATGCCCGTGCAGCTGAAGAGATCAGAGACTTGATTTCTCCATGCCTGCCTTAATAATGGATCTCCTGTATTGCTACTTTTTAATATCTGTGCATGTGCGTGTTTGTATATATATATACATATATATATATGTATATATATATATATATATATATATATATATATATATATATACATATATATATATATTCATATTTATATATATACACACTCTTCAGATTTTTCAAAATATGAAATATATGTGCCTTATTATACACTCCCTAAATTCATTCATATTCATATCTGTGGATTTATAATCAACTTTCAACAAGATTATTCTCATAATAATCATCCACCTGCAATACATATTGTTTCCTAGTACTGAAAACTAAATTCAGTGAATGGTGCATACAAACCCTATTATTTCTACATTTACTTAGCCAGTTTAAAATCAATGCAAGTAGATTCCTAGGGGACATGATGTGTATTTTGACTTTCATTTTTATTCAACACTTGTACGTTACTATGTCTTCAGTTTATCCACATCATAGGATATATATTTCAGTCACAAATTAGAAAATTTATAGGCATTTGTTTCACGATCAATCACTTCCTGATTCAGAACACATGCATTCCTCCATGTTTCTTGACTGGTCTTTTCATGAGACTTCTTTCCAAAAACATTACTTTCGTTTAACATCATCACTTATAAAGCAAAACTCAAACACCATTCATCATAAATCATAATCCTAATATTACCATTAGATATATAACTGGTTGGAATGAATGATTGTATATCAATATAAGATTTCTTATATATTTTCACATGTCAATTCAATCCATTATTTAAAGTGGAATCAGTTATGTTATTTATTGATAGTATGGTCTATTCATGCATTATCTCTATATTCATAGACAGAGGTTACACCTCTTTGTGCCCCTAATACTAATGTATGCGTCTTCAAATTATTGCTCCCAGAAATGGTGAAAGTAATACTCATGTTACTGTGATAAAATGTATATGTAGATCAGGTGACATGAGTATAAAAATAAAAAAAAAATAAAATATCACACTTATGATTGTACCAAAGCCTAAAAGGAAAGTGAATGTTGATAACTAATAACATCCATGTCCAGGTTGCCTAATGCTCTCAAATGTCATTCCCATTCATGACAACATATTTGTTTTTTCCTATGATTATATATTCAAACTCAAGCCTGTTGAAAATGTCTAATCCTATCCCTCACTTTATACTTTGCCTGATTTAGTAATGTCTCTATTGACACCTGCTTTCCTACATATTTTCCCCAGTTCATCATTTTGGCTTACTCTTCACATGTGCTGACATTTACATTCACTCTCTAAACGAAACCCTATTGCTAAAGAAGCTTTTTTTTTCCAAATCATATACTCACTCTTCTTCCTAAACCTACTGACTATCTTCCTAATCCTACCAACTATCCCTTTTTGACTGGATGTTCTCTTCTACATTCAATCATCCAAGGTACAAGGTCCTATGCCATTGTATTTCGATTTAACTGAGACAATTGTACAGAACATTATTCAACACTAAGTATCCAAACCAAGGGCCCAATGCCCTTCTGGGCTTCAAATCTTTCTTAGATTCCCGTTTTTATACATATATTTCACCTATATATTCTTATAAATATCACAGGTTCCCAATCCCATTATTCATCCTGCAGAATGATTCCTAACCCAAATCGAAAATATTATTAACCCTAACCATACACTAACTTTGCAGGAGAGCAGGAACAGTGTGGGTATTAAACTACAGGAATCTAGGGGATCTTCACCTGCTGAGAAACTCAAATGTTCATGCAGAAATAATCCCTGGTGAAGATGAAGGCAGCTATGAAGTACCTCAGAAAGCAAAAGTCAACTTCCATGGCAATCATCCTGGTCAGGATGAAGGGTTGTGTCTGAATCATTCTCTCTCTTCTTAATGTATAGAACATGGACCAAACCAGTCCTGTGTGGAAGCTGTTCCCGGGTGCTTATGGTTGATATAACATTCTAACTGGAGAAAGTGTAACATGAAAATCGGGGCAGCCTCCACCTCATGGTACTTTTGGAAGCAACAAAGTGGTTGCCAAGGCAGTGACATCATTCAGATCCTGAAGAAAGTGATCTCACCTCACTTCCTTGGTGAGGGAACTCTCTGAACTTGGGATCCAGGAAGCCAGGCACCCAGAGACAGTCCCTGTTCTAGTCCCAGTGGTCTCACATGTTTGGAATTACCAAGGACAGAGTCAGTCTTTCTTGGTACCTACAGATGTGAGGATGGCCAAATGCCAGGAAACCTCTGAAGAGGGGCTTTCCCCGAGAAAGCAGGTAGTGGATCATTTTCTGAGAATAGGTAGGAAAGGCGGTTTGTTTGGTATGGTGTGGAATATTTCTATTAAGTCCTTTGACAAGGTGAGTGTTTCTATGTGTGTGTATCCCACTGAGTCCATTGTTGTAGACATTAGAAAAGACAATGCATCAATGGATGTGTCCTGTCTAGTAGAAAGCTTCCCAGCATTCATCCTGCCCAATTCATGAGTGGACTCTGGCTTGCCTTATCGATGGGCAACACCTACAAGCTTCCCAATTTCCTGTTTTCTCTCTCAATTCAGCCCACTCTCCAGAATAGTATCATGGTTTTGTGTCCAAGATTTGTACCACCTCCAAGATCTGTGACATGGCTATGTACTGGATAGCTGAAAGAAATGGCTAGCATCTCAGAAATCTCAGATATCTGTTGACCAGGAAAGTCTCAGTGGAGAAACCCTGCTTTGGTCCTTTTGCTTAACTATTGTTCTGTTGAATGTCAGGAAGTTTTTTGCCTCAAGCCACCACTTTGTGAACCCTGAAGAAAACAGTTTTCAAATGGAAATGAATTGGCATCACCTGTGGCTCTTTGCTTAATTGCTTAGGATTGGGATATGTCTGAATCAGCCTGTTGGCCCTGTGTGAGGCTGTGGCTTAGATTCTCATCACCTGATGGATCTAAAGATAGATCCCATGCGTGCATCCAAAACCAAAATGGCAAAAAGATCAGATATTGTTGATGAACTCTCTTGCCTTCCTCTGGTAGGTTCCAGATATCCATCAAGTGAGAATAGGGATTCTTTGGGTCAAATGAGTTCTTCAAAGCCCTGCAGAGGCTAGGCCATAGGTGCTTGATTATCATGACTCCAATTCACTTAAAGAATCTAAACTCCAAAGCTAGAAGGCCTCAAGTTGGAGAAGCCAAGCAATATTAAAGGTAGGCCTATTTGATCACTCCTGGTTCACAGGAAGAGAGTCCAGGCCACCCTTACTTTAGGCAAATGCGGTGCAAGGAGCTTATTTTGGACACTGTCGTGGGCTGCGTCCCTTATGGAAACCTCCAGCCAGAGGATATAATGAGTGTCTATATGGAAGAAGATGAGGGCCATGTGAGAGTGTTTTGGTTTTAATTGTGGACATTTGTCTGGCGGTTGGAAGAGATCACTGGGTCCACCTAGGCTTGCACTCTGGTGTGATTCCCCTTAGAGACTGAGTTCTTTTACTGATCTCAGAGAATTATTGCCAGGAATTGTGTTGGAATTTTAGATGGCCATGCATGAGAGTTGCCCTTGGAAAGTGACATCTAGGCCCTAGTTGACTTTCCACAGAGCACAGGGAATCTCAGCCAGGATAACACATGATATTATTCTTAAAGACTTGGCAGCCATATTTGAGAGTCAAAACACACATGGACCATACATTGTAGACCTCAATGGGCCTGGCTTAATCTGACTTTTGGCCACTTTTGGAAGCCTTGCCTGTAAGAATTCTCCAGAGTTTTCATTTAATGGTTTCTGAGTGAATTGTAATCCACAGTGCCTCCAACTTCATCCTTGAAAATTGGCTATATCAATATCATGAAATTTTTGAAATTCCCATGACCGGGTAGCACTGGAGAACATTTGGATGTCTTCTTGCTGATCATGAGTATACAGGACAGTGCCTTGATTGACTGGGCTTTATGAAAATGGTGTAGAACAGAGATTCCAGTAAGTTGGATCTTGCTGAGTAGTTGTTCTAGAGCAGTGGTAGGCAGGTGTGTGATAAAACATCTGTGGTGGGGGCATGTGGATCTGCCATTGGCTTCCAAATGGATTGTGACTGACATTTTGCAGTCAGTAGAACCTTATATGTAAAAGCATATTGTTATATGGAGAGGTTTCAGGGCAATGTTCAGAATCAGGATGCTATGGTCAATAGGGCAAGTTATGTGGGATAGAAGCCTGGTTGGTGCATTCTCCTGCAGAACTCGACACACCACACTTGACAGAACTCACTTCAGCACTGTGTCACAGGTGAACCCTTGTATTTAATGAAGCAAATACCAAACTCCCAGTGCAGCAGCAAGAAACACCACGAAAGTTTAGGATGACCACATGGATTTACAGTCCACACGGGGAGACACCTAGAATCCAGTGGCCACAGTATACCTACAAATAGAAAATTCAGCACTGCTGCCTCATGTTTATTGGAAAATAAGAAACCATGTCATCCAAGTCACATAGATGCAGAACCAGATTTGATGGTCTCACTACATATGAAGCTAATGCTTCTGACAACAGCATATATTTTATTGCCCAACCTCACAGGCAATTTCTTCAGATGTTAGGCTGGCAGAACTTCATGTTTTTGGAGTGATTACCCTGTCCCTTACTTTTGGAAACTCCTCTACCAACTCCAAATTTGTGAACTTCTGAGCATTTTCCATTCCACATATGTATTCACAGATTTTCTAAATGTTCTCCTCTAATTGTGTCTTATGTAGGGCGAAGGTAATGTCAAGGCATTATTCTGAATGAGAGTGGGAAGATTTTTGTGTAGCACATATTTGCATACACATTGGATACATTTTCCAATTTTCCATTCGAAATACTGAATCCCTGACACTAACACATACCCTACTAGACTTTGACTTCTTATCCTAATTTGATGGAGAATAATAACCCAAACAGAATACAAATACAAGAGGTTCACAGGAGGCATGGTGTATAATTGGACTTGCCTTTCGTATGATAAATTGTAGGTGTTATAAATCTAGCGAATTTTAATTGAAGTAGTTCTCCATGTGTTTTCAAAGTTAACAAATATGTGAATAACTGTCTCCCTTTCTCTGTAGCCTATTCATCACATGTATTTTTATAAGCACATACAGAATTCTACCTGGTATCAGTCGTACATTTGGTGAGGTGGCTGGCTTGGCAGATACAAATTGTGAGAAGAGATCACTCCTACTTAACGCTGTTGGAACTGAAAATTCAACATATGGGTGAGCTTTTTAGTTAAACAACATGAATCCATGTACATTAAAATGAATATTTTTGGATCTGTGGATGATATATATTTCATGGTGAATTTCAATTCACATACATAATGCTACTTTTTAATGTCTGTGTGTGTGTGTGTCTGTGTGTATATATATATATATATATATATATATATATATATATATATATATATATATATATATATTCACTCTCCAGATTTTTCAAAATATTTAGTATATTTTTCTTTTTATACCCTCCCTAAATTCATTCATATTCATGTATGTGGATTTATAATCAACTTTTCACAAGATTATTCTCAGAAATATTCCTCCAACTGAAATACATATTTTTTCCTTGTACTGAAAACTAACTTTGGGGGATCACATGATGGTGGCGAATGGAGTGTATTACCCCCATGTACCGCGTCACTGTGTGGGAAAATGACGAGTTAGAACGGCTAAAACCTATCTTGTTAGGAATTTCCAGCAAATTTGGGGTGCTCCACAACCTAGTGGACATATATCCATCTCACGAGGATCAGCTACGGGGGCTCAAACGCGAGTGATTTTTCCGCACGGAGGGTCATGCTGCTTATTCAGCAAATTGCCCTGCAGCTAGAGTGTGTGGCGCGCACTGGGAAAAGACGAGATAGCATCGCAAATATACAGTGGTGCGGATTCTATGGGCTCCTGCCCGCTATGCAATTACTGTGCTCAGTGCTGAATTCTGGGATTGAGACGGGGATGGATGTGGTCCAATTCCGTTCTCCATACCGGTCAGACCACAGAGGTAGCCAGCGTCCACCATCTTGAAGAGCTGACGTCACCATCCCTGTTTTCGACTGATCGCAGCTCATTCAGCTATAGAACAGGTAATTTCAGGATTCCATTCACCTTTGCTTCGCAGACAAATTACTCAGGCTCAGTGCTAAAGAACCCGCAGAAACTGCGTCTTGGAGCCTGCTCCTATTAGAACATACACTGAGCCCAGAGCGGCCAAATTTGGCCTCCCTGAACTGATCTGGCCCAGGGCTCAAGAACCCGTGGAAACTGCTTCCCGGTGTGGGTCTTGCTGAATAATGTGGAGGTAAATATCAACCGAGCCTTCATAGGCAGTGGCAACAGGATTGAGACGAGGCTTGTGAGGGCAAGTCAGGACTCACCCATTGCTTTGTTCACCCAGCAAAGGGAACGAAATGCTGCCTTTTGCATGGGATACCAACATGGCAGAGATCTGATGTCATCAGAAAGCAGCGGAGGAGATAACTTCATTAATACCAGCGGTGACAGAAACAGTTGGTCTCCTGGTAAAGAAAGTGAGTCAGAAACACCCGAGTCTCTCTCACTTTGTCATCAAGCCAGAGGGGCAGAGCAGAGCCGCTGCCCATGCCTGGAACAGGCCCAGCGACACACCTGCATGATACTCACTTCACCCCAATTGGAATAGAGGCAGAGCAGATTTGCCACAGGTGCCCAGAACAGGCTTAGCGACCAGCAGGCATGGTAGTCACGTCACCTCAATTGGAGTAATTGCAGACCAGAGCCTTCTCCAGCACCTAGTACAATCCAAGTGGCCCAAAGGCATGGTAGTCACATAACCCCAATAGGAGTAGGGGCAGAGCAGAGTCTTTGCCCATGGTGCCCGGAACAGGCCCAGCAACCTGCCGGCTTCGTAGTCACGACACTCCAATTGGAGTAGCGGCAGAGCAGAGCCACCACCCGCGCCCTCAAGGTAGACAAATCTGCACCCGACCAGCAGAAGAGGCCCAGCCACCCGTCAGCGCGGCAGACACTTCACCCCATTTGGACTAGGGGCAGAGCAGATCCATCGCCCATGCCCGTAAGGTAGGCAGACCTGCGACCGATGGCAGAACAGGCCCACCCACCCGCCGGCGTGGTAGTCACGTCACCCCAATTGGAGTAGGGGCAGAGCAGAGCCGCCGCCCACGCCTCTAAGGTAGACAGACCTGAGACCGACTGGCAGAACACCCCAGGGGTCCATGGGTGTGGTACACACGTCACACCAATTAGAGGAGGGGCTTAGCAGAGCCGCTTCCCGCGCCTGCAGGGTAGGCAGACCTGCGACCGATCAGGAGAACAGGCCCAGCGGCCCATCAGCATGGTAGATAGATCACCCCAATTGGAAGAGCACAACAGCCACCCCCGCCCCTGCAAGGAAGACTTTTCAAATATACAAGAGCAATATAAATGTATAGGGGGAAAATTTCAAAATCACAACAGTTTCACCAAGCAGAAAGAAACGCGAGCCGTATGAAAAGACAAAGAAAAAAGGACCACAAGCAATGCAGGTCAACACAACTTTAGAAGAGGTAATAGCTGCAGCAGATGGAATGTCAGATAAAAAACTCAGGATATACATGCTTCAGATAATCTGGAGTCTCAAGGAAGACATTAGACAGCAAAATCAGACAATGAAAGATCACTTCGACAATGAATTACACAAACAAATCCAAGAAGCAAAAGATCAATTATACAGGGAGATAGAAGTTGTAAAAAATGACAAACAGAAATCCTAGAAATGCAGGAAGCAATAAAAGAACTTAAAAACTCAATTGAGAACACTACCATCAGAGTAGAACACTTAGAAGATAGAACATCAGACAATGAAGACAAAGTATTTCAACTTGAAAAGAACATAGACAGCTCAGCAAGACTGTTAAGAAACCATGAACAGAACATCCGAGAAATAAGGGATAACATAAAGAGACCAAACTTAAGAGTCATTGGGATACAGGAAGGTATAGAGGTCCAAACCAAAAGAATGAGCAATGTATTTAATGAAATAATACGAGAAAACTTCCCAGACTTGAAGAATGAGACAGACTCCCAAGTCCTAGAAGCCAACAGGACGCCGAATGTGCAAAATCATAAGAGATCCACACCTAGACGCATTATAATGAAGATACCCAACGTACAGAATAAAGAGAGAATTTTAAAAGCTACAATTGAAAGGAAGCAGATTACATTTAGGGGTAAAGCAATCAGGATAACAGCTGATATTTCAACACAGACTCTGAAAGCTAGAAGATCCTTGAAATATATGTTTTTTCAGGAGCTTTAGCTTCATTTCTAGTGAAAGCATCAAAGCTGTGTCTGCATCTATGTAACCTGGAGAACATGGTTTCTTATTTTCCAAAAGACATGAGGCGGCAGTGCTGAATTCACTCTTTGTAGGTAAACTGTGGCCACTGAAGGCTAAGTGTCTCCCCGTGTGGACTGTGAAGCCATTTGGTCATCCTCCACTTTTCATGGTGTTTCTTGCCGCTGCACTGGGAGTTTGGTATTTGTTTCACTAAATAAAATGAGTTCAACTGAGACCCAGTGCTGGAGGGAGTTCTGTCATGTATGGTGGGTCAGGGTCTGCAGGAGAATTCACCAACCAGGATTCTATCCCACATAGATTGCCCCCTTGATCATAGCAACCTGATTCTGAACATTGCCCTGAAAATCTCCAAATAAAAAGATGCCTTTACATGGAGAGGTTTCAGACATATAAGGTTCTGCTGGATGCACCATGTCAGTCTCAAGCCCTTTGGAAGTAATGGCAGATCCACATGGCCCCACAAGAGATGTTTTATCACACACCTGCACACCACCTGCACACACACCACTATTCAGTAGGCTACAAGTTACTGGCATTTTTGTTCTACACCATTTTCATGAAACCCAGACAATCAAGGCACTATCTGGTACACTCATGATGAGCAAAAGGACATCAAAGGTTCTCCAGTGCCACCTGGTCATTGGAATGGCAAAAATTTCATGGTATTTATGTAGCCACTTTTCAAGGATGAAGTTGGAAGCACTGTGGGTTTCAATTCATTCAGGAACCATTAAATGGTGAGGAAGCTCATTTCAATAAAAGATCTGGAGAACTCTCACAGGCAATTTTTCCCAAGGAGTGAGCTAGATCTCAGTTTAGAAGGGCGAATCTCATTAGTGGCCTATTCCACTGCCACACAAATGACCGCAATTGAAACCAAAACACTCCCACATGACCCTCATCTTCTGCCATAGAGACACTCATCATAACCTCTTGCTGCAGGTTTTCATGAGGGATGCAGCCCAAGACAGTGTCCAAAATAAGCTCACTTACCCCTCAATTGCCTAAAGTCAGGGTGGCCTGGACACCCTTCCTGTGAACCAGGAGTGATCAAATAGGCCTGCCCTTAATACTGCTCTGCTTCTCCATTTTGACTGTTACTGATTGTTGAGTATAAATTCTTTGTGTGAATTGGAGTCATGAGAAAATCCAAGCACCTATGCATTAGCCTCTTCAGGGCTTTGAAAAACTCATTTGACCCAAATGATATCTATTCTCACTTGATAGAGGTCAGGACTTACAGAGGAAGGCAAGAGACTTCATCCACATTGACTGCTCTTATGGCCATTTTGGTTTTGGATTCAGAGATGGGATCTTTCTGTAGATCCGTCAGGTGCCGAGAATCTAAGCCCCAGCCTCACATAGGGCCAAGGGGCTGATTCAGACACATCCCTTTTGAAGCAATTAAGCAAACAGCCACAGGTGATGCCCATTCATTTTCATTTGAAAACTGTTTTCTTCAGGCTTTACAAAGGGGTTGCCTGAGGCAAAGAAATTCCTGACATTCAGGGCAACAGAACAATAGGTTAGCAAAAGGCCCAAAGCAGGGTTTCTCCACTGAGACTTTACTGGTCACACTGATATCTGAGTTTTCTGAGATGCTCCCATTGCCTTCAGCTATCCAGTACATGGCCATGTAACAAAGCTTGGAGGCGGTACATATCTTGGACACCAAACCATGAGACTATTCCGGAGAGTGGCCAGAATTCAGGAAGAAAACTGGAGCTTAGGAAGATAGTAGGTGTTGTCCATTCATAAGGCAAGCTGCAGTCCATTCATCAATTGCGCAGAATGAGTGCTGGGTAGCTTTCTACTAGACAGGGCACTTCCATTGATGCATTCTCTTTTCAAATGTCAACAACCACGGACACAGTGGGATACACTTTTAGAAACCCTCCCCATGTCAAACGACTTTCTAGAAACAATCCACTCAAAAACAAACAATCCACCATCCCTACCTATTCTCAGAACATGAGACAAAACCACAAACTCACACCCACACCCACAAAGCACCTCCTTCCCAGAAGTAGGTCTTTGATTATCCGGAGTTTCCTCTGACTGGTGGGCCATACCATGTTCCCCCGAAATGGCCTGTACTTTCTCAGATTTGGTGTCTTTGCCAGAACAACTACCTGCTTTCTCAGGAAACACCTGTCTTCATAGCTTTCCTGGCATTTGGCCATCCTCACATCAGTTGGTACCAATAAAGACTGACTCTGTCCTTGGTAAATCCAATCAAGTGTGCCAACTGGGACTGGCACTGGCTCTGGGGGCCTAGCTTCCTGGTTCCCAAGTTAAGAGAGTTCCACTACAAAGGAAGTGAGGTGAGGTCACTTTTTTCAGGAACTGAATGAGGTCACTGCCTTGGCAACTACTTTGCCCTAACAGTTGCTTCCAAGGGTCCCATGAGATGGATGCTGCCCCAATTCCTGTGACATTTTTACAAGTTAGAATGGTATATCAACCATAGTCACCCAGGAACAGCTCTCCACACATGCTTGGTTTGGTCCATCTTCTCTACATTAAGAAGAGAGAGGCTGATTCAGACACAACCCTTCATCCTGACCAGGCTGTTTGCCATGGAAGATGACCTTTGCTCTCTCAGGTCCTTCATACCTGCCTACATGTTTTCCAGGGATAATTTCTGCATGGACCATTGAGGTTCTAAGTAGGTGGAAGATCCCCTCCATCCCTGCATTGTAAGACCAACTCTGTTCCAGCTCTTCTGTAATGTTATATTGAGGGAACAGTGTATGGTTATGCTTAATAACCAGTTCGATTTGGGTTAGGAATCATTCTACGGGATGTATAATGGTATTGGGTAACTGCAATACTTACAAGAATATATAGGTGAAATATAAGTATGAAAACAGAAATCCAGGTAAGATTTTAAGTCCAGAAAGTCATTGGGTCCTTGATTGGATTACTTAGCTTGAATTACGTTCTGCACAGGTATCTCAGATAAATTGATATACAATGGCATAGGAACTTGTACCTTGGATGATTGAATGTAGAAGAGAACATCCCCTCAAACAGAGATAGTCAGTAGGATCAGGAAGATAGTCGGTAAGTATCGGAAGAACAATGAGTATAGGATTTGGACCAAAAGTTATTTAGCAATAGGGTTTCGGTTAGAGAGTGAATTTCAATAACAGCACATGTGAAGGGTCTCTAACAATGATGAAGTGGGGAAAATATGTAGGAATGCAGATATCAATAGAGACATTAGGAAATCAGGCAAAGTATAAAGTGAGTGATAGGATTAGATATTTTCAACAGGGTTGAGGTTGAACATATAATCTTAGGAAGAAACAAATATGTAGTCACCAATCGGATTGACATTTGAGAGCATAAGGCACCCTGGACATGGATGTTTTTAGTAATCCATGTTCACTTTCTATTTAGGATTTGGTAGAATCATAAGTGTGACCTTTGAATTTTGTGTCTAGAATATTACTGTGATGAAATGTATATGTAGATCAGGTTACATGAGTATTTCTTCCAACATTTCTGGAAGCAATATTTTGAAGATGTATAAATTTGTATTGGGGCTACAAAAAGGTGCACCCTGTGTCTATGAATACAGAGGAAATGCATGAATAGACCATACTGTGAATAAATAATAAAACTGGTTTCAACTTGAAATAATAGATTGAAATAAATTTGAAAACAAATAAGAAATCTTATATTAATATAAAATCATTCATTCCAACCCATTATACATCTAATGGAAATATGAGGATTCTGGTTTAACATGAAAAGTGTGTGACTTTGCTTCAAATTGATTATGAAAATCGAAAATAATTTGTTTGGAAAGAAGTCTCATGAAAAGACCCGTCAAGAAACCTGGAGGAATACATGTGTTCTGAAGCAGGAAGTGATTGAAAGTGAAACAAATGCCTATAAATTTGCGAAATTGTTGATGAAATATATGTCCTATGATGTCCATAAACTTAAGAAAGAGTAATGTACCAGTGTGGAATAAAAACGAACGTCAAAATACACATCACGTCCAACAGAATTCTGCATGCATTGATGTTAAACTGGTTCAGTTACTGTAGAAATATTAGGATTTGAAGGCACCAATCACTGTAGTTAGTTTTCAGTACTAGGAAACAAATATGTACTTCAGGTGGATGAATATTTCTGAGAATAATCTTGTGAAAATTTTATTATAAATCCACATACATGAACATGAATGAATTTTGGGACTCTAAATAAGACACAAATATTTCATATTTTGAAAAATATGGAGACTATATATATATATATATATATATATATATATATATATATATATATACACACACACACACACACACACACAGAACACACACACAGACTTTAAAATGTAGTAATATATGCCAATCGAAATTCATCATGAAATATATATCATCCACAAATGCAAAAATATATATTTTACAGAATATGGATTTATGTATAATTTTGTTCAACTAGGAAGCTCACCCATAGGTTGAATATTCAGTTCCAAAGCGTTTAGGAGGAGTGATCTCTTCTCACAATTTGTATTTGCTGAGGAAGCCACCTCACAAAAATGTAGGTGTGATACCAGGTAGCTTTCGGTATGTGCATATAAAAATACATATGTTGAATAGGCTACAGAGAAAGGGAGTCAGTAATACACATATTTTGAACTTTAAAAACACATGGAGAACTATTTAATTAAAAATTGACTAGATTTATAACACATAAACTTTATCATGTAAAAGGCAAGTCCAAATATACATCGTGCCTCCTTTGAACTGCTTGTATTTATATTCTGTTTGTGTTATTTTTCTCCATCATGTTAGGATTAGTAGCCAGAGTCAAGTAGGGTATGGGATAGTGTCAGGGATTCTGTATTTTGAATGGAAAATTGGAAATTGTATCAAATGTGTGTGCAAATATGTGCAACCCAAAACTTCCCACTCTGATCCAGAACAATGCCTTGACATTACCTTCGCTCCAAGTAAGACACAATTAGAGGAGAAGAGTTAGAAAATTTGTGAATACATGTCTGGAATGGAAAATGCTCAGGAGTTCACAAACTTCGAGATGGTAGAGGAGTTTCCAAAAGCAAGGGACATGGTAAACACAACACCAACATGGAGCTCTTCTGGCCTAAAGACTGTTTGAGAAACTGCATGTGAGATTGGGCACTTGAAATATAAGTTGTTGTCAGAAGTTTTAGCTTTCTTTCTAGTGAGACCATCAAAGATGGGTCTGCATCTATGTGACCTGGACGACATGTTTTCTTATTTTCCAATGAACATGGGGCAACAGTGCTGAATTCTCTCTTTGTAGGTAAACTGTGGCTACTGGGGGCTTAGTGTCTCCCCGTGTCGCTGTGAAGACATTTGGTCATCCTCCACTTTTCGTGGTGTTACTTGCTGCTGCACAGTGAGTTTGATATTTTCTTTACAAAATACAAGGAGTTCAACTGGGACACAGTGCTGCAGGGAGTTCTGTCACTTGTGGTGGGTTAGAGTCTGCAGGAGAATGCACCATCCAGGCTTCTATCACTCATTTCTTGCTACATTGCCCCCTTTTCCATTGCAACCCAATTCTGAACATTGCCCTGAAACCTCTCTATATAACAAGGTGCCTTTACATAAATGGGTCTGCTGGCTGCTGCAAGTCAATCACATGCTATTTGGAAGCCAATGGCAGATCCACATGGCCCCACCACAGATGTTTTGTCACACACCTGCCCACAACTGCTCAAGGCGCACTACTCAGAAGGTTCCAACTTACTGGCATCTATGTTCTATGCCATTTTCATGAAACCCAGTAAATCAAGGCCCAGTCTGGTACACTCATGATGAGCATCAGGAGATCTAACTGTTCTCCAGTGCCACCTGGTCATGGGAATTTAAAAAATTTCATGGTATTTATCTAGCCATTTTTCAAAGAGGAATTTGGAGCCACAGTGGGTTTCAATTCATTCATGAACCATTAAATGTTGTGGAAGCTCATTTCAATGAAAGATCTGGAGAACTCTCACAGGCAATGCTTCCCAAAGAGTGGCCTAAAGGTCACATGAGGCCAGGCCCATTGAGGTCTACAATGTGAGGTCCATGGGTGTTTTGACTCTCAAATATGCCTGCCAAGTCTTTCAGAATAAAATCCGGGTATATCCTGGCTGACATTCTCAGTGCTTTGTGGAAAGCCACCCTGGGCTTAGATCTCAGTTTCCAAGGGCAAGTCTAATGCGTGGCCTCCTAAAATCCCAACACAATTCATGTGAATACTTCTCTGAGGTCAGTTCCAGAACTCAGTCTCTAAGGTGAATCAAACCCGAGTTAAAGCCCAGGTGGACCCAGTCTTATCTTCCAACAGCCAAATAAATGACCACAATTAAATCCAAAACACTCCCACATTGCCCTCATCTTCTTCCATATAGACACTCATCATTACCTCTGGCTGGAGGTTTCCATGAGGGGTAAAGCACAAGACAGAGTCTGAAATAATCTCCCTTGCCATCATTTGCCTAAAGTCAGTGTGACCTGGACACCCTTCCTGTAAACAAGGAGTGATTTAATAGGCCTGCCACTAATACTGCTCTGCTTCTCCAATTTGAGGCCTACTGACTGTCATGTATAGATTCTTTATGTGATTTGGATTCATTAGAAAACCCAAGCACATATGGGGTTTCTGCAGGGCTTTGAAGAACTCGATTAATTCAAAGGATCCCCAAATTCACTTGTTGGAGGTCAGGAACCTAACAGAGAAAGGCAATAAACTTCATCTACAATGACTGATTTTTTAGACATTTTGGTTTTGGATGAACACATGGGATCTTTCTTAAGATCCATTAGGCGCTGAATATCTAAGACACAGCCTCACACACGGCCAAGAGGCTGATTCACACACATATCTCTCAAAGCATTTTAGCAAACAGCCACAGGTGATGCCCATTCATTTCCATTTGAAAACTGTTTTCTTCAGGATTCACAAAGGGGTGGCCTGAGGCAAAGACCTTCCTGACATTCAGGGCAACAGAGGAATAGGGAAGCAAAAGGCCCAAAGCCGGTTTTCTCCACTGAGACTTTCCTTGTCACACTGATATCTGAGTTTTCTGAGATGCTCCCTTTCCTTTCAGCTATAGAATACATGGCCATGTCACAGAGGTTGGAGGTGGTACATAACTTGGACAAAAAACCATGAGCCTACTCTGGAGAGTGGCCAGATTCAGAAAGAAAACAGGAACTTAGGAAGATAGTACGTGTTGCCCATTGATAAGGCAAGTCACAGTCCATTCATAAATTAGGCAGGATAAATGCTGGAATTCTTTCTACTAGACAGGACACATCCATAGATGAATTCTCTTTTCTAATGAATACAACCACGGACACAGAGAGTTACACAGACATAGAAACACTCACATTGTCAAAGGAATTACTAGACACAGTCCACTCCAAACCCAACAAACTGCCTTTCCTACTTATTCTCAGAACATGAGAAAAAACCACAAACTCACTCCCACACCCACAAAGACACCTCCTTCCCCCAAGTAATTCTGTGACTATCCTGAGTGTCGTCTGACTGGTAGGCCATACTATGTACCCCCAAATGGCCTGTCCTGTCTCAGATATGGTCTCCTTGGCCAAATCTGTGACGTTGTCAGGAGCCAGAAATGGGAAAGTACCTTTTTCTCAGGAAAGGCCCCTCTACAAAGCTCTCCTGGCATTTGGCCATCCTCACATCAGTAGGTTCCAGGAAACACTGATTCTGTCCTTGGTAAATCCAATCAAGTGACCTCAATGGGACTGGGACTGGGACTGGCTCTGGTTGCCTGGCTTCTGCACACAAGTTCAGAGAGTTTCATCACCAAGGAAGAGAGGTGAGATCACTTACTTCAGGTAGTGAATGAGGACACTGCCTTGGCAATCACTTTGTCCTAACAGTTGCTTCCAAGGGTCCCATGAGATAGAGGCTGCCCCTACTTCCTGTGACACTTTCACAAGTTAGAATGGTGAATCAACCATAGGCACCCAGGAAGAGCTCTCCACACAGGCCTGGTTTGGTCCATTTTCTCTACATTGAGAAGAGAGAGGCTCATTAAGATACAACCCTTCATCCTGACCAGGTTGTTTGCAATGGAAGATGAGTTTTGCTCTTTAAGGTCCTTCATAGCTGCCTATATCTTCTCCAGGGATCACATCTGCATGGACCTTTGAGTTTTTCAGCATATGGAATATCCCCTACATTCCTGTATTGTAAGACCAACACTGTCCCTGGTCTTTTGTTAAGTGAGATTGTGGGTACAGTGTATGTTTAGGGTTTAATAACATGTTTGATTTGGGTTAGGAATCATTCTGCTGGATGAATAATTGTATTGGGAACCTGTGATATTTATTAAAACATAGACATAAAATATAAGTATGAAAACAGAAATCTAGGTAAGATTTGAAGCTCAGAAGGGCATTGAGCTGTTGATTGTGATACTTAGCTTTGAATTATGTTCCGCATATATGTCTCAGATAAATCGATAATCAATGGCATAGGACCTTGTACCTTGGATGATTGAATGGAAAAGAGAACTTCCACTCAAACAGGGAAACTCAGTAAGATTAGGAAGATAGTCAGTAGCTTTCAGAAGAAGAGTGAGTACAGGATTTGGACCAAAAATTCTTTATCAATAGGGTTTCGCTTAGAGAGTGAAAGTAAATATCATCACATGTGAAGAGTCACTCACATGGTGAACTGGGGAAAATATTTAGGAAAACAGACATCAATAGAGACATTAGGAAATCAGGCAAAGTATAGAGTGAGTGATAGGATTAGACATTATTAACTGCATTTAGGTTGAATATATAATTTTAGGAAGAAACAAATACGTAGTCACCAATAGGATTGATATTTGAGACTATTAGGCAAACTGGACCTGGATGTTTTTAGGAATCCATTTTCAGTTTCCATTTAGGCTTTGGTACAATCATAAGTGTGAGTTTTGCTTTTTGTGTCCAGAATATTACTATGATACAATGTATATGTAGATAAGGTGACCTGAGTATTTCTTCCACCATTTCTGGGAGCAATATTTTGAAGATGTATAAATTAGTATTCGGGGTACAAACAGGTGTACTCTTTGTCTTTGAATATGGAGAATATGCATGTATAGACCATACTGTGAATAAATAATATAACTGGTTCCAACTTCAAATAATGGATTGAATTGAAATGTGAAAATATACAGGAAATCTTATATTGATATACAACCATTCATTCCAACCCGTTTTACATCTAATGGTAATATGAGGATTATGGTTTATCATGAAGAGTGTGTGAGTTTTGCTTAAAATTGATTATGGAAATTGAAAATATTTTTTTTGGAAAAAAGTCTCATAAAAAGACCAGTCAAGAAACCTGGAGAAATACATGTGTTCTGAAGCAGGAAGTGACTGAAAGTGAAACAAATGCGTATAAATTTGTGAAATTGTAGATGAAATACATATCCTCTGATGTGCATTAACTGAAGGAATAGTAATGTACCAGTGTTGAGTAAAAATGAACGTCAAAATAAACATCATGTCCCATAGGAATCTTCTTGCATTGATGTTAAACTGAGTCAGTTAATGTAGAAATATTAGGATTTGAATGCACCATTCACTGAATTTAGTTTTCAGTCCTAAGAAACAAATATGTATTTCAGGTGGATGAATATTTCTGAGAATAATCTTGTGAAAATTTGATTATAATTCCACATACATGAACATGAATGAATTTTGGGACTGTACACAAGACACATCTATTTCATATTTTGAAATATATGGAGAGTGTGTATATATATATATATATATATATATATATATATATATATATATATATACAAGAGTGTGTATACACACACACACACACACACACAAAACAGACATTAAAAAGTAGCAATATATATGCCAATTGAAATTCTTCATGAAATATATATCATCCACAGATCCAAAAATCTTCATTTTACTGAGCGTGGATTTATGTGTAATATTGTTTAACTAGGAAGCTCACCCATAGCTTAAATTTTCAGTTACAACATCGTTTAGGAGGAGTGATCTCTTCTCATAATTTGTATCTGCCAAGTCAGCAACCTCACAAAAATGTACGTGTGATACCAGGTAGGATTCTATATGTGCATATAAAAATACATGTGCTGAATATGCTACAGAGAAAGGGAGACAGGAATTCACATATTTGTCAACTTTAAAAACACATTGAGAGAGGGAGGGGCAGATCTGCCAATCGCTCCTTCAAGGTAGGCGGACCTGCGACCCACCGGCAGAACAGGACCAGTGGCCCGCCACTGTGGAAAACACATCGCCCTGGTTGGGTTAGGGGCAATGCCGCCGGGCCTGCAAGGTAGGCAGACCTGTGACCCACAGCAGGACAGGCCCAGCAATCTGCGGAGGGGCAGAGACGCCCTCTGCGCCTGCAAGGTAGGTGGACCTGCAACCACCGACAGACCAGGCCTATGGCCCGCCAGCATGGTATACACATCGTCCCGGTTGGGGGAGGGGCGGAGCAGCCACAGGCGCCTGCAAGGTAGACAGACCGGCAAGGGACAGACAAAACAGACCCAGTGGCCCGCGGATGGTCAAAGCTGCCGCCCACGCCTGCAAAGTAGCCCGACTTGCGACCCACTGGCAGAACAGGCCCAGTGCCTGCAGAGGGGCAGAGCTGCTGCTCACACCTTCAAGGTAGGCGGACCAGCTACCAACTTACAGAACAGGCCCAGCAGCCTGCTGGTGTGGTAGGCACATTGTCCCAATTGTAGGAGGGGCAGAGCCACCACCCGTGCCTGCGAGGGAGACTTTGAAACTATACAAGAGCAATATAAATATATAGGGGAAAAATTCAATAACACAACAGTTTCACCAAGCAGAAAGAAATATGAACAGTATGAAAAGACAAGGAAAGAAAGGACCATAAGCAATGCAGGTAAAGTCAACGTTAGAAGAGGTAATATCTGCAGCAGATGGAATGTCAGATAAAGAACTCAGGATATACATGCTTCAGATGATCTGGAGTCTCAAGGAAGACATTAGAGAGCAAAATCAGACAATGAAAGATCACCTTGATAATGAATTACATAAAAAAAAATCCAAGAAGCATAAGATCAACTATACAGGGAGATAAAGATTATAAAATCAAACAAACAGAAATCCTAGGAATGCAGGAATCAATAAACCAACTTAAAAACTCAATTGAGAATACTACCAGCAGAGTAGAACACTTAGAAGATAGAACATCAGACAATGAAGACAAATTATTTCAACTTGAAAAGAACACAGACAGCTCAGCAAGACTTTTAAGAAACCATGAGCAGAACATCCAAGAAATATGGGATAACATAAAAATACCAAACTTAAGAGTCACTGGGATACAGGAAGGTATAGAGGTCCAAACAAAAGGAATGAGCAATATATTCAATGAAATATAGGAGAAAACTTCCCAGACTTGTAGAATGAGACAGAATCGCAAATCCTAGAAGCTTACAGGATGCCAAATGTGCAAAATCATAAGAGATCCACACCTAGACATATTATAATGAAGATGCCCAACATACAGAAAAAGGAGAGAATTTTAAAAGCTACAAGATAAAGGAAGCAGATTACATTTAGTGGTAAACCATTCAGGATAACAGCTGATCTTTCAACACAGATTCTGAAAGCTAGAAGATCCTGCAATAACATTTTTCAAACACTGAAAGAAAATGGGTTCCATCCAAGAATTGTGTATCCAGCGAAATTAAGCTTCAGGATAGAAGATGAAATTAAAACTTTCCACGATAAACAAAAGTTGAAAGAATTTGCAGCTAGAAAACGATTTCTTAAAAACATCCTTGGCAAAACATCACAGGAAGGGGAAATGGAAAATAACAATGAAAACCAACAGTGGGAGGTAGAGGAGTAAAGGGGGGAAAATAATCAAGGAGGAAAACAAACCATGTTTAGTAACATAAATATACAAATATGGCTGGAAGAACAACCCATATCTCAATAATAACCCTAAATGTTAATGGCTTAAACTCACCAATTAAGAGACACAGGCTAGTAGAATGGATCATAAAACAAGACCCAACAATATGCTGCCTACTGGAGACGCATTTGTTAGGAAAAGATATACATAGACTGAAGGTGAAAAGTTGGGAAAAATCATATCACTCATATGGACTTCGGAAACAAGCAGAAGTGTCCATACTCATATCAAATAAAATAGATTTCAAGCCAAAGTTAATCAAATGGGATAAAGAGGGACACTACATACTGCTCAAGGAAACCATACACCAACAAGACATAACAATCATAAATATATATGCCCCAAACATTGGTGCAGCTATGTTCATCAAACAAATTCTTCTCAAGTTCAAGATTCTAATAAACCAATATACAATACTCATGGGAGACTCAAACACACCTCTCTCACTAATGGACTGATCTTCCAAACAAAAGTTGAATAATGAAACTATAGAACCCAATAACACAATTAATAACCCAGACTTATGATATATATATAGAATATACCACACAACATCAAGCAGTTACACTTTTTTCTCAGCAGCACATGGATACTTCTCAAAAAATAAATGATATATTATGTCACAGAGCTACTCTTAGACAATATAAAGGAGTAGATATAATACCAGGCATCTTATCTGATCATAAGGAAATGAAACTGAAAATCAACAATGAAAGAAAGAAGGAAAAATCATGTATCACATGGAGAATGAAAAATAGGTTACTGAATGATCAATGGGTTATAGAAGACACCAAGGAGGAAATTAAAAAATTCTTAGAGATAAATGAAAACACAGACATTACATATCAGAATCTATGGGACACATTGAAAGCAGTTCTAAGAACAAAATTCATTGCTTGGATTTCATTCCTTAAAAAACGGAAAAAAAAAAAGACAAATAAATGATCTCATACTTCATCTCAGAATCCAAGAAAAAGAAGAGCAAAACAACAGCAAAAAAAGTAGAAGCCAAGAAATAATTAAAATCAGAGCTGAAATTAATGAAATCGAAACAAATAAACAATTGAAAAAATTGACAAAACTAAAAGATGGTTCTTTGAAAAAATAAATAAAATCGACCGACCCTTAGCCAAGCTAACAAAGAAAAGAAGAGGGAGAATTCAGTATCACAACAGATAGTTCAGAAATACAGAAGATAATCCGAAATTATTTTGAATTCTTATTCTTCAATAAAATAGAAGATAGTGAAGGCATCGATAAATTTCTCAAGTCATATAATCTTCCCAGATTGAGTCAGGAGGATATAGGCAACCTAAACAGACCCATAACAATTGAGGAAATAGAATAAACCATCAAAAGACTACCAACTATGAAAAGCCCAGGACCGGATGGGTATACAGCAGAGTTTTACAAAACCTTTAAAGAGGAACTAATACCAATACTTTTCAAGCTATTTCAGGAAAAATGCAAAAATCCTCAATAAAATTGTGGCGAATCGGATACAAAAACATATTAAAAAAATTGTGCACCATGATCAAGTAGAATTCATCCCTGGGATGCAAGGCTGGTTCAATATACAGAAATCAATAAATGTTATTCATCACATCAATAGACTTAAAAATAAGAACCATTTGATCATCTCGATAGATGCAGAAAAAGCATTCGACAATGTACAGCATCGCTTTATGTTCAAAACTCTGGAAAAACTAGGGATAACAGGAACATACCTCAATAATGTAAAAGCAATCTATGCTAAGCCTCAGGCTAGCATCATTCTGAATGGAGAAAAATTGAAGGCATTTCCTCTAAAATCTGGAAGAAGATAGGGATGCCCTCTCTCACTACTTCTGTTCAACATAGTTCTCGAAACACTGGCCAGAGCAATTAGAGAGATTAAAGAAATCAAAGGCATAAAAATAGGAAAAGAAGAACGTAAATTATCACTATTTGAAGATGACATGATTCTATACTTAGCAGACCCAAAAAGGTATACAAAGAAACTATTAGAGCTAATAAATGAATTCACCAAAGTGGCAGGATATAAAATCAAAACGCATAAATCAAAGGCATTCCTGTATATCAGCAACAAATCCTCTGAAATAGAAATGAGGACAACCATTCCATTCAAAATATCCACACACACACACACAAAAAAAATACTTGGGAATCAACCTAACAAAAGAGGTGAAAGACTTATAAAATGAAAACTACAGAACCCTAAAGAGAGAAATAGAAGAAGATCTTAGAAGATGGAAAAATATACTGTGTTCATGGATAGGCAGAACTAACATCATCAAAATGGCAATATAACCAAAATTCTCTATATGTTAAATGCAATGTCAATCGGGTCTAAAAGCATGCAATGGAGGAAGGATAGCATCTTCAACAAATGGTTCTGGGAAAACTGGAAATTCATATGCAACAAAATGAAACTGAATCCATTTCTCTCGTCATGCACAAAAGTTAACTCAAAATGGATCAAGGAGCTTGATATCAAATCAGAGACACTGCACCTGATACAAGAAAAAGTTGGCTATGATCTACATACTGTGGGGTTGGGCTCCTAATTCCTCAATAGGACATCCATAGCACAAGAGTTAATAACAAGAGTTAATAACTAGAATCAACACATGGGACTTACTCAAAGCAAAAAGTTTTTTCTCAACAAAAGAAACAATAAGAGAGGTAAATAGGGAGCCTAAATTCTGGGAACAAATCTTTTCTCCTCACACTTCAGATAGAGCCCTAATATCCAGAGTATACAAAGAACTCAAAAAATTAAACAATAAGAAAACGAATAACCCAATCAACAAATGGTCCAAGGACCTGAACAGACACTTCTCAGATGAGGACATACAATCAATCAATAAGTACATGAAAAAATGCTCACCATCTCTTGCAGTCAGAAAAATGGAAAACAAACCCACCCTAAGATACCATCTCACTCCAGTATGATTGGCAGCCATTATGAAGTCAAACAACAAGTGCTGGCGACGATGTGGGGAAAAGGGTACACCTGTACATTGCTGGTGGGACTGCAAATTGGTGCAGCCAATTTGAAAGAAGTATGGAGATTTCTTGGAAGCTAGGAATGGAACCACCATTTGACCCAGCTATTCCCCTTCTCAGTGTATTCCCTAAGACCTAAAAAGTGCATGCTGCATTGACACTGCTACACTGATGTTCATAGCAGCACAATTCAAAATAGCAAGAGTGTGGAACCAACCTAGATGCCCTTCAATAGACGAAGGAAAAAAAATGTGGCATTTATACACAATGGAGTAATACTCTGCATTAAAAAATGTCAAAATCATAGAATTTGCCGGGAAATAGATGGCATTAGAACAGATTATGCTAAGTGAAGCTAGCCAATCCCTAAAAAAAAAAAACAAATGCCAATAGTTTTATTTGATATAAGGAGAGTAACTAAGAACAGAGTTGGGAGGAAGAGCATGAGAAGAAAATTAACATTAAACGGGGGTGAGAGGTGGAAGAGAAAAGGAAAGAGAAGGAAAATTGCATGGAAATGGAAGGAGACCCTCATGGTTATACAAAATTACATACAAGAGGAAGTGAGGGGAAAGGGGGGAAAAAAACAAGGGGGAGAAATGAATTACAGTAGATGGAGTAGAGAGAGAAGATGGGAGGGGAGGGGATGGGGGATAGTAGAGGATAGGAAAGACAGCAGACTACAACAGACACTACTATTGCAATACGTACAACAGTGGATGTGTAACAGATGTGATGCTGAAACCTGTATACGGGGTAAAAATGGGAGTTCATAACCCACTTGAATCAAAGTATGAAGTATGATATGTCAAGCAAAAGGTAAAGTTTTGAACAACCAACAATAAAAATTAAAGGAAAAAAACACATAGAGAACTATTTCAATGAAAAATGGACTAGATATATAACACCTACCCTTTATCATGCAAAAGGCAATTCCAACTATACACCATGCTTCCTCTGAACGGCTTGTATTTCTATTCTGTTTGTGTTATTATTCTCCATCATAGTAGGATTAGTAGTCAGAGTCTAGTAGGGTATGGGTTAGTGTCAGGGATTCAGTATTTTGAATGGAAAAAAGGAAAATGAATCCAATATGCATGCAAATATGGGCTACACAATAAATTTCCCACTCTCATCCAGAACAATGGCTTCACATTACCTTCGCCCCAAATAAGACGCAATTAGAGGAGAAGAGTTGGAAAATCTGTGAATATATATCTGGAATGGAAAATTCAAAGGAGTTCACAACCTTGGATGTGGTAGAGGAGTTTCCAAATGTAAGGGACAAGGTAAACACTCCACATACTTGTAGCTCTTCTCGCCTAAAGACTTCTTGAGAAACTGCCTCTGAGGTTGGGAACTCAAAATATATGTTGTTGTCAGGAGCTTTAGCTTTCTTTTTAGTGAGACCATCAGAGCTGGGTCTACATCTATGTGACCTGGAGGACGTGGTTTCTTATTTTCCAATGAACACTAGGCTACAGTACTGAATTCTCTCTTTGTAAGTAAACTGTGACCACTGGGGTCTAAGAGTCTCCCCGTGTGGACTGTGAAGGCATTTGGTCATTCTCCACTTTTCGTGGTGTTTCTTGCTTCTACACTGGGAGATTGGTATTTTCTACATGAAATACAAGGAGTTGAACTGGGACACAGTGCTGAAGGGAGTTCTGTCATGTGTAGTGGGTCATGGTCTGCAGGAGAATGCACCAACCAGGCTTCTAGCCCACATAGATTGTCCCCTTGTCCATAGCAACTTGATTATGAACATTGCCCTAAAAATTCTCCATATACCAATATGCCTTTACATATAAGGGTTTCCTGGCTGCACCACGTCAGTCACATGCCATTTGGAAGCAATGGCAGATCCACATGGCCCCACCACGGATGTTTTATCACAAACCTGCACACCAAAGCTTGCGCCTACAATTGAGGAGTATCCAACTTACTGGCATCTCTGTTCTACACCATTTTAATGAAACTCAGTCAATAAAGGCACTCATGATCAGCAATAGGGCATACAAAGGTTCTCCAGTGCCACCTGGTCATAGGAATTTCAAAAATTTTATGGTATTTATCTAGCCATTTTTTAAGGTGGAAGTTGGAGGCACTGTGGGTTTCAATTCATTTAGGAACCATTAAATTGTGAGGAAGCTCATTTCAATGAAATCTCTGGAGGACACTCAAAGGCAAGTCTTTCCAAAGAGTCGCCAAAAGGTCACATGAAGCCAGGCCCATTGAGGTCTACAGTGTGAGGTCTATGTGTGTTTTGACTATGGCTGCCAAGTCTTTCAGAATAAAATCTTGTGATATCCTGGGTGAGATTCCCAGTGCTCTGTGGAAAGCCAGCCTGGGCCTAGGTCTCAGTTTCCAAGAGCGAGTCTCATGTGTGGCCTCCTAAAAACTCAACACAATTCATGCCAATACTTCTCTGAGTTCAGTTCCATAACTCAGTCTCTAAGGGGAATCACACCAGATTTCAAGTCCTGGTTGACCTACTCATCTCTTCCAACCCCAACACAAATGACCAAAATTAAACCAAAACATTCCCACATGACCCTCATCTTATTGCATATAGACACTCATCTTAACCTCTGGCTGGAAGTTTCCATGAAGGACACAACCCAAGACAGTGTCCAAAATAGGCTTCCTTGCCCCTTATTTTCCTAATGTCAGGGTGGCCTGGACACCCTTCCTGTAACCCAGGAGTGATCAAATAGGCCTGCTGTAATACTGCTCTGCTTCTCCAATTTGAGGCCTACTGACAGTGGGGTTTAGAATCTTTATGTGAATTGGAGTCATAAGAATACACAAACACCACTGGGCTAGCATGTGCAGGGCTTTGAAGAAATCATTTGACCCAAAGGATCCCTATTCTCACTTGATGGAGTTCAGGAACCTTACAGTGGAAGGCAAGAGACTTTATCCTCAATGACTCCTCTTTTGGGCATTTTGGTTTTGGATTCACACATGGCATCTTTCTTTATATCAATCAGGTGCTAAGAATCTAAGCCACAGCCTCACACAGGGCCAAGAGGCTGATTCAGACACACCCCTTTCTAAAGCAATTAGGCAAAGAGCCACAGGTGAGGCCCATTCATTTCCATTTGAAAAGTGTTTTGTTCCGGCTTCACGAAGGTGTGGCCTGAGGCAAAGAAATTCCTGACATACAGGGGAATAGAACAAAAGGTAAGCAAAAGGCCCAAAGCACGGTTTTTCCACTGAGACTTTACTGGTCACACTGATATCTGAGTTTACTTAGTTGCTCGCCATTCCCTTCAGCTATCCAGTACATGGCCATGTCACAGAGCTTGAAGGTGGTACTTCTCTTGGACACAAAACCATGAGCCTATTCTGGAGAGTGGCCAGAATTCAAAAATAAAACCAGAACTTAGGAAAATAGCAGGTGTTGCCCATCGATAAGGGAAGCCACAGTGCATTCATATATTCGGCTGGATGAATGCTGGGAAGCTTTCTACCAGACAGGACACATCCATTCATGCATTCTCTTTTCTAATGTCTACAACCACGGACACAATGAGATACACAGACATAGAAACACTTGCTTTATCAAATCACTTATTAGAAACAGTTCACTCCAAACCAAACAAACCGCCATTCCTACCTATTCTGAGAACATGAGACAAAAGCACAAAAACACACCCACACCCACAAAGCACCTTCTTCCCCCAAGTAGGTCTCTGACTATGCGGAGTGTCCTCTGACTATTGGGCCAAACTATGTTCCCCCGAAATTGCCTGTCCTGTTTCAGATCTGGTTTCCTTGGCCAACTCTGTAAAGTTGTCAGGAGGCAGCGGTGATCCACTACCTGCTTTCTCAGGAAAGGCCACTCTTCAGAGCTTTCCTGGCTTTTGGCAATCCTCATATCAGTAGGTACCAACAAAGACTGATTCTGTCCTTGGTAAATCCAAAGAAGTGAGACCACTGCTACTGGGACTGGAATGGGATTTAGGTGCCTGGATTCCTTGATCCCAAATTCAGAGAGTTCTATCACCAAGGATGTGAGGTGAGGTCTGAGGTCACTTCCTTCAGGAACTGAATGAGCTCACACCATTTGCAACCACTTTGTCCTAACAGTTGCTTCCAAAGGTCCCCTGAAATGAAGGCTGCCCCTACTTCCTGTTACAGTTTCACAAGTTTGAATGGTATATTAACCATAGGCAACCGGGAACAGCTCTCCACAAAGCCTGGTTTGGTTCTTCTTCTCTACATTAAGAAGAGAGAGGCTGATTCAGACATATCCCTTCATCCTGACCAGGTTGTTTGCAAGAGAAGATGACTTTTGCTCACTCAGTTCTTTCATAGCTGCCTACAACTTCTCCAGGGATCATTTTTGCATGTACCTTTGAGTTTCTTAGCAATAGGAAGTTCCCCTACATTCCTGTATTGTAAGACCTACTCTGTCCCTGCTCTTCTGTAAAGTTATATTGAGGGAACAGTGTATGGTTAGGGTTAATAACAGGTTCAATTTGCATTAGGAATCATTCTGCTGGATGAATAATGGTATTGGAAACCTGCGATACTTACAAGAATATATAGGTGAAACATAAGTATGAAAACAGAAATCTATTTAAGATTTGAAGCCCAGAAGAGCATTGGGACCTTGATTGTGATACTGAGCTTTGATTTATTTTCTGCACAGATGTCTCAGATACATCAATATACAATGGCAAAGTTACGTGTATTTTGGATGATTGATTGTCAAAGAGAACTTCCAGTCAAAAAGGGATAATCAGTAGGATTAGGAAGATAGTCGGTAGGTTTAGAAAGGAGAGTGAGCATAGGATTTGGACCAAAAGTTCTTTAGCTATAGGGTTTTGGGTATAGAGTGAATGTAAATGTCACCACATGTGAAGAGTCAGTCACAATGATGAACTGGGGAAAATATGTAGGAAAGCAGATATCAATAGAGACATTAGGAAATCTGGCAAATGTAGTCGGTAGTGAAATGTTAATATAATAGGTACTTATCACTTCCTGTTTTCTGTATGCTTAATAAAACACTGTTGAAATCTTGAGAACTGTTTGCTAATCTTGTTCCCAGAATGTTCTGTCCTCAACTGCCAAACTGCAGAAAGTACTTCCTCACCCAGTTGCCCAAAAAACAGCTCACTCGCCCGGACCCATCAATAAACATCCTGCCCTGCCCTCTCAAAGGAAAGTATATAAGCTCTGCTTAAGCTGTTCTCAGGGCTCTCTGCTCTATTCAAGTGAACTCTGAGCCCCAGCATGCTGGACCCATAATAAACCCTTTGCTTTTGCATGAGACAGTCTCTTGGTGGTTTCTTCCCCGGACGCTCGCCCGACCTTTACATATGGAGGTTCCACCAAGATCCAGCAGCGGCAGATGAGAGACCCCAACGGGCTCCTCTCGGGGTATGTAAGGCGCCTCTTTCTGGTTTCAGGTTTCAGGTTAGGGCTTGGCAAAATGGCTGTTGATGAAGAGTGTGAGCTCTCTCCGACGATGGCTGACAGACATGTCATAGAGCCACAGGCCACGTCACTGGGGGACTCCCCAGAGAACTCGGGAAATCGAGGAACAATAGTCTCCTCGACTCAGTGATATTTTGTTTCAGATTTGGGATATCCAGCCCATCAGGTTTTGCCGGCTACTCAGTCCTGGTCTCAGTGTTGGACCTCCATTGCCTGTCTTTATTGTATTGTCTTGTCTGTGTCGTGTGTCGTTGCTTTTACTGATTGTTTGTCTTTCATAATGGGATAGAGCACTTCAATGCCTCTTTCCCTGACCCTTGATCATTGCACCAAAGTCCACTTAAGGGCTCAGAATCTTTCTTTTTCAGTAAAATGCTGGACCTGGCAGACTCTCTGTGCCTCAGAATGGCCCACCTTTGGATTCAGATAGCCCCTAGAAGGATCTTTCTACTTCCCACTAATTTAAAAAGTCAGAGATATTGACTTTTAGCCAGCGCCACATAGACATCAGGATCAAGAGACATATATCTTAACTTTTCAGGACATCTGCAATTCTCCTCCTCCATGTGTGAAGCTTTTCCTTGCCCCTGCCCCCACTCCTACTCCTTCCCTCATGCTCTCTCAAACCTTCTGCTCCTCCTCCTCCTTCAACCTCTGTTCTCCCTGAGTCACAAGATTTGACTCTACTGGACTCTCGTCCTACTACTTATTCCCTGCCCTCGTCCCCCAACCCCCAACACCCTCTAAGTAATTCCCCTGCTGCTGACTCAGCCTGTCCGCCATTGGAGGAAGCTAAGCGAGCCCAGTGCACTCCAAATAACTCCCCTGCAGCAAACACACCCCCTCCTCGCCTGGAGGATGCTGGCCCGGCTAAAGGAATTTGCCGGCGTTGAATGATTGAAATCCCTGGAACTCCCGTGATGCTCCCTCTCCATTTCTAAGGAACAATGATTGATGACAACCATGGGGGAAAAATGCAAGCCTACCAGTTTTTACCTTTCTCCTCTTAAGACCTAAATAACTGGAAAAATAACAATCCCCCTTTTACCGAGGACCCCACCTGGGTCTCAGGTGTGGTTGAATCATTGATGTTTTCACACCAGCCTACTTGGGATGACTGCCAACAACTCCTAGGGACTCTCTTCATGACACAGGAACAAAAGAGAATCTTCCTGGATTCTAGAAAAAAATATTCTCGGACCAGATGGGTGACCGACAAAACTTCCCAACATATGCAAAGCCGCCTTTCCCTTGCACAGACCCAACTGGGACCCCAAAACCTGTGAAGGTAATGAGCATCCTTCCTCTTATTGCCGGGCTCTAATAGTGGGTATCTTAGTGGCCGCTAGGCGATCAACTATTTTGGCCAAGGTAAGAGAGATTATTCAAGGGACTGATGAATGTCCCTCCATGTTCCTACAGGGAATTATGGAGGCATATAAGAGATTTACTCCTTTCGATCCTCAGGCAGAGAATCAAAAGGCATCTGTCATGGTGGCCTTTATTGGGCAAGCTGTTCTGGATATTAAAAGACAGTTACAATGCTTAGATGGATTACAAGATATGACTTTGAGAGGTTTAGTCAGAGAAGCCAAGAAGGTATACTAAGAGAGAAACTGAGGAAGAGTATGGAGCAAAGGGAGGATAAAAGAAACAAAAGACAGACTAAGGCATTGACTAAGGTCCTGGTCACAACAACAAATAGACCAGAAATTAAGAAACATGGAGACAGGAAGGGACACCGGGGACCACACTAGAGGCCACCCCTGGCCTCAATTCAATGTGCCTACTCTAAAAAAAAGGACACTGGGTTAAAGAGTGCCCTAGAAAGAGACAGCCAGGCCAGCTGGACATTCTGACTCTGTAGGATTACTAAGAAAGTCGGGGCTCAGATCCTCTCCTCGAGCTCAGGTTAACTTTTGAAGTGGAGGGGACCCCAGTATACATTGAAGTGGATACAGGGGCAATATATTCTGCCTTTAAGGCCCCATTGGAACCTCTATCAAATAAAAGGTCTCTAATTCAAGGGGCTAATGGCAGTAAATATCAGGCTTGGACAACTAAGAGGACCATGGACCAGGGGAAAGGAAAAATCCATCACTCCTTCCTAGTAATCCCAGAATGCACGGCCCCATTGATTGGCAGAGATCTGCTCACAAAGCTCTGGGACAAAATAACTTTTAACCCTGAAGGCCCCCAAGTGGAATTTCTAAATCCTTCAGTAAAAACTCCTATAATCACGGCTCTAACTATGTCAGTAGAAAATGTACATCAAATCACTCACCTTGGTTCAAAGAAACTGCATTCATTTTTGAAGGATCAAAAACAGAGTTTTCCACTAACCGACTCACAGTGAAAGGAAACAACTGAATGGATAACAAAAGCCTGTTGGGTCCATCAATTGGTTAATTCTTACCCTTCCAAGCTTCCTGCAGGAAAGCACCTACGAGGAACCAGACCAGGACAATTCTGGGAAGTGGACTTTACTGAAATTAAGCCAGCAAGGAATGGACTTAAATATCTCCTAGTCTTTGTAGATACATTTTCAGGATGGATTGAAGCTTTCCCCCCCAAAAAAAAAGAAAAGAAAAAAAATGAAACAGCACAAATGGTGGTCAAGAAGATCCTGGAAGATATTTTTCCAAGGTATGGCCTGCCTAAAGTAATAGGGTCTGATAATGGACCGGCGTTCATGGCCCAGGTAACTCAGAGGTTAGCAAGGACCCTGGGGATTAATTGGAAATTACATTGTGTTTACAGACCCCCGAGTTCAGGACAGGTAGAAAGAATGAATAGAACCATTAAAGAGACCATAACGAAATTAAGCTTAGAGACCGGCATAAAAGATTGGACTATGCTCCTGCTTTATGTACTGTTTCATGCAAGACATACTCAATCTATTTCTTTGTGTAACCTCACACCCTGTGAAATTCTCTATGGTGTCCCTCCTCCAGTAAGGATCCTACCCCAACTCTAAGACCTAACGTTTCCTTCCACACCCCCTTGCTTAACAGACTTAAAGCTCTTGAAAGGACTGAGAGATACCTGTGAAAACAGATGGCCACTGCCTACCAACCTGGGGATGAGGGGACTCTACAGCGATATCAAATAGAGACTTCATCTATGTAAGACGACATCTGGTGTCATCCCTGGAACTCCACTGAAAAGGACCATACCAGGTGTTACTTATAACACCTACAGGGTAAAGGTAGTCAGAATCACTTCCTGGATCCCTACCTCTCATCTCAAGCCTGTGCCCTGTCCAGACTCTGGCTGGAAACTGGAAAAGACTGGAAACCCTTTCAAATTGTGGATTCGCTGTGTGGATAAGGCTATAGACTCTCCCCTTGACCACCAGTAGTCCTAACCCTCATAAGCCTGTTCAGCAGCGATGTCTGATCACAAATCCTACTGGAAAGGAAGTATGGTCTATCTTGCATACAGCCCGCTTAGGGACCTGGTGGCCATCTCTCCAGCCAGACAATTGTCAGCTGCGTATAGGTCTTCCCTATTGGGATATCCCTAATGAAGAGGATCCCACTAAAATTCCATTAAATTCCTTCCATACCATCGATAATGGAAACAAACATTATTGATGTAGGGACACGCGAGCCAGATGCTGGTTGGCTAGCCTAGATTACTATGTTTGCCCAGTGTACTATCAAAGCCACAAACAGTCAAGGCTGTGTGCTGGAAACGCCGACATCTTCTGTAAGTCATGGGGATGTGAGCATACAGGGACTGCCACATGGAACCCAAACTCCTCATCAAATTCTGTACACAGCATTGGCCATATTACCAATTAGACAACCAAAACTGATGGACCCCTGAGGGGTCTCTAGATCTTCAAATTCTGTGTGACCTTTTTAACTTCTGCAAGTGCTCAAAAGGGTGAAATGAGATTCCTCTATGTGGAGGCCTTTTCTCTCCTGTGCTCACATCGTGAACTATGCTTCTCCAATACATGCTCACCCTCAGCCTTCTGCTCTAGACTCTCTGTTGTCACTCCCACATCATCAACTTGATTTCTCCCCTCCAATTACTATATTAAAAACCCAAACCTCCACCGTTTCTCAGACCATTGCCCCCTTGCTGAGGTAGCAGGTACTGAGGTAACCCTCCACTCACTCACTCCTCTCTTCTCCTGTCAGTGCCCACACTAGGTCCCACCAGGTCCTCTTACCAGCTAACCCAAAGCTCAAACCAGCTGAGAAGAGCCCTCAGACCCCTATCCAAGATGTAATGAAAATGGCCTTTAAAGTTGCTTTGTCATCACTGAAAACAGGTTACTAAGAATTTAAAGTCCCTTACAGGCTTTTTGGGATACTCACTCCCATCTCCCCCTCTGTTCTACCCGTTCTACTACTCATGTTTTTGGTGCTAGGAAGATCTCAAAACCCTTTTCCATTATTCTTTTACATCTCTCCTTCCTCATTCTCAGATCCTAAGAGCTGCGCTCAGCCCTGCATTCCCCGTCTTCCCCCTCTGTACCAGGCCCACAGGAAAGTCTTAACTGACCTTATCCAGAAGTTTTCACCATGGCTAACTTTAGGACTTTCAGCAAAAGAGTCCCTATAAAAGAGTTCAGTGTAGATAAACTTCCTCTTTTTGTGTTGCCCTGGTCTACCTGGCAACTGGCTGAAAAAAATCAGCACTCCTGAGCTAGACACACCCTTACTAGTTTTTCACAACATATGTGATCAAGGCCTCTGGCCTTGAGATGGGGCTTCATAGAGATGGCTACATTTGTAAGATGGATAAGTTGCAAACTGGGCTCCGTGGAAACAGCTGGCAGAGGGAAAAAAGGGGGAAAAAAAGCTCTCCCCCACCCAGGTGTCCTTGAAAATTTAACTTGCCCAGAACTGAGGAAAAATCAGAAACAAAAACTGCTCTTTGTGAACTTCTGCAGACTGTGAACTTCAGAGCCCCTTCCCTTACATGTTGGGTACAAAATTCTGAAACTACCTACACTTGGGTTTCAGGGGATTAATTGATTACAACAGAAGCAATGCCCTCTGAATCTGGTTGCAACCAAATATGACTGTTTCCTTGTCTTTGGTGCTATCTTACGTGCCTTGCCTTTTGCGTCCCTACAACAATATAATTCTATATACTTAAACGTTGTTTATGTTTTTATGAAATGGTCAACAGAAGTGATTAATTGTGTAATGGTGCAGATGTTTCCCAGAGTGCTCTATTATGACGCAGGTTCATTTGAAGATCAAATAGAGGGGCATACAACCCGGTTCAGGTGGGAACATATATCTCTCACCTTAGCCATTCTATTATGAATAGGAGTTGCTGCCCGGGTTCGCACAGGAACCACTGCCCTGGTCCATGGGACACAACAAATGACCCAATTAGAAGCAGCAATAGATCAAAACTTAAAGATATTAGAAAATTCCATCACAGCTTTGCAGGAATCTTTTACCTCTCTCTTTGAAGTTTGCTGGGAGCCATCAGCCAAGTAGGTATGACAAATTCCTTGCCAGCTTACTCCCATGCTGTCTAGTGGAAGGACTTCTGAAAGGTGACCTTGCTCAAGGAACAGGGCAGGATCCGTGTTTAGGGTGTTTCCCCTTTAGAATAGGGCGGTTTAGCATAATAGGAGATTAGGGTGTTCCCCCTTTAGAATAGGGCAGTTTAGCATAATAGGAGATTAGGGTGTTCCCCCTTTAGAATAGGGCATATCCTGCTGCTGAGTTCCTCTTGAGTGCTTAGGGTCAGACAGTATATTTCGGGAGACAGAAGCCCATGTGGAGTGGATTTGGGAGAGAGTGGATTTGGGCAGAGAACGTGGATTCCCCCAGAGCGTGTTTGTAGACGGCCGGTGTGAGTTCGGGAATAAAGAATTGCTGTTTGAATCTACAAGCTGTGTGGAGACTCGTGATTTGTGCCCAGCCAAAGACTGCGGCAGAAGTTGTTTTACAGAAAAGTCGAGGGTTGGACCTCCATTTCATGAGAGAAGGGAGCCTTTGTGCTGCATTGAGGAAAGAATTTTTTTTTTTTTTTTTTTTTTTATGTCGACCATACTGGAGTTGTAACAAACTCTATGAGTAAATTAAAAAGATGCCTTGAAGAGCATCAAAGAGAGATAGAGACCCAAAATTGGTGGTTTGAGTCTTGGTTTACACAGTCCCCCTGGTTAATTACATTTTAATCAACCCTGGCCGGTCCAATAATAATCCTCATTTTATTGCTTACTATAAAACCCTATTTCTCAACCATGTAATTTCTTTTCTCCAAGCTCAAATTGGACAAGTTAAACTTATGTTAATACCCCACTAGCATACATAAAATGTGACACCCCCCAACAATCACTTTTATGATTAAAAGTAGCCAGAAGAAGAAGTGGGGAATGAAATGTTAATAAAATATGTACTTGTCACTTCCTGTTTTTCTGTACGCTTAACAAAACACTGTTGAAATGTTGAGAAATGTTTCCTAATCTTGTTCCCAGAATGTGCTGTCCCCAACTGCCAAACTGCAGAATGTACTCCCTCACGCGTTTACACACAAACCGCTTACTCGCCCTGACCCATCAATAAACTTCCCTCCCTGCCCTCTCCAAGAAAATTATATAAGCTCTGCTTAAGATGTTCTCAGGGCTCTCTGCTCTATTCAAGTGAGCTCTGAGCCCCAGCATGCTGGACCCCAAATAAACCCTTTCTGTTGCATGAGATAGTCTCTTGGTGGTCTCATCCTCTGACACTCGCCCTACATTTTCTTGGATGATTGAATGTAGATGAGAACATCCATTCAAAAGTGATAGTCGGTAAAATTAGGAAGATAGTCAGTAGGTTTAGGAAGAAGAGTTAGTATAAAATTTGGAACAAAAGTTCTTTAGCAATAGGGTTTCGGTTACAGAGTGAATGTAAATGTCAACACAAGTGAAGAGTCAGTCACAATGATGAATTGGAGAAAATATGTTGGAAAGCAGATATCAATACAGACATTACAAAATCAGGCAAAGTATAAAGTCAGTGATAGGATTAGACATTTTCAACAGGGTTGAGTTTGAATATATAATCTTAGGAAGAAACGAATATGTAGTCATCAATAGGATTGATATTTGAAAGCATTAGGCAAATTGGAAATTGATGATTTTAGTAATCCATGTTCACTTTCCATTTAGGCTTTGGTACAAATATAAGTTTGACCTTTGAATTGTGTGTCCAGAATATTACTGTGATAAAATGTATATATAGATCGGGTGACATAAGAATTTCTTCCACCATTTTTGGGAGCAATATTTTGAAGACTTATAAATTAGTATTTGGGGTACAAACAGGTGTACCCTGTGTCTATGAATATAGAGATAATGCATGAATAGACCAACTGTGAATAAGTAATATAACTGGTTCCACTTTAAATGGTGGATTGAATTGATATCTGAAAATATGAAAAATCTTATATTGATATACAATCATTCATTCCAACAAGTTATACATCAATGTTAATATTAGGGTTATGGTTTATCATGAAGGGTGTGTGAGTTTTGCTTCAATGTGATTATGAAAATCGAAAATAATGTGTTTGGAAAAAAGAATCTTGAGAAGACCAGTTAAGAAATATGGAAGAATACATGTGTTCTAAAGTAGGAAGTGATTGAAAGTGAAAAAATGCCTATAATTTTGTCATCTTTTTGATGAAATATATATCCTATGATGTGCATAAACTGAAGAAATAGTAATGTACCAGTGTTGAATTAAAATGAACATCAAAATACACATCATGTTCCATATGAATCTTCTTGCATTGAGGTTAAACTGGGTCAGTTACTCTAGATATATTAGCATTTGTATGCAACATTCACTGAAGTTAGTTTTCAGTACAAAAAACAAAAAAGTATTTCAGGTGGATGAATATTTCTGAGAATAATATTTAGAAAAGATCATCATAAATCCACATACATGAATATGAATGAATTAAGGGAGTGTATATTAAGATACAAATATTTCATATTTTGAAAAATCTGGAGAATGTGTGTATGTATATATATACACATATATATACATACACACAAACACATTAAAAACTCGCAATATATATGCTATTCGAAATTCATCATGAAATATATATCATTCACAGATCTAAAATATTCATTTTACTGAACATGGATTTATGTATAATGTTGTAAAACTAGGAAGCTCATCCATTGGTTATATTTTCAGTTCCAACGGTGTTTAGGAGGAGTGATCTTCTCTCACAATTTGTATCTGCCAAGTCGTTCACCTCACAAGAATGTAGGTGTGGTACCAGGTAGGATTCTATATGTGTTTATTGCTGTTGCATTGGGAGTTTAGAAATTGCTTCATGGAATCCAAGGAGTTCAACTCGGACACAGTGCTGGAGCGAGTTCTGTCAGGCGTGGTGGGTCAGGGTATGCAGGAGAATGCACCAACCAGGCTTCTATCCCACATAGCTTGCCCCCTTAAACATAGCAACCTGATTGTAAACATTGCCCTGAAACCTCACCATATAACAAGATGCCTTTGCATAGGAGGGTCTGCTGACTGCACCATGTCAGTCACAAGCCATTTGGAAGCCAATGGCAGATCCACATGGCCCCACCACAGATGTTTTTCACATACCTGCCAACCACTACTCTAGGACAACTACTCAGCAGGCTCCAACTTATTTTCATGAAACCCAATCAATCAAGGCACTGTCTGGTACACTCATGATCAGCAACAGAATATCCAATGGTTCTCCAGTGCCACCTGGTCATGGGAAATTGAAAATTTTCATGGTATTTATCTAGCCATTTTTCAAGGATGAAGTTGGATGCACTGTGGGTTTCAATTCATTCAGGAACCATTAAATGTTGAGGAAGCTCATTTCAATGAAAGTTCTGGAGAATTCTCACAGGCAAGGCTTCCCAAAGAGTGGCCAAAAGGTCACATGAAGCCAGGGCCATTGAGGTCTAAAATGTGATGTCATTGTCTGTTTTGACTCTCAACAATGGCTTCCAAGTCTTTCAGAATAAAATCATGTGATATCCTGGTTGAGATCAGAGTGCCCTCTGAAAAGCTACCCTGGGCCTTGATCTCAGTTTCCAAAGATGACTCTCATGCGTGGCTTCCTCAAATCCCAACACAATTCATGGCAATACTTCTCTGAGGTGAGTTCCAGAACTCAGTCTCTAAGGGGAATCACACCAGAGTTCAAGCCCAGGTGGACCCAGTCATCTCTTCCAACTGCCACACAAATGACCACAATAAAACCGATATTCTCCCACATGGCCCTCATCTTCTTCCATATTGACACTCATCATAACCTCTGGCTGGAGGTGTCCATGAGGGACGCAGCCCAAGACAGTGTCCAAAATAAGCTCCATTGCTCCTCATTTGCCTAAATTCGGGGTGGCCTGGACACCCTTCCTTTGTACCAGGAGTGATCAAAAAGGCCTGCCCGTAATACTGCACCACTTTTCCCATTTGAGGCCTATTGAGTGTCGGTTAAAGATACTTTATGTGAATTGGAGTGATGAGAAAACCTAAGCACCTACGGGATAGCCTCTGAAGGGCTTTGATGAACTCATCTGACCCAAATGATCCCTATTCTCACTTGATGGAATTCAGGAACCTTACAGAGGAAGGCAAGAGACTTCATCCACAATGACAGCTCTTTTTGCCATTTTTGATTTGGATGCACACATGGGATCTTTCTTTAGATCCATCAGGTGCTGAGAATCTAAGTCAAAGAATCACACTGGGCCAAGAGGCTGATTCAGACACAACTCTTTCCAAATCAATTAACGAAAGAGCCAAAGGTGAAGCCTATTTATTTCCATTTGAAAACTATTTTTTTCAGGATTCACAAAGTGGTGGCGTGAGACAAAGACTTCCTGACTCTCAGGGCAACAGAACAATAGGTAAGAAAATGGCCCAAAGCAGGGTTTCTCCACTGAGACTTTCCTGGTCAACTGATATCTGAGTTTTCTCAGATGCTCGTCATTTCCTTCAGCTATCCAGAACATTGCCTTGTCACAGAGCTTGGAGGTTGTACATAACTTAGACACAAAACCATGAGCCTATTCTGGAGAGTGTCCAGAATTCTGGAAGAAAGCAGCAAATTAGGAAGGTTGCAGGTATTGCCCATTAATAAGGCAATCCACAGTCCATTTATAAAATGGGCAGGATGAATGCTGGGAAGCTTTCTACTAGACAGTACATATCCATTGATGCATTCTCTTTTCTAATGTCTACAATCACGGACACAGTGTGATACACAGACCCAGCAACACTTGCCTTGTCAAACGACTTACTAAAAACAGTTCACTCCAAACCAAACAAACTGACTTTCCTTCCTATTCTCAGAACATGAGACAAAACCACAAACCCACAGCCACACTGACAATGACACCTTCTTCCCCCAAATAGGTATGAGACTATCCGGAGTATCCTCCGACTGGTGGGCCATACTATGTTCCCCCAAAATGTCCTGTTCTGTCTCAGATCTGGTCTCCTTGGCCAACTCTGTGAAGTTGTCAGGAACCAGGAGTGAGCCGCTACCTGCTTTTCCAGGAAAAGCCCATCTTCCGAGCTTTCCAGGCATTTGGCCTCCTCACCTTAGGAGGAACCAAGAAAGACTGATTCTGTCCTTGGTAAATCCAAACAAGTGAGACCACTGGGACTGGGACTGGGACTGGATCTGGGTGCCTGGCGTCCTGGATCCCATGTTCAGAGAGTTCCATCAATAAGGAAGTGAGTTGAGGTCACTTTTTTCAGGAACTGAATGAGATCACTGCCTCGGCAACCACTTTGTCCTAAGAGTTTCTTTCAATGGTCCCATGAGATGGAGGCTGCCCCTACTTCCTGTGACACTTTCACAAATTAGAATGGTATATCAACCATAGGGAACCAGGAACAGCTCTCCACACAGTCTTGGTTTGGTCCATATTCTCTACATTAAGATGAGAGAGGCTGATTCAGAAACATCCCTTCATCCTGACCAGGTTGTTTGCAATGGAAGATGACTTTTGCTCTCTCAGGTCTTTCATACCTGCCTACATCTTCTCCAGGGATCATTTCTGCATGGCACTTTGAGGTTCTCAGCAGATGGAAGATCCACTACATTCCTGTATTGTAAGATCAACACTGTCCCTGCTCTTCTGTAAACATGTTATTAACACAAACAGTGTATGGTTAGTGTTAATAACATGTTCCATTTGGGTTAGGAATTATTCTGCTGCATGAATAATGGTATTGGAAACTTGTGATTATTTTAGGAATATAGAGATGAAATATATGTATGAAAAAAGAAATCTAAGTAAGATTTGAAGCCCAGAAGGGCATTGGGCCCTTGATTGTGATACTTAGCATTGAATTACATTCTGCACCGATGTCTCAGATAAATCAATACATAATAGCATAAGACCTTGTTACTTGAATGATTGAATGTAGAAGAGAACATCCAGTCAAAAAGGGATACTCGGTAGGATTAAGAAGATAGTTAGTATGTTTAGGAAGAAGAGTGAGTATAGGATTTGGAACAAAAGTTCTTTAGCAATAGGTTATTTATTAGAGTGTGAAAGTAAATGTCAGCACATGTGAAGAGTCAGTCACAATGATGAACTGGGGAATATATGTAGGAAAGCAGATAGCAATGGAGACATTATGAAATCAGGCAAATTATAAAGTGAGGGATAGGATTAGACATTTTCCATTGGGTTGAGTTTGAATATATAATTTTAAGAAGAAACACATGTGTAGTCACCAATAGGATTGACATTTGAGAGCATTAGGGAACCTGGACATGGATGTTTTTAGTAATCCATGTTTTCTTTCCATTTGGGCTTTTATACAATCATAAGTGTGACCTTTGCATTTTGTGTCCAGAATATTTCTGTGATTAAATGTATATGAAGATCAGGTGACATGAATCCACTTCCACCATTTCAGGGAGCAATATTTTGATGACGTATAAATTAGTATTGGGGGTACAAAGAGGTGTACACTGTGTCTATGAATATAGAGATAATGCATGAATAGACCATAGTGTGAATAAATAATATAACTGGTTCCACTTTAAATAATGGATAGAATTGATATCTGAAAAGATATAAGAAATCTTATATTGACATACAATCATTCATTCAAACCAGTTATACATCTAATGGTAATATCAGAGTGATAATTAATATGAATGGTATGTGAGTTTTGCTTCCAAAGTGATTATGGAAATCAAAATTAATGTGTTTGGTATGAAATCTCATGAAAAGACCAGTCAAGAAACTTAGAGGAATACATGTGTTCTGAAGCAGGACGTGATTAAAAGTGAAACAAATGCCTATAAATTTTTGAACTTGTGGATGAAATCATATATCCTATGATGTCCATAAACTGAAAAAATAATAATGTACCAATATTGAATAAAAATGAACTTCAAAATACACATCATGTCCCGTAGGATTCTACTTGCATTGATGTTTAACTGATTCAGTTACTGTAAAAATATTAGGATTTGTAAGCTCCATTCACTGAAGTTAGTTTTCAGTACTAGGAAATAATTATGTATTTCAGGCAGATGAATATTTCTGAGAATTATCTTGTGAAAAGTTGATTATAAACCACATATAGAAACATGAGTGAATTTAGGGAGTGTATAATAAGAAACATATATTTCACATTTTGAAAAATCTGGACAATATATATATATATATATATATATATATATATATATATAGATATAGATATAGATATAGATATAGATATAGATATATATAGATATAGATAGATAGACAGACACACACAGACATTATAATGTAGCAATCTATATGCTAATCGAAATTCACCGTGTAATACATATCATCCACATATCCAAAAATATTCATTTTACTGAACATCGATTTATATATAATGTTGTTCATCTAGGAAATTCACCAATAGGTTTAATTTTCAGTTCCATCATGATTTAGGGGGATTGATATCTTATCAAAATATGTATCTTTCAAAATCAGTGAGCTTACAAAAATGTACTTGTGATACCAGGTAGGATTCTAAATATGTATAAAAATTACATGTGATGAATAGGCTACAGAGAATGGGAGACAGAAATTTACATATGTGTTAACTTTAAAAACTCATTGAGAACTATTACAATGAAAAGTTGACTAGATTTATAACACATACCCTTGATAAAGCAGAAGGGAAGTCCAAGTATACACCATGCCTCCTATGAACGGCCTGTATTTCTATTCTGTTAGGTTTCTTGTTCTCCATCATATTAGGATTAGTAGTCAGAGTCTAGTAGGTTATGGGTTAATGTCAGGGATTCAGTATTTCAAATGGAAAATATGAAAATGAATCTAATGTATATGCAAATATGTGCTACACAAAAATCATCTCACTCTCATCCAGAACAATGCCTTGACATAACCTTCGCCCCAATTAAGACACAATTAGTGGAGAAGAGTTAGAAAATCTGTGAATACATATGTGGAAATGAAAATGCTCAGGAGTTCAAAGCCTTGGAGGCGGTAGAGGAATTTCCAAAAGTATGGGATAGGGTAAATACTCCACAAATATGGAGTTCTGCTGGCCTAATGACTCTTTGAGAAACTGCCTTTGAGGTTGGGCCCTTGTAATATATGTTGTTTTCAAGAGCTTCAGCTTCCTTTGTAGTGAGACAATCAAAGCTGGATCTGCATATATGTGACCTGAAGGACATGGTTTCTTCTTTTCTAGTGAACATGAGGCAGCAGTTCTAAATTCCCTCATTGTAGGTAAACTGTGGCCACTGGGAGCTAAGTGTCTCCTCATGTGGACTGAGAAGCCATTTGGTCATTCTCCACTTTTCCTGGTGATTCTTACTGCTGCACTGGGAGTTTGGTATTGGCTTCAGTAAATACCATGAGTTCAACGGGGACACAGTGCTGGAGGGAGTACTCTCACGTGTGGTGGGTCAGGGTGTGCAGGAGAACGCCCCAACCAGGCTTCTATTCAACAAAGCTTGCCCCCTTGTCTGTAGCAACCCAATTCTGAACATTGCCCTAAAACCTCTCAATGTAACAAGATGCCTTTACATATAAGGGTCCGCTGGCTGCACCATGTCAGTCAAAAGGCATTTGGAAGCCAATGGAAGATCCATGTGGCCCCATCACAGATGTTTTATCATACACCTGCAAACCACTGCTCTAGGCCCACTACTAAGCAGGTTCCAACGTACTGGCATCTTTGTTCTACACCATTTTCATGAAACCCAGTAAATCAAGGCACTGTCTGGTACACTCATGATCAGCAACAGAACATCCAATGATTCTCCAGTGCCACCTGCTCTTGGGAATTATTCCATGGTATTTATCTAGCCATTTTTCAAGGATGAAGTTGGTGTCACTGTGGATTTCAATTTATTCAGGAACCATTAAATGGTGAGGAAGCTCATTTCAATGAAAGCTCAGGAGAACTCTCACAGGCAAGTCTTCCCAAAGAGTGGCCAAAAGGTCAAATGAAGCCTGGCCCATTGAGGTCTAAAATGTGAGTCCCATGTGTTATTTGACTCTCAAGTATGGCTGCCAAGTCTTTCAGAATGAAATCATGTGATATCCTAGCTGAGATTCCCAGTGCTCTGTGGAAAGCCATCCTGGGCCTAAATCTCAGTCTCCAAGGGCAACTCTCCTGCGTGGCCTTCTAAAATCCCAACAGAATTCATGGTAATACTTCTCTGAGTTCAGTTCCAAAACTCAGTCTCTAAGGGGAATCACACCATAGTTCAAGCCCAGGTTGATCCAGGAATCTCTTCCTACTGCCACACAACTGACCACAATTAATACCAAAACACTCCCACATGGCCCTCATCTTCTTTTATATAGACACTCATCATAACCTCTGGGTTGAGGTTTCCATGAGGGGTGCATACCAAGACAGTGTCCAAAATAATCTCCCTTGCCTCTAATTTGCCTAAGGTCAGGGTGGCCTGGAAACCCTTCCTGTTAACCAGCAATGATCAAATAGGCCTGCCATTAATACTGATCTACTTCTCCAAATAATCACACTGGGCCAAGGGGCTGATTCAGACACATCTCTTTACAAAGCAATAAAACAAAGAGCCACAGGTGATGCCTATTCATTTCCATTTGAAAACTCTTTTCTTCAGGATTCACAAAGGGGTGGCCTAAGGCAAAGACCTTCTAGATATTCACAGCACCAGAACCATAGGTAAGCAAAATTCCCAAAGCAGGGTTTCTCCACATAGACTTTACTGGTCACACTGATATCTGAGTTTCCTGAGATGCTCCCATTTTCTTCAGCTCTCCAGTACATGGCCATGTCACAGTATCTTGAACAGAAAACCATGAGCCTATTCCAGAGAGTGGCCAGAATTCAGGAATAAAACAGGAAATTAGGAAGATAGTAATTGCTACCCATCCATAAGGAAAGCTGCAGTCCAATCATAAATTGGGCAGTATGAATTCTGGGAAGCATTATACTAGACAGGACACATTCATTGATGCATTATGTTTTCTAATGTCTACAACTACAAACACAGTGGATACATAGACATAGAAACACTTGCCTTGTCAAACGACTTACTAGAAACAGTCCACTTCAAATCAAACAAACTGCCTTTTCTACCAATTCTCAGAACATGAGAAAAAACAACAAACTCACACCCACAACAACATAGGACTTTCTTCCCCCAAGTAGGTCTTTGACTCTCCGGAATTTCCTCTGATTGTTGTACCATACTATGTTCCCCCAAAATGCCCTGTACTGTCTCAGATCTGGATTCCTTGGCAAACTCTTTGAAGTTGTCAGGAGCCAGCTTTGAGCCACTACCTTCTTTCTCAGGAAAGGCCACTCTCCAAAGCTCTCCTGGCATTTGGCCATTCTCAAATCAGTAGGTACCAAGAAAGACTGATTCTGTCCTTGGTAAAACCAAACAAGTGAGCCCAGTGGGACTGGGTCTGGGACTGGTTCTGTGTGCCTGGCTTCTGGGATTCCAAGTTCAGAGTGTTCAAAGACCAAGGAAGTGAGATAGGTCACTTCCGTTCGGAACTGAATGAGGTCACTGGTTTGGCAACCACTTTGTCCTAACAGTTCCTTCAAAGGGTCCCATGAGATGGAGGCTGCCCCTACTTTCTGTGACACTTTCACAACTTAGAACGATATATCAACCATAGGCACCCAGGAACAGCTCTCACACAGACCTGGTTTGGTCCATCTTCTCTACATTAAGAAGAGAGAGGCTGATTCATAAACATCCCTTCATCCTAACCAGGTTGTTTGCCTTACATGATGACTTTTGCCCTCTCAGGTCCTTTATAGCTTCCTTCATCTTCCCCAGGGATAATTTCTGCATGGACCTTTGAGGTTCTCAGCGGGTGGAAGATCCCCTATATTCCTCTATATTAAGACCAACTCTGTCCCTGTTCTTCTATAAAGTTAGATTGAGGGAACAATGTATGGTTAGGGTTAATAACATGTTCTATTTGAGTTAGGAATCATTCTGCTGGATGAATAATGGTATTGGGAACCTGGGATATTTATAAGAATATAGATTTGAAATATAAGTATGAAAACAGAAATCTAGGTAAGATTTTAAGCCCAGAAAGGCATTGGGCCCTTGATTGGAATACTTAGCATTGAATTTCGTTCACACAGATGTCTCTGATAAATCAATATACAATGGCATATCATCTTGTACCCTGGATGATTGAATGTAGAAGAGTTCATCCAGTCAAAAAGGGATAGTTGTTAGGATTAGGAAGATAGTCAGTCTGTTTCGGAAGAAGAGTGAGTATAGGATTTGGACCAAAAGTTCAATAGCCCTAGGTTTTCGGTTAGAGAGTGAATGTAAATTTCAGCACATGTGGAGAGTCAGTCACAATGATGAACTGGGAAAATTATGTAGGAAATCAGATATCAGTACACACATTATGAAATCAGGCAAAGTATAAAGTGAATGATAGGATTAGACATTATCAACAAGGTTGAGTTTCAATATATAATCTTAGGAAGAAACAAATATGTAGTCACCAATATGATTGACATTTGAGAGCATTAGGAAACCTGGACATGGATGTTTTTAGTAATCCAGGATCACTTTCCATCTAGGATTTGCTACAATCAGAAGTGTGACCTTTGCATTTTGTGATCAGAATATTACTGTGATAAAATGTATATGTAGATCAGGTGACATGAGTATTTCTTCTAACATTTCTGGGAGCAATATTTTGAAGAGGTATAAATTAGTATTGGGGGTCCACAGAGTTGTACCCTGTGTCTATGAATGTAGAAGAAATGAATGAATTGACAATACTGTGAATAAATAATATACTGTTTCCACTTTAAATCATGGATTGAATTGATATCTGAAAATATATAAAAATCTTATATTGATATACAATCATTCATTCCAACGAGTTATACATTTAATGGTAATATTAGGGTTATGTTTTATCATGAAGGGTGTGTGAGTTTAGCTTCAAAAGTGATTATGGAAATGGAAAGTAATGTGTTTGGAAAAAAATCTCATGAAAAGATGAGTCAAGAAATATAGAGGAATTCATATGTTCTGAAGCAGGATTTGATTGTAAGTATAAAAAAAGCCTATAAATTTCCTAACTTGTGGATGAAATATATATCCAATGATGTGCAAAAACTGAAAAAATAGTAATGCACCAGTTTTGAATGAAAATGAACGTCAAAATACACATCATATCCCATAGGAATCTACTTGCATTGATGCTAAACTGGGTCAGTTACTGTAGAAATATTATGATTTGTATGCACTATTCACTGAAGTTAGTTTTCAGTACTAGGAAACGAATACGTATTTCAAGTGGATGAATTTTTATGAGAATAATCTTGTGAAATGTTGACTATAAATTTACATATATGAACACGAATGAATTTAGGGAGTGTATAATAAGAAACACATATTTCATATTTTGAAAAATCTTGCGAGTTTATATATATATATATATATATAGATAGATAGATAGATATATAGATATAGATATGTGTGTGCATTTATGTATATATATATATATATATATATATATATATATATATATACACACACACACACACACACACACACACACAGACACTAAAATGTATCAATATGCATGCCAATCGAAATTCACTATGAATCATATATCATCCACAGATCCAAAAATAATCATTTTACTGAACATGGATTTATGTATAATATTGTTCAACTAGGAAGTTCACCCATAGGTTGAAGTTTCAGTTCCAACAGCGTTTAGGAGGAGTGATCGCTTCCCACAATTTGTATCTCCCAAGACAGCCAAAGTCACAAGGATATACGTGTGATACCAGTTATGTTTCTATATTTGCATATAAAAATACATGTGCTGAACAGGCTGCAGAGAAAGGGAGACAGGAATTCACATATTTGTTAACTTTAAAAACACATGGAGATCAATTTCAATTAAAAATTGACTAGATTTATAACACCTACCCTTTATCATTCAAAAGGAAAGTCCAACTATACACCATGCCTTCTCTGAACTGCTTTCATTTCCATTCTGTTTGGTTATTTTTGTCCATCATTTTAGGATTAGTAGTCAGAGTCTATTAGGGTATGGGTTAGTGTCAGGAATTCAGTAATTCGAATGGAAAATAGGAAAATGAATCCAATGTGTATGCAAATATGTGCTACACAAAAATATTCCCACTCTCATCCAGAACATTGTCTTTACATTACCTTTGCCCCAAATAAACACAATTAGAGAAGAAGAGTTAGGAAATCTGTGAATACATATCGGAAATGGAAAATATTCAGGAGTTCACAATCTTGGATGTGGTAGAGGAGTTTCCAAAAGTGAGGGACAGGGTAAACACTCCACAAACATGGAGCTCATTGGGCCTAAAGACTCTTGAGAAACTGCCTCTGAGGTTGGGCACTTGAAATATATGTTGTTGTCAGGAATTTTAGCATCCTTTCTAGTGAGACCAACAAAGCTGGGTCTGATCTCTGTGACCTGGAAGATATGTTTTTTTTATTTTCCAATGAACATGAGGAAGCAGTGCTGAATTCTCTCTTTGTAGGTAAACTGTGGCCACTGGGGTCTAAGTGTCTTCCCATGTGGACTGTGAAGCCATTTGATCATCTTCCACTTTTCGAGGTGTTTCTTGCTGCTGCACTGCGAATTTGGTATTTGCTTCAGGAAATACAAGGAGTTCAACAGGTACCAGTGATGGAGGGAGTTCTGTCACATGTGGTGGGTCAAGGTCTGCAGGAAAATGCACCAACCAGGCTTCTACCCCACATAGCTTGCCCGGTTGTCCATAGCAATCTGATTCTGAACATTGCCCGGAAACCTCTCCATATAACAAGATGCTTTTATATAATAGGGTCTGCTGACTTCACCATGTCAGTCTCAAGCCATTTGGAATCCAAGGGCAGATCCACATGGTACCACCACAGATGTTTTATCACATACCTGCACACCACTGCTCTAGGCCCACTACTCAGCAGTCTCCAACTTACAGGGATCTCTTTTCTACACTGTTTTCATGAAACCAAGTAAATCCAAGCACAGTCTGGTACACTCATGACCAGCAACAAGTCATCCAAAGTTTCTCCATTGCCACCTGGTCATTGAAATTTCAAAAAATTCATGGTATGTATTTAGCTATTTTTCAAAGATGAAGTTGGAGGCACTGTGGGTTTCAAATTATTTAGGAAACATTAAATGGTGAGGAAGCTCATTTCAAAGAAATCTCTGGAGAACTCTCACAGGCAAGGCTTCCCAAAGAGTGGCCAATATTTCACATGAATCCAGGCCCATTGAGGTCTAAAATGTGAGGTCTATGTGTGTTTTGACTCTCAATTATGGCTGCCAAGACTTTCAGAATAAAATCACGTGAAATCCTGGCTGAGATTCCCAGTGCTCTGTGGAAGCCACCTTGGCCAGGATCTCAGTTTTCAGGATGACTCTCATGTGTTGCCTCCTAAAATTCCAACACAATTCATGGCAATACTTCTCTGAGGACAGTTCCAGAATTCAGTCTCTAATAACACCAGAGTTCAAGCCCAGGTGAACTAAGTCATCTCTTCCAACCGCCACACAAATGACCAGAATTAAAACCAAAACACTCCCACATATCCCTCAACATTCTCCATATAGACACTTATCATAACCTCTGGCTGGAAATTTCCATGAGGGGCACAGACAAAGACAGTATCCAAATAAGTTCCCTTGCCCCTCATTTGCCTAAAGTCAGGGTGGCCTGGACACCCTTCCTGAGAACCAAGAGTGATTAAATAGGCCTGCACTTAATACTGCTCTGCATCTCCAATTTGGGGCCTACTTACTTTCAGGTATAGATTCTTTATGTGATTTGGAGTCATGAGAAAAGCCAAGCACCTCTGGGCTAGTCTCTGCAGGGTTTGAAGAACTCATTTGACCCAAAAGATCCCTATTCTCACTTGATGGATTTCAGGAACCTAACAGAGGAAAGCAAAAGACTTAATCCACACTGACTCCTCATTTGGCCATTTTGGTTTTGGATGCACACATGGTATCTTTCTTTAGATTCATCAGGTGCTAAGAATCTAAGCCACAGCCTCACACAGGGTCATGAGGCTGATTCAGACACATCCCTTTCCAAAGCAATCAAGCAAAGAGCCACAGGTGATGCCCATTCATTTGCATTTGAAGACTCTTTTCTTCAGGCTTCACAAAGGAGTAGTCTGAGGCAAAAAGCTTTCTGAAATTCAGGGCAACAGAACAATAGGTAAGCAAATGGCCCAAAGCAGGATTTCTCCACTGAGACTTTCCTGGTCACACTGATATCTGAGTTTTCTGAGATACTCGCCATTCCCTTTAGCTATCCAGTACATGGCCATGTCACAGAGCTTGGAGGTGGTATATATATTGGACACATAACCATGAGCCTATTTTGGAGAGTTGAGTGAATTCAGGAACAAAATAGAAACTTAGGAAGATAGTAGGTGTTGCCCATTCATAAGGCAAGCCGCAGTCCATTCATAAATTGGCAGGATGAATGTTGGGAAGATTTCTACTAGACAGGAGTCATCCATTGATGCATTCTCTTTTCTGATGTCTAGAACCACGGACACAGTGGGATACACAGACTTAGAAACACTCGCCTTTTCATAAGACTTATTAGAAACAATTCACTTCAAACCAAAAAACCGCCTTTATTTCCTATTCTCATAACATGAGACCAAACCACAAACCAACAGCCACATCCACAAAGACAACTTCTTCCCCCAAGTCAGTCTGTGACTATCCATAGTGTCCTCTGATTGGTGGGCCATACTATGTTACCCCGAAATGTCCTGTCCTGTCTCAGATCTGGTCTCCTTGGTCAACACTGTGAAGTTCTCAGGAGCCAGCGGTGATCCACTAACTGCTTTCTCAGGAAAGGCCACTCTTCAGAGCTTTCCTGGCATTTGGGCATCCTCACCTCCGTAGGTACCAAGAAAGACTGACTCTGTCCTTGGTAAATCCGAACAATTGAGACCACTGGGACTGGGACTGGGACTGAGACAGGATTTGGGTTCCTGGCTTCCTGGATCCCAAGTTCAGAGTGGTCCATCACAAAGGATGTTAGGTGAGGTCACTTCCTTCAAGATCTGAATGAGGTCACTGCCTTGGCAACCACTTTGTTCTAACAGTTGCTTCAAAGTGTCCCATGAAATGGAGGCTGCCCCTACATCCTGTGACACTTTCAAAAGTTCGAATGGTATATCAACCATAGGCACCCGGGAAGTGCTCTCCACACTGGCCTGGCTGATTCAGACACATCCCTTCATCCTGACCAGGTTGTTTTCAATGGAAGATGACTTTTGCTCTCTCAGTTCCTACATATGTGCCTACAACTTCTCCAGAGATCATTTTTGCGTGGACCTTTGAGTTTCTCAGCAGTTGGAAGAAACCGTACATTCCTGTATTGTAATATCAACTCTGTCCCTGCTCTTCTGTAAAGTTAGATTGAGGGAAGAGTGTATGGTTAGGGTTAATAACAGTTTCGATTGGGGTTAGGAATCATTCTGCTGAATGAATAATGGTATGGCGAACCTTCGATATTTTCAAGAATATATAGGTGAAATATAAGTACGAAAACAGAAATAAAGGTAATATTTGAAGCCCAGAAGGGCATTGGGTCTTTGATTGCAATATTTAGCTTTGATTTATTTTCTGCACAGATGTCTCAGATAAATCAATATACAAAGGCATAGGACCTTGTACTTTGAATGATTGATTGTCAAAAAGAACTTCCAGTCAAAAATGGATAGTCGGGGGGCTGGGGATGTGGCTCAAGTGGTAGCGCGCTCGCCTGGCATGCGTGCGGCCCGAGTTCGATCCTCAGCACCACGTACAAACAAAGATGTTGTGTCTGCCAAGTACTAAAAAAACTAAATGTTAATAAATTCTCTCTCTCTCTCCCTCTCTCTCTAACTCTTTCTTTAAGAAAAAAAAATTAAAAAAGGATAGTCGGTAGGATTAGGACGATATTTGGTAAGTTTAGAACGGAGAGTAAGTATAGGATTTGCACCAAAAGTTCTTTAGCTATGGGGTTTCGGGTATAGAGTGAATGTAAATGTCAGCACTTGTGAAGAGTCAGTCACAATGATGTACTGGGGAAAATATGTAGAAAAGCAGATTTCAATAGAGACATTAGGAAATCTGGCAAAGTATATTCGGTAATGAAAATTTAGTAAAATAGGTAAATGTCGCTTGCTGTTTTTCTGTATGCTTAACAAAACACTATTGAAATCTTGAGAACTGTTTGCTAATCTTGTTCCCAGAATGTGCTGTCCCCAACTGCCAATCTGCAGAATGTACTCATTCACCCTGTTGCATGCAAACTGCTCACTCTCCCAGACCAAACAATAAAGTTTCCTCTCTGCCCTCTCCAAGGAAAGTATATAAGCTCTGCTTAAGCTGTTCTCAGGGCTCTCTGCTCTATTCAAGTGAGCTCTGAGCCCCAGCATGCTGAATCCCCAATAAACCCTTTGCTTTTGCTTGAGACAGTCTCTTTGTGGGCTCTTCACCCGATGCTCGCCTGACCTTTACATATGGAGGTTCCACTGAGATCCGGCAGCGGCGAACGAGAGACCCCAACAGGCTCCTCTTGGGGTATGTATGGTGCCTCTTTCTGGTTTCAGGTTTCAGGTTAGGGCTTCGCAAAATGGCTGTCAATGAAGAGTGTGAGCTCTCTCTGAAGGTGGCTGACATACGTGTCACAGAGCCACAGGCCACATCCCTGGGGGATGCTCCAGAGTATTCGGGAAATTGAGGAGCAATAGTCTCCTCAATTCAGTGATATTTTGTTTCAGATTCAGTATCGCCTGCCCATCGGGTTGGGCCAGATACTTAGTCCTGGTCTCAGTGTTGGACGTTCCATTGTCTGTCTTTATTTCCTTGTCTTGTCTGTGTCGTGTGTCGTTGCTTTTACTGTTTGTGTATCTTTCATTATGGGACAGAGCACTTCAATGCCTCTGTCCCTGACCCTTGATCACTGGACCAAAGTACCCTTAAGGGCTCAGAATCTTTCTTTTTCAGTAAAATTCTGGACCTGGCAGACACTCTGTGCCTCAGAATGGCCCACCTTTGGATTCGGATGGCCCCTAGAAGGATCTTTCTACTTCCCACTAATTTAAAAAGTCAGACGATATTGTCTTTCAGCCAGGGCCACATAGCCATCTGGATCAACAGCCATATATCTTAACTTGGCAGGACCTCTGCAAATCTCCTTCATGGGTGAAGCATTTCCTTGCCCCTACCCCCACTCCTACTCCTTCCCCCATGATCTCTCAAACCCTCTGCTCCTTCTCCTCCTCCAACCTCTGTTCTCCCTGATACACAAGATTTGACTCTACTGGACTCTCGTCCCCCTCCTTATCTCCTGCCAACGTCCCCCAAAGACCAACACCCTCTAAGTGATTCCCCTGCTGCTGACTCAACCTCTTCACCATTGGAGAAAGCTAAGCCAGCCCAGCGCCCTCCAGATAATTTCCCCGCGGCACACACAGCCCCTCCTCTTCTGGAGGAAGCTAGCCCGGCTAAAGGTACTCACCAGCGGTGAATTATTGAAAAACCTGGAACTCGAATGATGCTCCCCCTCCATCCCTAGGGGCCAATGATTGACAACGGCCTTGGGGGAAAAATGCAAGCCTACCAGTATTTACCTTTCTCCTCTTCAGACCAATATAACTGGAAAAATAAAAATCCCCCTTTTACCGAGGACCCCAACCGGCTCCTAGATGTGGTTGAGTCATTGATGTTTTCACACCAGCCTACTTGGGATGACTGCCAACAACACCTAGGGTTGTCTCTTCATGACAGAGAAACAAAAGAGAATCCTCCTGGTTGCTAGAGAAAAATATCCTCTGACCAGATGTGTGACCGACAAAACTTCCCAACATATTTAACCCAGCTTTCCCTTGAATCGACGAAACTGGGACCCCAACACCTTTGAAGGTAGGGAGCATCTGTCCACTTATCACTGGGCTCTAATTGTGGGTATCTTAGTGGCCGCTAGGCGACTTACAAATTTTGCCAAGTTAAGAGAGATTATTCAAGGGCCTGATGAATCTCCCTCTATATTTTTAGAGAGAATTATGGAGGCATATAGGAGATATACTCTTTCGATCCTCAGGCAGAGGATTAAAAGTCATCTGTCAAGATGGCCTTTATGGGCAAGCTGCCATGGATATTAAAAGAAAGTTACAATGCTTAGATGGATTACAAGATATGACTTTGAGAGATTTAGTCAGAGTAGCCGAGAAGGTATACTATAAGAGAGAAAGTGAGGAAGAGTAGGGAGCAAAGGAAGGATAAAAGAAACAAAAGACAGACTAAGGCATTGACTAAGGTCCTGGTCACAACAACAAATAGGCCAGAAATAAGAAACATGGAGACAGGAAGGGATACCGGGGCCCAGACTAGAGGCCACCCCTGGCCTCAATTTAATGTGCCTACTGTAAAGAAAAAGGACACTGCTTCAAAGAGTGCCATTGAAAGAGACAGCCACTCTAGCCAGCCATTCTGACTCTGGAGGATGACTAAGAATGTTGGGTCTCAGATCCCCTCCGAGAGCTCAGGGTAAATTTTGAAGTGGAGGGGACCCTAGCAAACTTTGAAGTGGATACAGGGGCAATATACTCTGCCCTTATGGCCCCATTGGTCTCTCTATCAAATAAAAAGTTCTCTAATTCAAGGGGCTAATGGCAGAAAATATCGGGTTTGGACAACTAAGAGGACCATGGACCAGGGGAAAGGAAAAATCCATCACTCGTTCTTAGTAATCCCAGAATGCCCGGCCCCATTGATGGGCAGAGATCTGCTCACCTAGCTCCGGGTCAAAATAACTTTTAACCCTGAAGGCCCACAAGTGGAATTTCTAAATCCTTCAATAAAAACTCCTATAGTCACGGCTCTAAATATGTCAGTAGAAAATGTATATCAACTCACTCACCTTGGTTCAAAGAAATTGATTTTCATTCCTGAAGGATGAAGAACAGAGTTTTTTACTAACCGACTCAAAGCAAAAGGAAATAACTGAATGGGTAACAAAAGCCTGTCAGGTCTGTCATGGTTAATGCTTACCCTTCCAAGCTTCCTGCAAAAAAGCACCTACGAGGAACCAGACCAGGACAATTCTGGGAAGTGGACTTTACTAAAATTAAGCCAGCAAGGTTTGAAATTAAATATCGCCTAGTCTTTGTAGATATATTTTGAGGATGGATTGAAGCCTTTTCCAGGAAAAAAGAAAAAAAACGAAACAGCGCAAATGGTTGTCAAGAAGATCCTGAAAGATAGTTTTACAAGATACGGCCTGCCTAAAGTAATAAGGTCTGATAATGGACTGGCGTTTGTAGCCCAAGTAAGTCAGGGGTTAGGCAAGACCCTGGGGATTAATTAAAAGTTACATTGTGCTTATAGACCACCGAGTTCAGGACAGGTAGAAAGAATGAATAGAACAATTAAAGAGACCATAACGAAATTAAGCTTAGAAACCTGCATAATAGATTGTACTATGCTCCTGCCTTATTCACTATTTCATGGAAGAAACACTCCCTCTGTTTCTTTGTGTAACCTCACCCCCTATGAAATTGTCCATGGTTCCCCTCCTTCAGTAAGGGACCTAACCCCAACTCTAAGACCTAACGATTCCTTCCACACCCCATTGCTTGACTGAATTAAAGCTCTTGAAAGAACTCAGGGATAACTGTGAAAACAGATGGCCAATGCCTATCAACCTGGGGATGAATGGACTCTACATCAATATCAAGTAAGAGGCTTCATCTACATAAGTCGACATCAGGTGTCATCCCTGAAACCCCACTGGAAATGACGATACAAGGTGCTACTTATAACACCTACAGCGGTAAAGGAAGACAGAATCACTTCCTGGATCCATACCTCTCATCTCAAGCCTGCGCCCTGTCCAGACTCTGGCTGGAAACTGGAAAAGATTGGTAAAACTTTCAAATTGTGTATTTACCCTGTGTCTAAGGCTATAGACTCTTCCCTTGACCACCAGTAGTCCTAAACCTATTAAACCCGTTCAGCAGCGATGGCTGATCACAAATCCTACTGGTAAAGAAGTATGATCTATCTCGCATGCAGCCCACTTAGGGACTTGGTGGACATTTATCCACCCAGACATTTGTCAGCTGGCTATAGGTCTTTCCTATTGGGATATACCTGATGAAGAGGATCCCACTAAATTTCCATTAAATCCATTCTGCACCATTGATAATGGAAACAATCATTATGGATGTAGGGACACGCGAGCCAGATGCAGGTTGGCTAGCCTAGATTACTATGTTTGCCCGGTGGACTACCAAAGCCACAAACAGTCACGGTTGTGTGGGGGGAATGCCAACTTCTTCTGTAAGTCTAGGGATGTGATCATACAGGCAGTGCATGATGGAACCCAAACTCCTCATCAAATTCTGTACACAGCATTGGCCCTATTACCAATTAGATCACCCAAACTGTTGGCCCCTAGAGGGGTCTCTAGATCCTCAAATTCTGCATGACCTTTTTAACTTCTGAATGTCCTCAAAAGGGTGAAAGGAGATTTCCCTATGTGGAGGCCTTTTCCCTCCTTCGCTCACATCCTGAACTATGCTTCTCCAATAGGTCCTCACACTCAGCCTTCTGCTCCAGACTCTCTGCTGTCACTCTCACCTCAGCAACATGATTTCTCCCCTCCAATTACTAGATCAAAAACCCAAACCTCCGCCGGATCTCAGACCATTTCCCCCTTTCTGAGGTAGCAGGTACTGAGGTAACCCTCCACCGAATCACTCCTCTCTTCTCCAGTCAGTGCCCACACCGGGTCCCACCAGTTCCTCTTACCAGCTAACCCAAAGCTCAAACCAGCTGAGGAGAACCCTCAGACCCCTATCCAAGATGTAGTGAAAATGGCCTTTAAAGTTTCTTTGTCATTAGTGAAAACAGGTTACTAAGAATTTAAAGTCCCTCACTGGCTTTTAGGGATACTAACTCCTATCTTCTCCTCTGCTCTACCTGTTCTACTGCTCACCTTTTTGTTGCTAGGAAAATCACAAACACCTTTTCCAGTATTCTTTCACATCTCTGCTACCTCATTCTTTGATCCACGGAGCTGCTCACAGCCACGCCTTCCCCATCTCCCCCCTCTGTTCCAGGCCCACAGAAAAACATTAATTGACCTTCTACGGAAGTCTTCAGCATGGCTGACTTTAGGACTTTCAGGAAAAGAGTCCCCATGAAAGACTTCAAAGTAGATAAACTTCCTCTTTTCATGTTGCCCTGTTGTACTTGGTCACTGGCTAAAAATATCAGCACTCCTAAGTTAGACACCCCCTTACTAGTTTTTCACAAAATATGTGAACAAGGCCTTTGGCATTGATCTGGGGCTTCACAGAGATGGCTACATTTCAAAGATAAAGAAGTTACCAACTGGGCTCCATGGTAACAGCTGGAAGGGGGAAAAATAAAAGTAAAAAAAAGCTCTCCTTCACCCACGTGTCCTTGAAAAGTTAACTTGTCCAGAACAGAGGAATAAAACAGAAAAAAATCTGCTTTTTGTGAACTTCTGCAGGCTGTGAACTTCTGCGCCCCTTCCCTTATATGTCGGGTACAAAATTCTGAAACTACCTAAACGTGAGTTTCAGGGAATTAATTGATTATAACAGAAGTAATGCCCTCGGAATCCGGTTGCTAATAAAATGGAAAGTTTCCCTGTTTTTGGTAGTATCTTAGGTGCCGTGCCTTGTCCGTCTCTACAACAGTATAATTCTATAGACTTAAACATTGTTTATGTTTTCATGAAATTGTCAAGACGATGTGATTAAATGTGTAAAGGTGCAGATGTTTCCCAGAGTGCTTTATCATAATGCAGGTTCATTTGAAGTTCAAATAGGGGGGCATAAAACCCGGTTCCACTGAGAACATATATCCATCACTTTAGCCATCCTATTAGGAATAGGAGTTGCTGCAGGCGTGAGCACAAGAACCACTGCCTTGGTCCATGGGATACAACAAATGACACAATTAGAAGCAGCAATAGACCAAAACTTAAAGATATTAGAATCCTCCATCTTGGCTTTGCAGGAATCTTTAACCTCTCTCTCTGAAGTTATTTTACAGAAAAGGAGAGGGTTGAACCTCCTCTTCATGAAAGAAGGGGGCCTTTGTTCTGCATTGATGGAGAATGTTGTGTTTTTGCCGACCATACTGGAGTTGTAAAAAAATCTAAGAGTAAATTAAAAAGATGCCTTGAAGAGTGTCAATGAGAGAGAGAGGCCCAAAAAGTGTGGTTTGAGTCTTGGTTCACACAGTCCCCCTGGTTAACTACGCATTTATCAACCCTGGACAGTTCAATAATTATCCTCATATTATTGCTAACTATAAAACCCTGTTTGCTCAACCGTGTAATTTCTTTTTTCCAAGCTCAAATTGGATGAGTTAAACTTATGGTAATACCCCACTAGCAAACATAGAATGTGACACCCCGCAATGATCACTTTTATGATTAAAAGTAGCCAGAAGAAGAAGTGGGGAATGAAAGGTTAATTAAATAGGCACTTTTCACTTCCTTTTTTCCTGTATGCTTAACAAAACACTGTTGAAATCTTGAGAAATGTTTGCTAATCTTGTTCCCAGAATGTGCTGTCCCCAACTGACTAACTGCAGAATGTGCTCCCTCACTGGGTTGCATGCAAACTGACCACTCGCCCTGACCTATCAATAAAGTTCCCTCCCTGCCGTCACCAAGGAAAGTGTATAAGCTCTGCTTAAGCTGTTCTAAGGGCTCTCTACTCTATTCAAGTGAGCTCTGAGCATCAGCATGCTGGACCCCCAATAAACACTGCGCTGTTGCATGAGATAGTCTCTTGGTGGTCTCTTCTTTCGACCTCATCCGACCTTTACTTGGATAATTAAATGTAGAAGAGAACATCCATTCAAAAAGGGATAGTCGGTAGGATTAGGAATATAGTTGGTAGGTTTAGGAAGAAGACTGTGTATAGGATTTGGAAAAAAAGTTCCTTAGCAATAGGGTTTCGGTTAGAGAGTGAATGTAAATGTCAGCACATGTGAAGAGTCAGTCACAATGATGAACTGGAGAAAATATGTAGGAAATCAGATATCAATACACACATTATGAAATCAGGCAAAGTATAAAGTGAATGATAGGATTAGACATTAACAACAAGGTTGAGTTTCAATATATAATCTTAGGAAGAAACAAATATGTAGTCAGCAATATGTTTCACATTTGAGAGCATTAGGCAACCTGGACATGGATGTTTTTAGTAATCCAGGATCACTTTCCATTTAGGATTTGCTACAATCATAAGTTTGACCTTTGCATTTTGTGATCAGAATATTACAGTGATAAAATGTATATGTAGATCAGGTGACATGAGTATTTTTTCTAACATTTCTGGGAGCAATATTTTGAAGACGTATAAATTAGTGTTGGGGGTACACAGAGTTGTACCCTGTGTCTATGAATATAGAAGTAATGCATGAATTGACAATACTGTGAATAAATAATATAACTGTTTCCACTTTAAATCATGGATTGAATTGATATCTGAAAATATATAAGAAATCTTATATTGATATACAATCATTCATTCCAACGAGTTATGCATCTAATGGTAATATTAGGGTTATGTTTTATCATGAAAGGTGTGTGAGTTTAGCTTCAAAAGTGATTATGGAAATGGAAAATTATGTGTTTGGAAAGAAGTCTCATGAAAAGACTAATCAAGAAACATAGAGGAATACATGTGTTCTGAAGCAGGAAGTGATTGTAAGTATAAAAAAATCGTATAAATTTCCTAACTTGTGGATGAAATATATATCCTATGATGTGCAAAAACTGAAAAAAATAGTAATGTACCAGTGTTGAATGAAAATGAATGTCAAAATACATATCATGTCCCATAGGAATCTACTTGCATTGATGTTAAACTGGGTCAGTTACTGTAGAAACATTAGGATTTGAAAGGACCATTTATAAAAGTTAGTTTTCAGTACTAGGAATCAAATATATATTTCAGGTGGATGAATATATCTGAGCATAATCTTGTGAACATTTTATTATAAATCCACATTCATGACATGAATGAATTTAGGGAGTGTATATAAGACACATATATTTCATATTTTGAAAAATCAGGAGGGTGTAAAAAATATATATATATATCACAGATATATTAAAAAGTAGCAATATATAAATATATATGGGTATCAAAATTTATCTTGAAATATATATCATCCACAGATTAAAAAGTATTCATTTTAGTGAACATGGATTTATGTATAATGTTGTTCAACTAGGAACCTCACCCATAGGTGGAATTTTAAGATCCAAAAGTGTTTAGGAGGAGTGATCTCTTCTCACAATTTGTATCTGCAAAGTTAGCCACCTCACAAAAATGTACGTGTGATACCAGGTAGGATTCTATATGTGCACATAAAAATACATGTGCTTAATAGGCTCCAGAGAAATGGAGACAGAAATTCAGAAATAAGTTAACATTAAAAAGAATGGAGAACTATTTCAATTAACAATTGACTATATTTTTAACACCTACCATTTATCATGCAAATAACAAGTCCAACTATACACCATGCCTCCTCTGAACTGCTTGTGTTTCTATAATGTTTCGGTTACTTTCCTCCATTATATTAGGATTAGTAATCAGAGTCTAGTAGGGTGTGAGTTAGTGTCAGGGAATCAGTATATTGAATGGAAAATAGAAAAATGAATCCAATGTGTATGCAAATATGTGGTACACAAAAATCTTCCCACTCTCATCAAGAACAACACCTAGATATCACCTACGCCCCAAGTAAGACACAATTAGAGGAGAAGAGTTAGAAAATCCATGACTACATATCTGGAATGGAATACGATCAGGAGTTCACAACCTTGGGAGTGGTAGAGGAGTTTCCAAAAGTAAGGGACAGGGTAAACACTCCACAAACATGGACCTCTGCCTGCCTAAAGACTTCTTGAGAAACTGTCTCTGAGGTTGGGCACTTAAAACATATGTTGTTGTCAGGAGCTTTAGCTTCCTTTCTAGGGAGACCATCAAAGCTGGGTCTTCATCTCTGTGACCTTGTGGATATGGTTTCTTATTTTCCAATGAACATGAGGCAGCAGTGCTGAATTCTCTCTTTGTAGGTAAACTGTGGCCACGGGGGGCTAAGTGTATCCACATGTTGGCTGTGTATCCATTTGGTCATCCTCCACATTTCGTCTTGATTCTTGGTGCTGCACTGGGAATTTAATATTTGCTTCATGGAATACAAGTAGCTCAACTGGAACACAGTGCTGGAGGGAGTTCTGTCATGTGTGGTGGGTCAGGGTCAGCAGGAGAATGCACCAACCAGGTTTCGATCCCACACAGTTTGCCCCCTTGACCATAATAACCTGATTGTTAAGATTTCCCTTAAACATCTACTTAGAAAAAGATGCCTTTACATATAAGGGTCTGCTGGATGCACCATGTCAGCCTCAAGCCATTTGGAAGTCAAAGGCAGATCCACAAGGCCCCACGACAGAAGTTTTATCACAAAACTGCACATCTCTGCTGTAGGTCCACTAATCAGCAGGCTTGAACTTACTGGCATCTCTGTTCTACACCATTTTCATGAAACCCAGTCAATCAAGGAACTGTCTGATACACTCATCGTCAGCAACAGTATATCCAAAGGTTCTCCTGTGCAACCTGGTCAAGGGAATTTTAAGAATTTCATGGTATTTATCTAGCCATTATTCAAGCATGAGGTTGGAGGCACTGTGGGTTTCAATTTTTTCAGGAAACATTAAATGGTGAGGAAGCTCATTTCAATGAAACCTCTGGAAAACTCTCACAGGCAAGTCTTCCCAAGGAGTGGCCAAAAGGTCACCGAAATCCAGGACTATTGAGGTCTACAATGTGAGGTCCCTGTGTGTTTTGACGCTCAAGTATGCCTGCCATGTTTTTTAGAAAAAATCATGTGATATCCAGGCTGTGATTCTCAGTGCTCTGTGGAAAGCCACCCTGGACCTAGATCTCAGTTTATAAGGGCGACTCTCATGTGTGGCCTGTGAAAATCCCAACACAATTCATGGCAATACTTCTCTGAGTTCATTTCCAGAACTCAGTCTCTAAGTCCCCTTGAACTCTCACCAGAGTTCAAGACCAGTTGGACCCAGTCATTTCTTCCAACCGCCACACAAATGACCAAAATTAAAACCTAAACACTCCCACAAGGCCCTCATGTTCTCCATATAGACACTCATCATAACCTCTGGCTGAATTTTTCCATGAGGGGCGCAGCCCAAGACAGTGACCAAAATGAGCACCTTTGGCCCTCATTTGCCTAAAGTCAGGGTGGCCTGGACACCATTCCTGTGAACCAGGAGTGATTAAATAGACCTGCCGTTAATACTGCTCTGCTTCTCCATTTTGCGGCCTACTGAATGTCAGGTATAGATTCTTTATGTGGTTTGGAGTCATGAGAAAACCCAAGCACTTCTGCATGGCTTTGAAGAACTCATTTGACCCAAAGGATTCCTATTCTCACTTGATGGAGTCAGGAACATCACAGAAGAAGGCTAGAGACTTCATCCACAATGACTGATCTTTTTGCCATTTTGGTTTTGGATGCACACATGGGATCTTTCTTTAGATCCATCAGGTGCTGAGAATCTAAGCTGGAGCCTCACACAGGGCCAATTGGCTGATTCAGACACCTCCCTTTCCAAAGCAATTATGCCAAGAGCCACAGGTGATCCTCATTCATTTCCATTTGATAACTGTTTTTTTCAGTCTTCACAAAGGGGTGGCCAGAGGCAAATACCTTCCTGACATTCAGGGCAACAGAACAAAATGTAAGCAAAAGGCCCAAAGCAGGGTATCTCCACTGAGAGTTTCCTGGCCACACTGATATCTGAGTTTTTTGAGATGCTCGCCATGCCAATTCCTTCAGCTATTCAGTACATGGTCATGTCACAGTGATTGGAGTTGGTACATATCATGGATAAAAAACAATGAGCATATTCTGGCTAGTGGCCAGAATTCTGGAAGAAAACAGGAACTTAGGAAGGTTGGAGGTGTTTCCCATTGGTAAGGCAAGCCGCAGTCCTTTCATAAATTGGACAGGTTGATTGCTGGGAGGCATTCTACTACACAGGACATATTCATTGATGCATTCTCTTTTCTAATGTCTACAACCACGGACACAGTGGCATACACAGAAATAGAAACACTCACCATGTCAAATGACTTATTAGAAACAGTCCATTCCAAAAGAAATAAATCACGTTTTTTCTACCTATTCTCAGAACATGAGACAAAACCACAAACTGACATCCACACACCCAGGCACCTCCTTCCCCCAAGTAGGTCTGTGACTCTTCTGAGTGTCCTCTGACTGGTAGGCCATACGATGTTCCTCTGAAATGGCCTTTCCTGTCTCAGATCTGGTGTCATTCACCAACTCTGTGAAGTTGTCAGGAGGCAGTGGTGAGCCAATTCCAGTCTTGTCAGGAAAGGCCCCTCTTCAGAGCTTTCTTGGAATTTGGCCACCTTCACATGAAGAGGTACCTAGAAAGACTGATTCTATCCTTGGTAAATCCAAACAAGTGAGACCACTGGGACTTGGACGGGTAATGGCTTTGGGTGCCTGGCTTCCTGGATCCCAAATTCACAGAATTCCATCACCAAGGAAGTAGGTGAGGTCACTTCCTTCAGGAACTGAATGAGGTCACTGACTTGGCCACCAATATGTCCTAACAGTTGCTTCCTAGGTTCTCATAAGATGGAGGCTGCCCCTACTTCTTGTGACACATTCACAAATTAGAATGGTATAGAAACCATAGGCACCTGGGAACAGCTCTCCACAAAGGCCTGGTTTGATCCGACTTCTCTACATTAAGAAGAGAGAGGCTGATTCAGAAACATCCCTTCATCCTGACTAGGTTGTTTGCCATGGAAGATGACTTTTCCTCTCTCAGGTCCTAAATAGCTGCCTAAATCTTCTCCATCGATCATTTCTGCATGGACTTTTGAGGTTCTCAGCAGGTGGAAGATCCCCTACCTTCCTGTATTGTAAGACCAACTCGGTCCCTCCTCTTGTGTAAAGTTAGATTGACGGAACATTGTATGGTTAGGGTTAATAGCATGTTCGATTTTGGTTAGGAATCATTCTGATGGATGAATAATGGTTTGGGAACCTCTGATACTTATAAGAATATAGACGTGAAATATAAGTACGAAAAAAGAAATCTAGGTAAGATTTGAAGCCCAGAAGGGCATTTGGCGATTGATTGGCATACTAAGCTTGAATTATGTTCTGCACCGAGGTCTCAGATAAATTCATTTACAATGGCATAGGTTGCTGTACCTCAGATGACTGAATTTAGAAGAGATCATCCAGTCCAAAAGGGATAGTCCATAGGATTAGGAAGATTGTCTGTAGGATTAGGAAGAAGAGTGAGTCTAGGAGTTGGACCAAAAGTTCTTTAGCAATAGGGTTTCAGTTAGAGAGTGAATGTAAATGTCAGCACATGTGAAGAGTCAGTCACAATGATGAACTGGGGAAAATATGTAGGAAAGAGAGTAAATATGTATCAATAGAGACATTAGGAAATCAGGCAACGTATAAAGTGAGTGATAGGATTAGATATTTTCAACAGGGTTGAGGTTGAATATATAATCTTAGGAAGAAACAATTATTTAGTCACCAATAGGATTGACATTTGAGAGCATTAGGGAACCTAGACATGGAGGTTTTTAGTAATCCATGCTCACTTTAAATTTAGTCTTTAGTACAATCATAAGTGTGACCTTTGCATTTTGTGTCAAGAATATTACTGTGGTAAAATATATATGTAGATCAGATGACATGAGTATTTCTTCCACCAATATGAGGAGCAATATTTTGAAAACTTATAAATTAGTATTGCGGATAAAATAGGCGTACCCTGTGATGATGAATAAGAGATGATGCATGAATAGACCATATTGTGAATAAATTATATAACTGGTTCCAACTTTAAATAATGCATTGAAATTATATTTGAAAATATATAGTAAATCTTATATTGATATATATATATACATTCATTCCAACCAGTTATACATCTAATGGTAATATTAGGGTTATGGTTTATCATGAAGAGTGTGTGAGTTTTGCTTCAAAAATGAGTATAGAATCGAAAATAATGTTTTTAGAAAGAAGTCTAGTGAAAAGACCACTAAAGAATCATAGAGGAATACATGTTTTCTGAAAGAGGAAGTGATTGAAAGTGAACCACATGCCTATAAATTTGTGAATTTGTGGATGAAAGGATATATCCTATGATGTCCATAAACTGAAGAAATAGTAATGTACCAGTGTGGAATAAAAATGAACTTAAAAATACATATCATGTCCCATAAGAATCTAACTGCATTGATGTTAAACTTGGTCAGTTACTATAGAAATATTAGGATATATAAGGACCATTCACTGAAGTTAGTTTTCAGTACTAGGAAACAAATATGTATGTCAGGTGGTTGAATATTTCTGAGAATAATCTGTTGAGAGCCACAGCCAAAGGAGCCCCAGCAAACTTGCAGCTGCCAGCAAACTTCCATCTGCCGGCTGATGATTGGCTCACAGCGGCCCCAGCATCATCTAGCTGATTTGCTTCTCTGTGGTGATGCTCATTGAGATGCTCAATGAGCGGTTTCCCCGACCTTTCAGACTGCCAGCGGATGATTGGCTCACAGCGGCCCCAGCAACATCTAGCTGATTGGCTCCTCTGTGGTGATGCACATTGGGCTGGTTCCCTTCCCTTTCAGACTATGGAACTGCTCACTGGGGGACTTTTTGGCTTCGCCCACGTGACCCAGCCAATCGGCCTCAAGAGGAGGAGACTTGTGTTTGAGGGAGAGGCTTGTGGGAAGCCTGTGGTGGCAGTTGGGCTCTGACGGCTTTTCCTGAGGAGCTGTTTTGTTTGGTGTCATCTTGTTGGGTTGTATTACAGTAGAAATACGGGATCAGAAATTAGTAAAAAAAAAAAAAAACTGAAAGAGTGTTCAGTAAATTGTTAGAGGAAGGAGGCATCTCAGTAAAATCAAGAAAAGTCAGGGCATACGTTGATACAGTACAAAAATGTAGCCCATGGCTTTTTCAGGAGGAGTTGTTAAATATATCACAATGGAACCATCATGGTGAAGATTTAAAAAGAATTGAAAAGAAAAGCCCAGGGACTCTGCCAGTTGGCACATTGCTATTGTGGACGTTTGTACCTTGTTTGCTTAGTGGAAAGCCTTCAGTTCAGACAATGGTAGAGGAAGGAGAAGACATATTGATTCAAGTAAAACAGAAGGTCTCTCAAGTTAGTCAGATAGAGGAAAAAATTCAAGTAAAAGAAAAGGTCTCTCGAACTAGTCAGACAGAGGAAAAAAATCAAGTAAAAGAGAAGGCCTTTCAAGCCAGTCAGACAGAGGAAGAAAGTGTAAAACAGAAAAAGCCATCAGGGGGAAAGTTACAACAGGAGACTACTACTAACACCTTTCTATCACCAGAGGGTGTAAGTGTCCAACCAACAGCACAACCTCTACAGGAGACTGCTACTAACACCTTTCTATCACCAGAGGAAGTAAGTGTCCAACTAACAAGGCCACCTCCATATGCTGGGAGGCCCCCAACCCCCACAGTTGATAGTTGGAATCCTGAGACAAGATCTCAAATATTAACATGCCCAGTATTTGAGGAAGGAGGGCAGTGAGATTACCATGCTTTAAATTTCAAAACAGTGAAGCAGCTAATAGAGGCTGTAACAACCTATGGTCCTCAAGCACCCTTCACTGTAAGCATTATCAAATCCATTAACAACATGAACATGAAGCCAGCAGATTGGGCTAATAAGTGTAAAGCTGTGCTAAATGGAGGAAATACCTGTTATGGAAGATTGCCAATGAGGAATTTTGCAAGGAGACGGCTAGGCAAAATGCAGCAGCTAGTTATCCTCAGAGAAATCTAGATATATTGTTAGGAAAGGGACCTTATGAGGATCAGCAGCAGCAATGTGCATATGATCCTGGTGTATATGCACAGATTGCTATAGATGCAATTAAGGCATGGAAGACTTTTCAAGGAAATGGAGGTTTACAAGGTCAGTTATCTAAGGTAATACAAGGAGCTAATGAACCTTATGCTGAATTTGTAGATAGGCTTATTCAAACAGCTACCAGAGTTTTTGGAAATACACAACAAGCAATGCCATTACTAAAACAACTGGCTTATGAGCAAGCGAATCGTTGGTGCAAAGATATCATTAGACCATGGAAACATGAAGATTTAAACACATATATTAAATTATGTAGAGACATTAAAGAACAAGAGCAAGTCGTGGAAGCTGCAGTAAAACAGGCTTTAGATGCCAGAGACATTAATGAACAAGGGCAAATTGTGGCAGCTGCAGTAAAACAGGCTTTAGATGCCAGGCCAAGAACATGCTACAATTGTGAAAAAACAGGACATTTTAAAAGGAATTGTCCCATAGGAGGAGGGTTTAACAAAACTAGGTATCAAAGGAGTAGAATACCAGGTATTTGTCCACGATGCCGTAGAGGGAGACTTTGGGCTAATGAATGCTGTTCTCAAACCACCATAGAGGGTACACCATTATCAAAAAACGAACAAGGACCAGGTGTTTATCCACAATATCGTGGACAAAAACATGGAGCTCCATTGCCAAAAAATGGACAAGGGGGCTCAATTCTCCGGGGCCCAAAACCACAAATATACGCAGCACTGGAGAAACCCAGCAACCCCATCAGGGTAGTGCCCAGGACACATTGTCCATCAGATCCCTCATCAGACAAACCAGAGGGAGCGCAGGGTTAGACATCTGTGCCTCTGCCAGAGCAGTACTAACTGCAGAGTTGGGAGTTCAATTCATTTCCACAGGGGTAAAAGGACCTCTTCCCAAAGGAACAGTAGGCTTATTATTGGGACGCAGATCTTCTACTCTAAAAGGACTTATGATAAGTCCTGGGGTAATTGATCTCGACTATGAAGGTGAAATAAAAATTATAGCCAGTTCTCCAAAGGGTATATCAATAATTTCACCAGGAGATAGAATAGCACAGTTACTAATAATACCCAGCCTACGTGAAAAATTTTCCAGTCGTACTGTAGAAAGAGGTTCCAAGTGATTAGGCTCCACAGGTGTAGATTGGGCTATGCTTTCTTTAAATTTAGATTCTGGCCCCATGCTAAAACTAAATATTCAAGGGCATGAATTTAATGGGCTACTGGATACAGACGCAGACCTTAGCATCATCTCTCGTCAAGAATGGCCAAAACATTGGCCATTACAACAAGCCACTCAAATGCTTCGAGGCCTAGGAGTAGCGTATAATCCCCATAGAAGTGCAATGGTATTAGATTGGAAGGATCCTGAAGGATGTGAAGGAACTCTACAGCCATATGTATTGGATCATCTTCCCGTAAATTTATGGGGACGAGATAGTCTCCTGGACTCATTGATATTTTTTTTCGGATTCGGTATTGCCAGTCAATTGGGTTTTGCCGGCTCCTCAGTCCTGGTCTCAGTGTTGGATGTCCATTGCCTGTCTTCATTGCCTTGTCTTGTCTGTGTCATGTTTCATTGCTTTAACTGTTTGTGTATCTTTCATTATGGGACAGAGCACTTCAATGCCTCTGTCCCTGATACTTGATCACTGGACCAAAGTCCGCTTAAGGGCTCAGAATCTTTGTTTTTCAGTAAAGTGCCGGATGTGGCAGACTCTCTGTGCTTCAGAATGGCCCACCTTTGGATTTGGATTACCCCTAGAAGGATCTTTCTACTTCCCACTAATTTAAAAAAGTCAGAGATATTGTCTTTCAGCCGGTGCTACATAGCCATCTGGATCAACAGCCATATATCTTAACTCGGCGGGAACTCTGCATATCTCCTCCTCCATGGGTGAAGCCTTTCCTTGTCACTGCCCCCACTCTGACTCCTTCCCCCAGGAACTCTCAAATCCTCTGATCCTCCTCCTCCTACACCCTCTGTTCTCCCTGAGTCACCAGATTTCACTCTACTGGAGTCTCCTTCCCCTCCTTATCCCCTGCCCTTGTCCCCCAAAATCCAACACCCTCTAAGTGATTCCCCTGCTGCTGACTCAGCCTCTCCTCCATTGGAGGAAGCTATGCCGGCCCAGGCCCTCCAGATAATTCCTTTGCGGCACACACAGCACCTCTTCCCTTGGAGGAAGCTGTACCATCTAAAGGAACTCGCTGGCGGTGAATGATTTAAAACCCTGGAACTCTTGGGATGCTCCCCCTCCATCCCTATGGGCCAATGATTGACGATGGCCACGAGGAAAAAATGCAAGCCTACCAGTATTAGCCTTTCTCCTCGTCAGACCTATATAACTTAAAAAAATTATAATCCCCCTTTTTCTGAGGACCCCACCAGACTCTCAGGTCTGGTTGAGTCATTGATGTTTTCACACCAGCCTACTTCGGATGACTGCCAAAAACTCCTAGGGATTCTCTTCATGACAGAGGAACAACAGTGAATCCTCCAGGAAGCTAGAAAAAAAATCCCTCAAACAAGATCTGCGTCCGACACAACTTCCCAACATAATCAAAGGCGGCTTTCCCTTGAACCCACCCAACTGAGACCCCAAAATCTTTGAAGGTAGGGAGCATCTGTCCCCTTATCACCGGGCTCTAATAGTGTGTCTCCAAGCAGCCGCTAGCGACAAAGTAATTTCGCCAAGGTAAGAGAGATTATTCAAGGGCCTGATGATTCTCCCACTATGTTTCTAGAGAGAATTATGGAGGCATATTGGAGATATACTCATTTTGATCCTCAGGCAGAGAATCAAAGGCATCTGTCACGATGGCCTTTATTGGGCAAACTGGCTTGGATATTAAAACAAAGTTACAAAGCTAGATTGATTACAAGATATGACTTTCAGAGATTTAGTCAGAGAAGCCAAGAACGTATACTATAAGAGAGAAACTGAGGAAGAGAAGGGAGCAAGGGGAGGATAAAAGAAACAAAAGGCAGACTAAGGCGTTGACTAAGGTCCTGGTCACAAAAACAAATAGGCCAGAAATTAAGAAACAGGTAGACAAGAAGGGATAACATTGGCCCATGCCAGAGGCCACCCTGGCCTCAGATCAATGTGCCTACTCTAAAGAAAAAAGGACACTGGGCCAAAATTGCCCTAAAAAGTGACAGCCACACCAGCCAGCCATTCTGACTCTGGAGGATGACTAAGAAAGTCGGGGCTCAGATTCCCTCCCCAAGCTCAAGGTAACTTTTGAAGTGTTTCAAAAGTGATTATGGAAATCGAAAATAATGTGTTTGGAAAGAAGTCTCATGAAAAGATCAGTCAAGAAACATGGATGAATACATGTGTTCTGAAGCACGAAGTGAATGAAAGTCAGACAAATGCGTATAAATTTGCTAACTTGTGGATGAAATATATATCCTATGATGTGCATAAAGTGAATAAATAGTAATGTAGAAGTGTTGAATAAAATTGAACATCAAAATACACATCATGTCCCATAGTAATCTAATTGAATTGATGTTAAACAGGGTCAGTTACTGTAGAAATGTTAGGATATGTTTGCACCATTCAAAGAAGTTAGTTTTCAGTACTAGGAAACAAATATGTATTTCAGGTGGATGTATATTACTGAGAATAATCTTGTGAAAAGTTGATTAAAAATCCAAATACATCAATATGAATGAATTTAGGGAGTGCATAATAAGACACATGTTTTATATATATATATATATATATATATATATATATATATATATATATATATATATATATATATATATATAAAAATAGCAATATATATGCCAATTGAAATTCATCATGAAATATATATCATCATCATATCCAAAAATATTCATTTTAATGAATATGGATTTTTATATAAGTTTGTTCAAATAGGAAGCTCACCCATGGGTTGAATTTTTAGTTCCAACATTGTTTAGGAGGAGTGATCACTTCTCACAATTTGTATGTGCCATGTCAGCCACCTCACGAGAATGTACGTGTGACACCAGGTAGGATTCTATATGTGCATATTAAAACACATGTGCTGAATAGGCTACTGAGAAAGGAAGACAGTAATTCATATATTTGTTAACTTTAAAAACACATGTAGAACTATTTCAATTAAAAATTGACTAGATTTATAACTCCTACCCTATATATTTCAAAAGGCATGTCCAACTATACACCATGCCTCCTCTGAAATGCTTGTATTTCTATTCTGTTTGGGTTATGTTTCTCCATCATATTAGGATTAGTAGTCAGAGTCTAGTAGGGAATGGGTTAATGTCAGGGATTTAGTATTTCAAATATATGCTGCACAAAAATCTTCCCACTCGCATTCAGAACAATGCCTAGACATTACCCTCGTCCCAAGTAAGACACAATTAGAGGAGAAGAGTTAAAAATTCTGTGAATACATATCTGGAAATGAATATTCTCATGAGTTCACAACCTTGGAGGTCGTAGAGGAGTTTCCAAAAGTATGGGACAGGGTAAGCACTCCACAAACATGGAGCTCTGCTGCCCTAAAGACTTCTTGAGAAACTGCCTCTGAGGTTGGGCACTTGAAATATATGTTTTCGTAAGGAGCTTTCTTTGTACTGAGACCATCAAAGCTGGGTGTGCATCTATGCGACCTGGAGGACATGGTTTCATATTTTCCAATGAACATGAGGCAGCAGTGCTGAATTCTCTCTATGTAGGTAAACTGTGTCCACTGGGGCCTAAGTGTCTCTGCGTGTGGACTGTGAAGCCATTTGGTCATCCTCTACTTTTCCTGGTGTTTCTTGCTGCTGCACTGGGAGTTTGGTATTTGCTTATGAAGTAAAAAAAGATCACCTGGGACACAGTGCTTGAGGGAGTTCTGTCACGTGTGGTGGGTCAGGGTCTGCAAGAGAATATACCAACAATGCTTCTATTCCACAAAGCTTTTCCCCTTGACCATAGAAACATAATTCTCAACATTTCCCTGAAACCTCTCTATATAACAAGATGCCGTTACATATAAGGGTCTGGTGGTTGTACCATGTCAGTCACAAGGCATTTCGGAGCCAATGGAAGATCAACATGGCCCCACCACAGATGTTTCATCACACACCCCCCCTCCACTGCTCTAGGCCCACTACTCAGCAGGCTCCAAATTACTGGCATCTCTGTTCTACACCATTTTGATGAAACCTAGTCAATCAAGGTGCTGTCTGGTATACTCATGATCAGCAACCGGTTTTCCAAATTTTCTACAGTGCCACCTGGTCATGGAAATTTCAATAATTTTATTGTATTTATCTAGCCATTTTTCACGGATGAAGTTGGAGGCACTGTGGATTTCAATTCGTACAGGAACCATTAAATGATGAGAAACCTCATTTCAATGAAAGCTCTGTAGAACTGTTACAGACAAGTCTTCCCAGGGAGTGGCCAAAATGTCACATAAAATCAGACCCATTGAGGTCTACAATGTGAGGTCCATGTGTGTTTTGACTGTCACCCGTGCCTGCCAAGTCTTTCAGAAAAAAAAAAAATCATGTGATATCCTGGCTGAGATTCCCAGTGCTCTGTGGAAAGCCACCCTGGGCCTAGATCTCAGTTTCCAAGGGAGACTCTCATGCGTGCCCTCCTAGAATCCCAACACAATTCATGGCACAAGTTCTCTGAGGTCAGATCCAGAATGCACTCTCTAAGTGTAATCACACCAGAGTTCAAGCCCATGTGGACCCAGGCATCTCCTTTAACTGCCACACAATGACCACAATTAAAACCAAAACACTCCCACATGGCCCTCATCTGTTTCCATATAGATACTCATCATAACCTCTGGCTGGAGGTTTCCATGAGGGGTGCAGTCCAAGACAGTGTCCAAAATAAGCTCCCTTGCCCCTCATTTGCCTAAAGTCAGGGTGGCCTGGACATACTTCCTGTGAACCAGGAGTGATCAAATAGGCATGCCGTTAATACTGCAGCGCTTCTTCAATTTGAGGCCTACTGAGTTAGAGGTATAGATTGTTTATGTGAATTAGAGTCATGAGAAAACCCAAGCACCTCTGCAGGGCTTTGAAGAACTCAATTGACACAAAGGATCCCTATTCTCACTTGATAGAGGTCAGGAAACTCACAGAGGAAAGCGAGACTTTATCCACAATGACTGGTCTATTTGCCATTTTGGTTTTAGATGCACACATGGGATCTTTCTTTAGATCCATCTGGTGCTGAGAATCTAAGCCACAAACTCACACAGGGCCAAGATGCTAATTCAGACACATCCCTTTCCAAAGCAATTAAGCAAAGAGACACAGGTGATGCCCATTCATTTCCATTTGAAAACTGTTTACTTCAGGCTTCACAAAGGGGTGGCCAGAGCAAGAACTTCCTGACATTCAGTTCAACAGAACAATATATAAGCAAAATGCCCAAAGCAGGGTTTTTCCACTGAGAATTTCCTGGTCACACTGATATCTGAGTTTTTTGAGATGCTCGCCATTCCCTTCAGCTATCCAGTACATGACCATGTCACAGAGCTTGGAGGTGGTACATATGTTAGACACAAAACCATGAGCCTATCCTGGAGAGTGAACAGAATTCATGAAGAAACCTGGAAATTAGGAATGTAGTAGGTTATGCCCATCTTTAAGTAAAGCCGCAATCCATTCATAAATTGGGCAGGATGAAATGGGAAGCTTTCTACTAGACAGGACACATCCATTGATGCATTCTCTTTTCTAATGTCTACAACCACGGACACCATGGGATACACAGACATAGAAACACTCGCCTTTTCAAACGACTTACGAGAAACAGTTCACTCCAAACCATACAAACCACCTTTCCTTCCTATTCTCACAACATGAGACAAAATCACAAACTCACAACCACACCCACAAAGGCACCTCCTTACCCTAAGTAGGTCTGTGACTCTATGGAGTGTCCTCTGACTGGTGGGCCACACAATGTTCCCCCGAAATGTCCTGTCCTGTCTCAAATACGGTCTCCTTGGCCAACTCTATGAAGTTGTCAGGAGCCAGCGGTGGGCCACTACCTGCTTTTTCAGGAAAGGCCCCTCTTCAGAGCTGTCCTGGATTTTGGCCATTCTAACATCAGTAGGTACAAAGAAAGACTGACTCTGTCCTTGGTAATTCCAAACAAGTGAACCCACTGGGACTGGTACTGGGACTGGCTCTGTGTGCCTGGCTTCCAGGATCCCAAGTTCAGAGAGTTCCATCACCAAGGGAGTAAGGTGAGGTCACTTCCTTCAGGAACTGAATTAGGTCACTGCCTTGGCAACCACTTTATCCTAACAGTTGCTTCCAAGTGTCTCATTAAATGGAGGCTTCCCCTACTTCCTGTGAAACATTCACAAGTTAGAATGGTATATCAACCATAGGAACCGGGTAATAGCTCTCCACACAGGCCTGGTTTGGTCCATCTCCTCTACATTGAGAAGAGAGGTTCTGATTCAGACACATCCCGTCATCCTGACCAGGTATTTTGCCATGGAAGATTACTTTTGCTTTCTCAGGTCCTCCATAGCTGACTACATATTCTCCAGGGATCATTTCTGCATTGAACTTGTGGTTCTAAACAGGTGAAAGATCCCCTACATTCCTGTATTGTAAGACCAACTCTGTCCCAGCTCTTCATTAAATTTACATTGAGGGAACAGTGTATTGTTAGGGTTAATAAAATGTTTGATTTGGGTTAGAAATCATTCTGCTGGATGTATAATGGTACTGGGAACCTGGGATATTTTTAAAAATATAGAGGTGAAATATATAAATGAAAAAAGGAAGTATAGGTAATTTTGAAGCCCAGAGAGGCAATGGGCCCTTCATTGGGATACTTAGCTTTGATTTATGTTGTGCACAGATATCTCAGATAAATCGATATGCAATGGCATAGGACCATGTACCTTGGATGATTAAAATTTGAAGAGAACATCCAGTCAAAAAGGGATAGTTGGTAGGATTAGATAGATATTCGGCAGGTTAACAAAGAAGAGTGAGCATAGGATTTGGAACAAAAGTTCTTTAGCAATAGGGTTTGGGTTAAAGTGTGAAAGTAAATATCAGCACACTTGAAGGGTCAGTCACAATGATGAACAGGGGAAAATATGTAGGGAAGCAGATATCAATAGAGATATTACAAAATCAACAAGTGGGCCAAGGACCTGAACAGACACTTCTCAGAAGAAGACATACAATCAATTAATAAGTACATGAAAAAATTCTCACCTTCTCTAGCAGTCAGAGAAATGCAAATCAAAACCACCCTAAGATACCATCTCACTCCAGTAAGATTGGCAGCCATTAGGATGTCAAACAATAATAAGTGGTGGCAAGGATGTGGGGAAAAGGGTACACTTGTACATTGCTGGTGGGACTGAAAAATGGTGCGGCCATTATGGAAAACAGTATGGAGATTCCTGGAAAAGCTGGGAATGGAACCACCATTTGACCCAGCTATCGCCCTCCTTGGACTATTCCCTGAGGACCATAATAGAGAATGCTATAGGGATACTGCCACATCAATGATCATAGCAGCACAATTCACAATAGCCAGACTGTGGAACCAACCTAGATGCCCTTCAATAGATGAATGGATAAAAAAAAATGTGGCATCTATACACAATGGAGTATTATGCAGCACTAAAAAATGACAAAATCATGGAATTTGCAGGGAAATGGATGGCATTAGAGCAGATTATGCTAAGTGAAGCTAGCCAATCCTTAAAAAACAAATGCCAAATGTCTTATTTGATTTAAGGAGAGCAACTAAGAACTGAACAGAGGGAAAGAGCATGAGGAAAATATTAACATTAAACTGAGACAAGTGATGGGAGGGAAAGGGAGAGAGAAGGGAAATTGCATGGAAACGGAAGGAAATCCTCATCGTTATACGAAATCACACATACAAGGTTGTGAGGGGAAAGGGGGGGAAGGGTGAGAACGGAACAATAACAGATGAGGTAGAGAGGGAAAATGAAAGGGGAGGGGAGGGGGGATAGTAGGGGATAGGAAAGTCAGCAGAATACAACAGTCACTAATATGGCATTATGTAAAGATTGTGAATGTGTAACTGATGTGATTCTGCAATCTGTATTTGGGGTAAAAATGGAAATGCATAACTCACTTGAATCAAATTTATGAAAGATGAAAAAAATAAAAATTTTAAAAAGTACTAAATTGGCTCATCCTAACATTAAAAAAAGAGATATTACAAAATCAGGCAAAGTATAAAGTGAGTGATATGATTAGATATTTTCAACAGGGTTGATTTTGAATATATAATCTTAGGAAGAAACAAATATGTAGTCACCAATAGGATTGATATTTGAGAGCATTAGGCAACCTGAACATGGAAGTAATCCATGTTCACTTTCCATTTAGGCTTTAGTACAATAATAAGTGTGAACTTTGCATTTTGTGTCCAGAATATTACTGTGATAAAATGTATATGTAGATTAGGTGACATCAGTATTTCTTTCACCATTTCTGTGAGTAATATTTTGAAGACATATACATAAGTATTGGTTGTACAAAAACCTGTACCCTGTGTCTATGAATATACAGATAATGCATGAATAGACCATACTGTGAATAAATAGTATAGCTGGTTCCACTTTAAATAATGGATTGAATTGATATTCACAAAGGAGTGGTCTGAGGCAAAAACCTTCCTGAAATTCAGGGCAACAGAACAATAGGTAAACAAAACGCACAAAGCAGGGTTTCTCCACTGAGACTTTCCTGGTCACACTGATATCTGAGTTTTCCTAGATGCTCGCATTTCCCTTCAGCTATCCAGTACATAGCCATATCACATAGCTTGGAGGTAGTACATATCTTGGTCACAAAACAATGAGGCAATTCTGGAGAGTGTCCAGAATTCAGGATGTAAACAGAAACTTTGGAAGATAGCAGGTTTTGCCCTTCAATAAGGAAAGCCGCAGTCCATTAATAAATCGGGCAGGATGAATGTTGCGAAGCTTTCTCCTAGACAGGACACATCCATTGATGCATTTTCTTTTCTAATGTCTACAACCACGGACAGAGTGGGATACACAGACATAGAAGCACTCGCCTTGTCAAAGGACTTACTAGAAACAGTCCACGCCAATTCAAACAAACAGCCTTTCTTACATCTTCTCAGAACATGAGAAAAAAACCATACACACACCTACACCCACAAAGGCACCTACTTTGTGGAGTGTCCTCTGAATGGTGGGCCATACTATATTCGCCAAAAATGGCCTGTTGTATCTCAAATCTGGTCTCCTTGGCCAACTCTGTGCAGTTGTCAGGAGCCAGCGGTGAACCAATACCTGCTTTCTCAGGAAAGGCCTTTCTTCAGAGCTTTCCTGGCATTTGTCCATCCTCACATCTGTTAGTACTAAGAAAGACTGACTCTGTCCTTGGTAAATTGAAACAAGTGAGACCACAGGGACTGGGACTGCAACTGGCTCTGGGTGCCTCTCTTCCTGGATCCCAAGTTCAGAGAGTTCCATCACCAAGGAAGTGAAGTGAGGTCACTTCCTTCAGGAACTGAATGAGGTCACTGCCTTGGCAACCTCTTTGTCCTAACAGTTACTTCTAAGGGTCCCATGAGATGGAGTCTGTCCCTACTTTCTGTCACACTTTCACAAGTTAGAATGGTATATCAACCATTGGCACCTGGGAAGAGCTCTCCACACAGGCCTGATTTGGTCCATCTTCTCTACATTTAGAAGATAGAGGTTGATTCAGACACATCCATTCATCCTGATCAGGTTGTTTACCATAAAAGATGACTTTTCCTCTCTCAGGTCCTTCATAGCTGCCTACATCTTCTACAGGGATCATTTCTGCATGGACCTTTGATGTTCTCAGAAGGTGGAAGATCCCCTACATTCCTGTATTGTAAGACTAACTCTGTCCCTCCTCTTTTGTAAAGTTAGATTGAGGGAAGAGTGTATGTTTAGTGTTAATAACATGTTTGATTTGGGTTAGGAATCTCTCTGCTACATGAATAATGGTATTGGGAACCTGTGATATTTACAAGAATATATAGGTGAAATGTAAGTATGAAAACAGAAATCTAGGTAAGATTCGAAGTCAGAAGGGCATTGGGTCCTTGAGTGGGATTCTTAGGTTTGAATTATGTTCTGCATATATGTCTCCGATAAATTGAAACACAATGGTTTAGGACCTTATACCTTGGATGATTAATTGTCGAAGAGAACATCGAGTCAAAAAGCAATAATCAGTAAGATTAGGAAGATAGTCAGTAGGTTTAGAAATAAAAGTGAGTATAGGATTTAGACCAAAATTTCTTTAGCAATAGGGTCTCGGGTAGATATTGAATGTAAGTGTCAGCATATGTGAAGTGTCAGACACAATGATGAACTGCGGAATATATGTAGGAAAGCAGATATCAATAGAGATATAAGGAAATCAGGCAAAGTATAAACTGAGTGATAGAATTATACATTTTCAACAGCCTTGAAGTTGAATATATAATCTTAGAAAGAAACAAATATGTAGTCACCAATAGGATTTACATTTGAGAGCATTAGGCAACATGGACATGGTTGTTTTTAGTAATTCATGCTCACTTTCCATTTAGGCTTTGATACAATCATGAGTGTGACCTTTGTTTTTTGTGTCCAGAATATTACTGTGATAAAAAAAAGAAATATATATATATATATATATATATATATATATATATATATATATATATATATATATATATATATATACACACACACACACACACACACACATATATATAGATAGATAAGGTGACATGAATATTTCTTCTACCATTTCTGGGAGCAATGTTTTGAAGAGGTATAAATTAGTATTGGGGGAACAAAGAGGTGTACACTGTGTCTATGAATATAGAGATAATGCATTAATAGACCATACTGTGAATAAATAACATACCTGGTTCCAACTTTAATAATGGATTGAATTGAAATGTGAAAATGTACAGGAAATCATATATTGATATACACACATTCATTCCAACCACTTATACATCTAATGGTAATATTAATGTTATGGTTTATCTTGAAAGTGTGTGGGTTTAGCTTCAAAATTGATTATGGAAATCGAAAATAATGTGTTTGGAAAGAAGTCTCATGAAAAGACCAGTCAAGTAACATGGAGGAATACATGTGTTCTGAAGCAGAAAGTGATTAAAAGTGAAACAAATTCCTATAAATTTGTGAACTTGTGAATGAAATATATATCCTATGATGTGCAAAAACTGAAGAAATAGTAATGTACCAGTGTTGAATTAAAATGAACGTCAAAATAGACATCATGTCCCCTAGGAATCTATTTGCATTGATGTTAAACTGGGTCAGTTACTGCAGAAATATTAGGATTTGTAAGCACCATTGATTGAAGTTAGTTTTCAGCACTGGGAAACAAATATGTATTTCAGGTAGATGATTATTTCTGAGAATAATCTTGTGAAATGTTGATTATAAATCCACATACATGAACATGAATGTGGATATAAGACACATATATTTCATATTTTATAAAATCTGTAGAGTATATATATATATATATATATATATATATATATATATATACAAAAACCCACAAAAATTCATTAAAAAGTATCAATATATATATGCCAATCGTAATTCATCATGTAATATATATCATCCACAGAAGCAAAAATATTTATTTTACTAAACATGGGTTTATGTATAATATTGTTCTAATAGGAAGCTCACCCATAGTTTGAATTTTCAGTTCCAACAGCGTTTAGGAGCACTGATCTCTTCTTACAATTTGTTTCTGCCAAGTCAGCCAACTCATAAAAATATACGTGTGATACCAAGTAGGAATCTATATGTGCATATAAAAAGTACAAGTGTTGAGTAGGCTACAGAGAAAGGGAGACAGGAATTCACATATTTGTTAACTTTAAAAACGCATGGAGAGAGCTGGGGATGTGGCTCAAGTGGTAGCGTGCTCGCCTGGCATGCGTGCGGCATGGGTTCGATTCTCAGCACCACGTGAAAACAAAGATGTTGTGTCCGCCGATAACTAAAAAATAAATATTATAGAATTCTCTCTCTCCTCTCTCACTCTCTCTTAAAAAAAAAACACATGGAGGACTATTTCAATTAAAAATTGAGTAGATTTATAAAACCGACCCTTTATCATGCAAGAGGGAAGTCCAACTATACACCATGCTTCCTCTGAACTGCTTGTATTTTCATTCTTTTGGGGTATTTTTCTCCATCATATTAGGATTAGTAGTCAGAGTCTAGTAGGGTATGAGTTAGTGTCAGGGATTCAGTATTTCGAATGGAAAATTGGAAAATGGATCAATGTGTATGCAAATGTGTACTACAAAAAAATTTTCCCACTCTCATTCAGAACAATGCCTTGACATTACCTTCACCCCAAGTAAGACACAATTAGAGGAGAAGAGTTAGAAAATCTTTGAATACATATCTGAAATTGAAAATGCTTAGGGTTCACAACCTTGGAGATTGTAGAGGAGTTTCCAAAAGTAAGGGACAGTGTAAAAACTCTACAAACATGGAGATTTGCCTGCCTAAAGACGTCTGGAGAAACTGCCTCTAGGTTGGGCACTTGAAATATATGTTGCTGTCAGGAGCTTTAGCTTCCTTTCTAGTGAGACCATCAAAGCTGGGTCTTCATCTCTGTGATCTGGAGGACATGGTTTATAATTTTCCAATAAACATGAAGCAGCAGTGCTGAATTCTTGCTTTGTAGGTAATCTGTGGCAACTGGGGGCTAAGTGTCTCCCCATTTGGACTGCGAAGCCATTTCATCATCCTCCACTTTTCATAATGTTTCTTCCTGCTGCACTCGGAGTTTGGTATTTGCTTCACGAAATACAAGGAGTTCAACTGGGACACAGTGCTGCAGCGAGTTCTGTCACGTGTGGTGGATCAGGGTCTGCAGGAGAATGCACCAACAGGGCTTGTATACCACATAGGATGCCCCCTTGACCATAGCAACCTGATTCTGAACATTGCCCTGAAACCTCTCCATATAACAAGTTGCCTTTACATATAAGGGTCTGCTCGCTGCACCATGTCAGTCACAAGCCATTTGGAAGCCAATGGCAGATCCACATGGCCCCACCTCAGATGTTTTATCACACATTTGCTCACCACTGCTCTAGGCCCACTACTCAGCAGGATCCAAATTACTGAGATCTCTGTTTTACACCATTTTCATAAAAACCAGTCTATCAAGGCACTGTCTGGTACACTCGTGATCAGCAACAGGACATCCAAAGGTTCTTCATTGCCACCTGGTCATTGGAATTTCAAAAATTTCATGGTATTTATCTAGCAAATTGTCAATTATGAAGTTGGAAGCACTATGGCTTTCAAATCATTCAGGAATCATTCAATGGTGAGGAAGCTCATTTCAATGAAAACTTTGGAGAACTCTCACAGGCAAGGCTTCCCAAAGAGTGGCCTAAAGGTCACATGAATCCAGGCCCATCGAGGTCTACAATTGAGGTCCATGTGTGTTTTGACTAGCAAATATGGCTTCCAAGTCTTTCAGAATAAAATAATGTGATATCCTGGCTGAGATTCCCAGTGCTCTGTGAAAAGCCACCCTAGGACTAGATCTCAGTTTCCAACGGAGACTCTCATGTGTGGCCTCCTAAATTCCCAACACAATTCATTGCAATACTTCTTTGATGATTGATCCAGAACTCAGTGTTTAAGGGGAATGACGCCAGAGTTCAAGCCCAGGTGGATCCAGTCATCTCTTCCAACTGCCACATGAATGACTACAATTAAAACCAAAACACTCCCACATGGTCCTTACCTTCTTCCATATAGACACTCATCATTACCTCTGGCTAGAGTTTTTCATGTGGGACGCATCCCAAGAGAGTGTCCAAAATAATCTTCCTTGCCCCTCATTTGCCTAAAGTCAGGGTGGCATCGTCACCCTTCCTGTGAACCTGGAGTGATCCAATAGGCCTGCCATGAATACTGCTCTGCTTCTTCAATTTGAGTCCTACTGACTCTCAGGGATAGATTCTTTAAGTGATTTGGAGTCACAAGAAAACACAAGCACCTCTGCAGTTCTTCAAAGAACTCATTTGACTTAAAGGATCCCTATTCTCACTTGACAGAGGTCAGAATCCTAACAGAGGAAGGCAAGAGACTCATCAACAATGACAGATTTTTGGCCATTTTGGTTTTGATTGCACACATGGAATCTATCCTTAGATCCATCATGTGCTGAGAATCTAAGCCACAACCTCATACAGGGCCAAGAGGCTGATTTAGACACATCCTTTTACAAGCAATTAAGCAAAGAACCACAGGTGATGCCCATTCATTTCCATTTGAAAATTGTTTTCTTCAGGCTTCACAAAGGGGTGGCCTGAGGCAAAGACCTTCCTGACATTCAGGACAACAGAACCATAGGTAAGCAAATGAACCAAAGCAGGATTTCTCCACTGAAATTTTACTGGTCACACTGATATCTGAGTTTTCTAAGATGTTCCCATTCTCTACAGCTATCAAGTATATAGACATGTCTCAGAGCTTGGAGGTGGTACATATCTTGAAAACAAAACCATGAGCCTATTCTGGAGAGTGGCCAGAATTCAGGAAGAAAACAGGAACTTAGGAATTTAGTAGGTGTTGCCCATCCATAAGGCAAACCACAGTCCACTCTTTAATTAGGCAGGATGAATGCTGGGAAGTTTTCTACTAGACAGGACACATCCTTTGATGCCTTCTCTTTTCTAATGTCTACAACCACGGACACAGTGGGATACTCAGACATAGAAACACTAGCCTTGTCAAACGACTTACTAGAAACAGGCCACTCCAACCCAAACAAACAGCCTTTCCTACCTATTCTCAGAACATGAGAGAAAACCACAAACTCACTCCACACCCACAAAGGCACCTCCTTAACCCAAGTAGGTCTGTGACTATCCGGAGTGTCCTCTAACTGGTGGGCCATACTATGTTCCCCTGAAATGGCCTGCCCTTTCTCAGATCTGGTCTCCTTGGCCAACTCTGTGAAGTTGTCAGGAGCCAGCGGTGAACCAATACCTGCTTTCTCAGGAAAGGCCCCTCTTCAGAGATCTTCTGCCATTTGACAATCCTCATATCAGTCGGTACCAAGGAAGACTGACTCTGTCCTTGGTAAATCCAAACAAGTGAGACCACTGGGACTGGGACTGGGACTGGCTCTGGGTGCCTGGCTTCCTGCAGCACAATTTCAGAGTTTTTGATGACCAAGGAAGAGAGGTGAGGTCACTTCCTTCAGGAACTGAATGAGGTCACTACCTTGGCCACCACTTTGTCCTAACAGTTGCTTCGAAAGGTCCCATGAAATGGAGGCTGCCCCTACTTCCTTTGACACTTTCACAAGTTAGAATGGTATATCAACCATAGGCACCTGGAAACAGCTCTCCACACAGGCATGGTTTGATCAGTTCTCTACATTAAGAAAGGAGAGGCTGATTCAACACATCTCTTCATACTGACCCGGTTGTTTGCCATGGAATATGACTTTTTCCCTCTTAGGTCCTTCATAGCTGCCTGCAACTTCTTAAGGGTATAATTTCTGCATGGTCCTTTGATGTTCTCAGCAGGTGGGAGATCCCCTACATTACTGTATTGTAAGACAAACTCTGTCTCGGCTCTTCTGTAAAGTTAGTTTGAGGGAACAATGTATGGTTAGGCTTAATAACATGTTTGATTTGAGTTAGGAATCATTCTGCTTAATGAATAATGGTTTTGGGAACTTGCGATATTTACAAGAATATATTGGTGAAATATAAGTTTGAAAACAGAAATCTAGATAAGATTTGAATCCAGGAAGGGCATTGGGCTGTTGATTGGGATACTTAGCTTTGAATTATGTTCTGCAAAGATGTCTCAGATAAATCAATATACAATGGCATAGGACCTTGCACCTTGGATGATTGATTGTCGAAGTGATCATCCAGTCAAAAAGGGATAGTCTTTAGGATTAGGAAGATAGTCGGTATGTTAGAAAAAAGAGTAATATAGGATTTGGACCAAAAGTTCTTTAGCAATAGGGTTTCGGATAGAGAGTGAATGTAAATGTCAGCACATGTGAAGAGTCAGTCACAATGATGAACTGGGGAAAATATGTAGGAAAGCAGATATCAATAGACATTAGGAAATCAGACAAAATATAAAGTGACTGATAGGATTAGTCATTTTCAACAGGGTTGAGGTTGAATATATTATCTTAAGAAGAAACAAATATGTAGTCACCAATAGGATTGATTTGAGAGCATTAGGCAACCTGGATATGGATGTGTTTAGTAATCCATGCTCACTTTCCATTTAGGCTTTGGTGAAAGGTTAATAAAATAGGTAATTGTTACTTACTGTTTTTCTGTATGCTTAACAAAACACTGTTGAAGTCTTGAGGACTGTTTGCTAATCTTGTTTCCAGAATGTGCTGTCCCCAACTGCCAAACTGCAAATGTATACCCTCACCCGTTTGCACGCAAACCACCCACTTGCCCTGACCCATCAATAAACTTCCCTCCCTGCCCTCTCCAAGGAAAGAATATAAGCTCTGCTTAAGCTGTTCTCATTGCTCTCTGCTCTATTCAAGTGAGCTCTGAGCACCAGAATGCTGGACCCATAATAAACCATTTACTGTTGAAGGAGACATTCTTTTGGTGGTCTCTTCCTCCGATGCTTGCCCGACCTTTACATCTGGAGGCACCAGCAAGATCCGACAGCGGCGGATGAAAGATCCCCAAGGGGCTCCTTTCAGGGTAAGTAAGGGAACTCTTTTTGGTTTTAGGTTTCAGGTTAGGGCTTGGCAAATGGCTATGGGTGATGAGCGTGACCTCTCTCTGACAGAGGCTGACATACGTGTCACAGAGCCACAGGCCACGTCCCTGGGGGATGCCCCAGAGGACTCAGGAAATCGAGGAACAATAGTCTCCTTGACTCAGTGACATTTTGCTTCGGATTCGGTATTGCCAGCCCATCAGGTTTTGCCGGCTACTCAGGCCTGGCCTCAGTATTGGACGTCCAATGCCTGACTTTATTGTCTTGTCTTGTCAGTGTAGTGTGTTGTTGCTTTCACTGTTTGTGTATCTCTCATTTTGGGACAGAGAACTTCAACACCTCTCTTCCTGACCCTTGATCACTGGAACAAAGTCCGCTTAAGGGCCCAGAATCTTTTTTTTTCAGTAAATCGCTGGACCTGGCAGACCCTCTGTGCCTCAGAATGACCCACCTTTGGAGTTGGATAGCCCCTAGAAACATCTACGTCCCACTAATTCGAAAAGTCAGAGATTTTGTATTTCAACCGGGGCCACATGGACATCCAGATCAACAGCCATATATATCAACTTTGCAGGACCTCTGCAAATCTCCTCCTCCATGGGTGAAGCTTTTCCTTGTCTCTGCCCCCGCTCCTACTCCTTCCACCATGATTCTATCTCTCAAACCCTCTGCTCCTCCTCCTCCACCCTCTCTTCTCCCTGAGTCTCAAGACTCTACTGGACTCTCCTCGCCTTCTTATCCGCTGCCCTCGTCCACCAACCCCCACCAACCTCTAAGTGATTCCCCTGCTGCTGACTCAGCCTCTCCGCCACTGGAGGAAGCTAGGCCAGCCCAGCGCCCACCAAATGACTCCCCCTTGTCACACACACAGCCCCTCCTTCCCTGGAGGAAGCTGGCCTGGCAAAAAGAACTCAAAGAACTCCCTGGCGTTTTCAAACCTGCCTACTTGGGATGACTGCCAACAAATCCTAGGGATTCTCTTCATGACAGAGGAATGAGAGAGAAACTTCCTGGAAGCTAGAAAAAAAAAATCCTCGGACCAGATGGGTGACCAAAACAACTTCCCAACATAATCAAAGCCGGCTTCCCCTTGAACTTACCCAACTGGGACCCCGACACCTTTGAAGGTAGGGAGCATCTGTCCACTTATTGCCGGGCCCTAATAGTGGGTTTCCAACCGGCCACTAGGCAACCAAATAATTTGGCCAAGGTAAGAGAGATAATTCAAGGGCCTGATGAACATCCCTCTATGTTTCTAGAGAGAATTATGGAGGCATATAGGAGATATACTCTTTTCGATCTTCAGGCAGAGGATCAAAAGGCATATGCCATGATGGCCTTCATTGGACAAGCTGATCTGGATATTAAAAGAAAGTTACAATACTTAGATGGATTACAAGATATGACTTTGAGAGATTTAGTCAGAGTAGCCGAGAAAGTATCCTATAAGAGAGAAACAGAGAGAACGAAAGGGAGCAAAGGGAGGATGACAGATGAAAAAGACAGATTAAGGTATTAACTAATGTCCTGGTCACAACAATAAATAGGCCAGAAATTAAGAAACAGGGAGACAAGAAGTGATACCTGGGTCCCCTCCAGAGGCCACCCTTGGCCTCAGATCAATGTGCCTACTGTAAAGAAAAAGGACACTGAGCCAAAGAGTGCCCTAGAAAGAGAAAGCCACGCCAGACAGCCTTTCTGACTCTGGAGGTTGACTAACAATGTCGGGGCTCAGATCCCTTCCCCGAGCTCAGGGTAACTTTTGAAGTGAAGGGGACCCCATAAACTTTGAAGTGGATACAGCAGCAGTATACTCAGCCCTTAAGGCCCCACTGGGCCCTCTATCAAATAAAAGATCTCTAGTTCAAAGGGCTAACAGCAGTAAATATCAGACTTAGACCACTAAGAGGACCATGGACATGGGGAAAGACAAAATCCAACATTCCTTCCTAGTAATCCCAGAATGCCTGGCCCCATTGATGGGCAGAGATCTGCTCAGTAAGCTCCGGGCCAAAACAACTTTTAATCCCGAAGGCCCCAAAATGAAATTTCTAAATCCTTCATTAAAAACTCCTATAGTCATGGCTTTATAAATGTCAGTCGAAGATGAACATCCACTTTTCACACACCCCAAGACTGATCAAACAGGCAAGCTACCCCAGAAATGGATAACAGATTACCCAGATGCCTGGGCAAAATTGTTGGGTTAGGCCTAGCCATGAAACAACCTCCAAGAACAGTGGAGTTAAAAACCTCATCCTCCCCAATCAATGTCAAACAACATCCTCTGAGCAAAAAAGGTAAAGATGGGATAAGGCCCCGTATTCAGAAATATCTGGCCTTAGGGTCCTAAGGCCCTGTCAATCGGCCTGGAACACTCCCCTGCTACCGGTACAAAATCCAGGAACTGGGGACTATCCCCCATACAAGACCTAAGAGAGATCAACAACAGAGTGCAGGACATTCACCCCATGGTAAATAATTGGTACAATCTGCTTATCACTCTGAACCCTGAGTAGAAATGGTATGGACATAAAGATGCTATCTATTGCATGCCTCTGCATAAAGACAGTCAGTTGCTGTTTGCTTTTGAGTGGGTAGACCCAGAAACCGGAACGTATGGTAAACTAACATGGACTAGACTCCCACAGGGGTTCAAAAACTCCCCCACTCTCTTTGATGAAGCCCTCCACAGAGATGTCAACAACTTCAGAACTATGCACCCTGAAGTCACCCAGCTTCAATACGTGGATGACCTGCTACTGCAGCCAACACCAAGGAAAACTGTGAGTCTGGGAACCAAGCACTATTATATAAGCTTGCTCAACTCGGGTATAGAACTTCTTCCAAAAAACCACAAATTTGCCAGCAAGAAGTAGTCTTCCTGGGCTATTCCCTTAGGGGTGGTAAACGATGGCTCACTGAGCCCAGAAAACAAACGGTTGTGCAGATACACCCCCCCCCAGCAGCAGACAACACAGAGAGTTTCTTGGGACTACTGGGTTTTGCAGGTTATGGATTCCTGTGTTTGTGTCCTTAACTTCTCCTTTATACCCGCTGTTAAAGGGAGATGCCCAATTCCAATGGACCCCTGAGCACCAGCAAGCTTTTGATAACATCTAACAACACTGGCACTGAACTCCTCAAGTTCACTGAGCCAAGCCTGCAATTTCAGATATCCCTACACTACGTTAAAAATGTACATCAATTCACACACCTTGGTTCAAAGAAACTGCAGGCATTCCTGAAGGATCAAGAACAGAGTTTTCCACTAACCGACTCACAGCGAAAAGACATAACTGAACGGGTAACAAAACCCTGTCCGTTCTGTCAATAGGTTAATGCTTACCCTTCCAAGCTTCCTGCAAAAAAGCACCTATGAACAACCAGACCAGGACAATTCTGGGAAGTGGACTTTACTGAAATTAAGCCAGCGAGGCATGGACTTCAATATCTCCTAGTGTTTGTAGATATATTTTCAGGATGGATTGAAGCCTTCCACACAAAAAAAGGAACAAATGGTGGTAAAAAATCCTGAAAGATATTTTTCCATGATACTGCCTACCTAAGGGTATATTGTCTGATAATGGACCGGCGTTCATGGCCCAGGTAAGTAAGGGGTTAGCCAGGACCCTGGGAATAAATTGGAAGTTACATTGTGCTTATAGACCCCAGAGCTCAGGACAGGTTAAAAAAAAATTAATAGAACCATTAAAGAGACCTTAACAAAATTAAGCTTAGAGAGGACATCAAAGGTTGGACTATGCTCCTGCCTTATGCACTGTTTCATGCAAGAAATACTCCCTCTGTTTCTTTGAGTAACCTCACCTCCTATGAAATTCTCTATGGGGCCCCTCCTCCAGTAAGGACCTAACCCCAACTCTAAGACCTACCGATCCCTTCCACACCCCCTTGCTTGACAAACTTAAAGCTCTTGAAAGAACTCAGCGATACCTGTCAAACCAGCTGGCCACTGCCTACCAACCTGGTGAAGAGGAGACTCCACATCGATATCAAATAAGAGACTTCGTCTACATAAGATGACTTCAGGTGTCATCCCTGGAACCCCGATGGACAGGACCATACCAGGTGCTACTTATAAAACCTACAGTGGTAAAGGTAGACGGAATCACTTCCTGGATCCTAATTCTCATCTCAAGCCTGCGCCCTGTCCAGACTCTGGCTTGAAAGTGGAAAAGACTGGTAACCCTTTCAAATTGCATATTGTCCATGTGGATAAGGCTATAGACTCTCCCCTTGGCCACCATTAGTCCTAACCATCATCAGCCCATTCAGCAGCGATGGCTGATCACAAATCCTATTAGACAAGAAGTATGGTCTGTCTTGCAGACAGCCCCCTTAGAGACCTGGTGGCCATCTCTCCACCCAGATATTTGTCAGCTGAGTATACGTCTTTCCAATTGGGATATCTCTGATGAAGAGGATCCCATTAAAATTCCATTAAATTTCTTCCGTACCATAGATAACGAAAACAAACATTATGGATGTAGGGACACGCAAGCCTGATGCAGGTTGGCTAGCCTAGATTACTATGTTTGCCCGGTGGACTATCAAAGCCACAAACAACCATGGCTGTGTGGGGGAAAAGCCGTCTTCTTCCGTAAGTCATGGGGATGTGAGCATACAGGGGCTGCCTGGTGGAACCCAAACTCCTCATCAAATTCAGTTCATAGCATTGGCCATATTACCAATTAGACAACCAAAACCGATGGCCCACAGAGGGGTGTCTAGATCCTCAAATTCTGTGTGACTTTTTCAACTTCGGCAAGTGCTCAAAAGGATGGAAGAAAATTCCCCTATGTGTATGCCTTTTCCCTCCTTTGCTCACATCATGAACTATGTTTCTCCAATAGATCCTTCTGCTCCAGACTCTCTGCTGTCACTCTCACATCAACAACCTGATTTCTCCCCTCCAATTACTAGATCAAAAACCCAAACCTCCGCTGGTTCTCAGACCATTGCCCCCTTGCTGAGGTAGCAGGTACTGAGGTACCCTTCCACCCACTCACTCCTCTCTTCTCCTGTCAGTGCCCACACCGGGTCCCACCAGGTCCTCTTACCAGCTAACCCAAAGCTCAAACCAGCTGACGAGTGCCCTCAGATGCCTATCCAAGTTGTAATGAAAATGGCCTTTAAAGTTGCTTTGTCATCACTAAAAACAGGTTACTAAGAATTTAATGTCCCTCACAGGCTTTTTGGGATACTCACTCCTGTCTTCCCATCTGCTCTACCTGTTCTACTGCTCACGTTTTGTTGCCAGGAAAATCCCAAACCCTTTTCCCATTATTCTTTTATATCTCTTTTTCCTCATTCTCAGAACCACAGAACTGCTCTCACCCCCCGCCTTCCCCGTCTTCCCCTCTGTACCAGGCCCACAGAAAAATCTTAAATGGCCTTCTCCAGAAGTCTTCATCGTGGCTGACTTTAGGACTTTCAGCAACAAAGTCCCTATAAAAGAGTTCAGTGTACATAAACTTCCTCTTTTCGTGTTGCTCTGTTATACTTGGCCACTGGCTGGAAAAATCAGCACTTCTAAGCTAGACACGCCCTTACTAGTTTTTAACAAAATATGTGAACAAGGCCTCTGGCCTTGAGCTGAGGCTTCCAGAGATGGCTACATTTCCAAGATAAAGAAGTTACCAACTGGGCTCCATGGTAACAGCTGGCAGGGAGAAAATAAAAGAGAAGAAAAAAGCTCTCCCCCTCCCAGATGTCCTTAAAAAGTTATCTTTCCCAGAGAAGAGGAAAATAAAAACAGAACCAAAAACTGCTTTTTGTGAACTTCTGCAGACTGTAAATTTCTGAGTCTTTTCTCTTACATGTTGGGTACAAAATTCTGAAACTACCTAAACTTGGGATTCAGGGGATTAATTGATTACAATAGAAGCAATGCCCTCTATATCCGGTTGCAACCAAATAGGACTGTTTCCCTGTCTTCGGTGCTATCTTAGGTGCCTTGCCTTGTCCATACCTACAACAGTATAATTCTATATACTTAAACATTGTTTATTCATAGAATTATCAACAGATGTGATTAATTATGTAATGGTGCAGATGTTTCCCCGAGTGCTCTATCATGAGGCAGGATCATTTAAATTTCAAATAGGGGGGCATACAACCCGGTTCTGCTGGCAACCTGTATCTTTCACTTTAGCCATCCTATGAGGAACAGTAGTTGCTGCAGAGGTGGGCACAGGTACCACTGCCCTAATCCATGGGACACAACAAATGACCCAATTAGAAGCAGCAGTACACCAAAACTTAAAGATATTAAAAAACCACCATCACAGCTTTACAAGAATCTTTAACCTCTCTCTCTGAAGTTGTTTTACAGAACAGGCGAGGGTTCGACCTCCTCTTCATGAGAGAAGGGGCCTTTGTCCTGCATTGAGGGAAGAATGTTGTTATTATGCCTACCATACTGGAGTTGTAAAAGAATCTATGATTAAATTAAGAAGACGCATTGAAGAGCATCAACAAGAGAGAGAGGCCCAAAAAGGGTGGTTTGAGTCTTGGTTCACAGAGTCCCCCTGGTTAACTACGCTTTTATCAGCCCTGGCCGGTCCCTTAATAATCCTCACATTATTGCTAACTGTAGGACCCTGTTTGCTCAACCGTGTAGTTTCCTTTCTCCAAGCTCAAATTGGACAAGTTAAACTTATGGTAATCAGAAATCAATATACCACACTAGCAGACATAAAATGTGACATCCCCAATGATCACTATTATGATTTAATGTAACCAAAAGAAAGTGGGGAATGAAAGGTAAATAAAATAGGTAATTGTCACTTCCAGTTTTACGGTATGCTTAACAAAACACTGTTGATATCTTGAGAACTGTTTGCTAATCTTGTTCCCTGAATGTGCTGTACCAACTGCAAAACTGCAGAATGTACTCCCTCACCCATTTGCACGCAAACTACCCACTCGCCCTGACCCATCAATAATCTTCCCTCCCTGCCCTCTCCAAGGAAAGTATATAAGCTCTGCTTAAGCTGTTCTCAGGGCTCTCTCCTCTATTCAAGGGAGCTCTGAGCCCCAGCATGCTGGACCCCCATAAACTTTTGGCTGTTGCATTAGACAGTCCCTGGTAGTCTCTTCCTCCGATGCTCGCCTGACATTTACATTGGTAAAATAATAAGTGTGACCATTGCTTCTGTGTCCAAATGTACAAATTAATATTGGGGGTACAAATAGGTGTACAATGTAATATGAATATAGAGATAATGCATGAATAGGCAATACTGTGAATAAATAATAAAATGGGTTCCAAATTTAATAATGGATTCAATTGATATCTGAAAATATACAGGAAATCTTATATTGATACACATACATTTATTCCAACCAGTTATACATCTAAACGTTATATTAGGATTATGGTTTGTCATGAAAAGTGTGTGAGTTTTGCTTCAAAACTGATTATGAAAGTTGAAAATAATGTGTTTGGAAAGAAGTCTCATGAAAAGACCAGACAAGAAACCTGGAGGAATCCATGTGTTCTGAAGCAGGAAGTTATTGAAAGTGAAACAAATGCCTATAAGTTTGCTAATTTGTGGATGAAATATATATCCTATGATGTGCATAAATTGAAGAAATAGTAATGTACCAGTGTTGAATAAAAATGAACGTCAAAATACACATCATGTCCAATAGTAATCTACTTGCATTGATGTTAAACTGGGTCAGTTACTGTACAAATATTAGTATTTGTATGCAACATTAACTGAAGTTAGTTTTCAGTACTGGAAACAAATATGTATTTCATGTGGATGAATATTTCTGAGAATAATCTTGTGAATACTTGATTATAAATCCATATACATGAACATGAATGAATTTAGGGAGTGTATATAAGACACATATATTTCATATTTTGAAAAATCTGGAGAATATATATATATATATATATATATATATATATATATATATATATATATACAAAAAAACACACAGAGACATTAAATTATCAATATATATGCCAATCGAAATTTATCATGAAATATATATCATCCACAGATGCAAAAATATTTCTTTTACTGAACATGGATTTATGTTTAATGTTGTTCAACTAGGAAGCTCACCCATAGGTTGAATTTTAAGATCCAACAGGGTTTAGGAGGAGTGATCTCTTCTCATAATTTGTATCTGCCAAGTCAGCCACCTCACAAGAATGTACATGTGATACCAGGTAGGATTCTATATGTGCATATAAAATTACATGTTCTGAATAGGCTACAGAGAAAGGGAGACAGGAATTTATATATTTATTAACTTTAAAAACACAAGGAGAACTATTTCAATTAAAAATTAACTAGATTTATAACACCTACCCTTCATAATGCAAATGGCAAGTCCAACTATACACCATGCCTTTTTGAACTGCTTGTATTTCTATTCTGTTTGGGTTAGTTTTCTCCATCATATTAGGATTAGCAGTCAGAGTCTAGTAGTTTATGAATTACTCTCAGGGATTAAGTATTTTGAATGGAAAATTGGAAAATGAATCTAATGTGTATGCATATATGTGCTACACAAAAATCTTCCCACTCTCATCCACAACAATGCCTTGACATTAACTTCGTCCCAAGTAAGACACAATTAGAGGAGAAAAGTTAGAAAATCTGTGAATGCATATGTGGAATGGAATATACTCAGGAGTTCACAACCTTGGAAGTGGTAGAGCAGTTTCCAAAAGTAAGGCACATGGTAAACACTCCACAAACATGGAGCTCTGCTGGCCTAAAGACTTCTTGATAAACTGCCTCTGAGGTTGGGCACTTGAAATATATGTTGTTGTCAGTAGCTTTAGCTTACTTTCTAGTGAGACCATCATAGCTGGGTCTGCATCTATGTGACCTGGAGGACATTGTTTCTAATTTTCCAATGAACATGAGGCAGCAGTGCGAATACTCTCTTTGTAGTTAAACTATGGCCACTGGGAGCTAAGTGACTCACCGTGTGAACTGTGAAGCCATTTGTTCCTCCTCCACTTTTCGTGGTGGTTCTTGCTGCTGCACTGGGACTTTGGTATTTTCTTCATGAAATACAAGGAGATCAACTGGGACACAGTGCTGGAGGGAGTTCTGTCACATGTGGAGCTCACGGTCTGCATGTGAATGCACCAACCAGGATTTTATCCCACATGGGTTGCCCCTTTGTCCATAGCAACCTGATTCTGAACATTGCCTTGAAATCTCCCTATATAAAAAGATGCCTTTACATGGAAGGTTCTGCTGGCTGTACCATGTCAGTCACAAGCCATTTGGAAGCAAATGGCAGATCCACATAGCCCCACCACACATGTTTTATCACACACCTTCACACCACTGCTCTAGGCCCACTAATTTGCAGGTTCCAACTTACTGGCATCTCTGTTCTACACAATTTTCATGAAACCCAGTCAGTCAAGGCACTGTCTGATACACTCATGATCAGCAATAGGACATCCAAAGATTCTCCAGTGCCACCTGGTCATGGGAATTTCAAAAATTTCATGGTGTTTATCTAGCCATTTTTCGAGGATGAAGTTGGAGGAACTTTGGGTTTCAAAAACCATTAAATGTTGAGGAAGCTCATTTCAATGAAACTCTGGAGAACTCTCATAGGCAAGGCCTCCCAAAGAGTGGACAAAAGGTCACATGAAGCCAGTCCAATTGAAGTCTACAATGTGAGGTACATGTGTGTTTTAACTCTCAACTATGGCTGCCAAGACTTTAAGAAGAAAATCATGGATTATCTTGGCTGAGATTCCCAGTGCTCTGTGGCCTTGATCTAAGTTTATAAGGGCTACTTTCATGCGTGGCCTCCTAAAATCCCAACAAAACTCATGGCAATTCTTCTCTGAGGTCAGTTCCAGAACTCAGTCTCTATGTGGATTCACACGAGAGTTCAAGCCCAGGTGGACCCAGTGATTTCTTCCAATCGCCACACAAATGACCAAAATTTAAACGAAAACACTCCCATATGGCCCTCATCTTTTCCACATAGACACTCATCATAACCTCTAGCTGGAGGTTTCTATGAGGGGCGCTGGACAAGACAGTGTCCAAAATAAGCTCCCTTGCCCGTCATTTGCCTAAATTCAGGGTGGCCTGGAAACCCTTCCTGTGAACCAGGAGTGATCAAATAGGCCTACCATTATTACTGTTCCACTTCTCCAATTTGAGGCCTACTGACTGTGGGGTTTAGATTCTTCATGTGGATTGGGGTCATGAGAAAACCCAAGCACCAATGGGCTAGACTCTGAAGGGCTTTGAAGAACTCATTTGACCCAAAGGATTCCTATTCTCACCTTATGGAGGTCAGGAAACTTACAGAGGAAGGCGAGAGACTTCATCCATAATGAATGCTCTTTTGGCCATTTTGGTTTTGGATGCACACATGGCATCTTTCTTTAGATCCATCAGGTGCTGAGAATCTAAGCCACAGCCTCACACAGGGCCAACAGGCTGATTCAGACACATCCCTTTCGAAATCAATTACTCAAAGAGGGACAGGTGATGCCCATTCATTTGCATTAGAGAACTGTTTTATTCAGGCTTCACAAGGGGTGGCCTTGGCAAAGACCTTCCTGACATTTAGTGCTATAGAACAATAGGTAAGCAAAAGTCCCAAAGCAGGGTTTCTCCACTGAGACTTTTCCTGGTAACACTGATATCTGAGTTTTCTGAGATTCTTGCCATTCCCTTCAGCTATCCAGTACATGGCCAAGTCACAGAGCTTGGAGGTGGTACCTATCTTGGTCACAAAATCATGAGCCTATTCTGGAGAGTGGCCAGAATTCAGGAAGAAAACAGGAACTTAGGAAGATTGCAGGTATTGCCCACAAATAAGGCAATCCACTGTCCTTTTATAAATTGGGCAGCGTGAATGTTGGGAAGCTTTCTCCTAGACAGGACACATCCATTGATGCATTTTCTTTTGTAGGGTCTACACCCACGGACAAAGTGGGATACACAGACATAGAAACACTTGCCTTGTCAAATGACTTAATAGAAACAGTCCACTCCAAAACAAACAAACCAACTTTCCTACGTATTCTCAGAACATGAGACAAAACCACAAACCCACACTCATTCCCACAAATGCACCTCCTTCCCCCAAGAAGGTCTGTTACTAACCGGAGTGTCCTCTGCCTGGTGAGCCATTCTTTGTTCACCCGAAATGGCCTGTCTGTTCTCAAATCTGGACTCCTTGGCCCACTCTGTGAAGTTGTCAGGAGCCAGCTTTGAGCCGCCACTACCTGCTTTCTCAGGAAAGACACCTCTTCAGATTTTTTCTGGCATTTGGCCATCTTCACATCTGTAGGTACCAAGAAAGACTGACTCTTTCTATGATAAATCCAAAAAAGTGAGATCTCTGTGACTGTTACTGGGCCTGGCCCTGGGTGCCTGGTTTCCGGGATGCCAAGTTCAGAGAGTTCCATCACAAAGAAGTGAGGTAGGTCACTTCCTTCATGAACTGAATGAGCTCACAGCCTTGGCAAACACTTTGTCCTAACAGTTTCTTCCTAGGGTCCCATGAGATGGAGGCTGCCCCTACTTCCTGTGACACTTTCACAAGTTAGAATGGTATATCAACCATAGGTACTGGGGGAGAGATCTCCACACAGGCTTGGTTTTGTCCATTTTGTCTACATTAAAATGCGAGAGGCTTATTCAGACACATCTCTTCATCCTGACAAGGTTATTTGCCATGTAAAATGACTTTTGGTCTCTCAGGTCCTTCATAGCATTCTATATCTTCTTCAGGGATAATTTCTGCATGGATATTTGCGATTCTCAGCAGGTGGAAGATCCCCTATATTCCTGTATTGTAAGACCAACTCTATCCCTGCACTGCTGTAAACTTAGATTGAGGGAACAGTGTATGGTTAGTGTTAATATCATGTTCTATTTGGGTTAGGAATCATTCTGCTGGATGAATAATGGTATTGGGAACCTGAGATATTTACAAGAATATATAGGTGAAATATAAGTATGGAAACAGAAATCTAGGGAAGACTTGAAGCCAAGTAGGACATTGGGCCCTTGAGTAGCATACTTTGCTTTGAATTATATTCTGCACAGATGTCTCAGATAAATCGATATACAAAGAAATAGGATCTTATACACTGGATGATTGAATAACATACAGAATATCCAATAAAAAAGGGATAGTCTGTAGGATTAGCAAGATAGTCAGTAGATTTAGAAAGAAGAGTTAGTATAGCATTTGTACCAAAAGTTCTTTACAAATAAGGTTTCGGGTAGAGAGTGAATGTAAATGTCAGCACAATGACGAATTGGGGAAAATATGTAGGAAAGCAGATATAAATAGAGACATTAGGAAGTCAGTAAAAGTATAAAGTGTGTAATTTGTTTAGACATTTTCAACGGTTTGAGTCTGAATATATAATCTTAGGCAGAAACTAATATGTTGTCACAAATTGGATTGACTTTTGAGAGCATTAGGTAACCAGGACATGGATGTTTTTTATTAATCCATGCTCACTTTTTATTTAGGCTTTGGTAAAATCATAAGTGTGACCTTTGCATTTTGTGTCCAGAATATTATTGTGATAAAATGTATATGTAGATCAGGTGACATGAGTATTCCTTCCACCATTTCTGGGAGCACTATTTTGAAGAAATATAAATTAGTATTGGGGGTACAAAGGGGTATACCCTGTGTCATAGAATATATTGATAATGCATCAATTGACCATCATGTGAATAAATAATATAACTGGTTCCACTTTAAATAATGAATTAAATTGATATCTGAAAATATAAAAGAAATCTCACATTGATATACAATCATTCACTGCAACCAGTTATACATCTAATGGTAATATTATGGTTGTGGTTTATCCTGAAAGGTGTGTGAGTTTTGTTTCAAAAGTGATTATGGAAATCAAAAATAATGTGTTTGGAAAGAAGTCTCATGAAAAGAATAGTCAAGAAACCTGTAAGAATACATGTGTTCTCAAGCAGGAAGTGATTGAACATTATATATCGTACTATATATAATGTGCATAAACTGCAGAAATAGTAATGTACCGGTGATGAATAAAAATGAACATCAAAATACACATCATGTCCCATAGGAATCTACTTGCATTGATGTTAATCTGGGTAAGTTACTGTAGAAATATTAGGATTTTTATGCACCATTCACTGAAGTTACTTTTCAGTACTAGGAAAAAATTATGTATTTAAGTTGGATGAATATTTCTGAGAACAATCTTGTGAAAATTTGATTATAAATCCACATAAATCACAAAACATTATAAACACAAAAGTCACATGGACATTAAAATGTAGCAATATATATGCCAATTTAAATCCATCTTGAAATATATATCATCCACTGATCCAAAACTATTTATTTAATGAACTTGAATTTATGTATAATGTTGTTCAGCTAGGAAGCTCCCCCATAGATTGAATTTTCTGTTCCAACAGTGTTTAGGAGGAGTGATCTCCTAAATGTGTATGCAAATATGTGCTACACAAAAATCTTCCCACTCTCATCCAGAACAATGCCTTGATATTACCTTCACCCCAAGTAAAACACAGTTGGAGGACAAGAGTTAGAAAATCTGTGAATACATATCTGGAATGTAAAATGGTCAGGAGTTCACAACCTTGCAGGTTGTAGAGGAGTTTCCAAAAGTAAAGGACAGGCTTGATAGACCCAACCTGATCTTTTATTAGAATTGGGAGCCATCTTGCCAGAAAGTCGTGAAAAGATAATTTGGGCTTTACTATAAATTACTGCAAATTCTGAACCTGCTTGGAATGCGTGCCCGTGCCTTGAACTCATCCTTGCCTGGCTCTCTGACCAGATAACAGTGCTCTCTGAAACATTAGTGACACCTAATAAATATTGGCCTTCCCAGGCCAGACAACGACCCTCTCTGAGTCTCTAATGGTCCTCATAATTTCTGATGTTGGGGCCAGCAAAAAAAATGTAAACTACCATTAGTGTGATGCTTTCAAAGTTCTGTTATCTGTAACCCCCTTTTTGTGTAACTTTCTGGGCTATATAGCTGGGCTGTAGGAAAGGTGGTGTTGCTGTCTTGTTCCCGCCATTTTTGGAGGGAGAGGCAGCCTGGCCGGTTTTAATAATAAGCTTGCCTTAATTTGATTTTAATTGGAGTCAGTGGTCTTTTCTTGCATCCTAGTCCAACATTTTGGAGTTCCCCAGTGAGATGACCCTGCCCGACCAGATCACAAGGCCAGACTGCTGAAAATTCTGAAGCTGGCCTTCCCTCCAGGGCTACGGGCTGGGGAGCCACTCTAGGGGGTGCACAACTTGAGATGTTCCAAGGCCTTGGAGTGAGCCGTCGGTCTGGGGAGCACTGCAGTGAACCACCGCACTGAAACTATTAGCAAGCACCTGGTGGAGGAGGCCTCCATAGGTAAGTGGCACCTTGATAACATCTTATATCTGGTTAAGGGAGATCTCTTCTAATGACAGAGAGGTGGCCTGGGGAGGCTCACATACACTCCTGTCCAGGACAGTAATGAGAATCGTTCTGTCCTCTGTTCCGTTCTGTAGGGAATTCCTTTCAAGGTTAGAGAGGTGCCGAGGGACACGCACGTGCTCCTACCCCAGAGCTTTAGCAAGACATTGAATTGCTCCTCTGTTTTTCTGTTTTGGCACAGGGATTCTGGTTTTTTTTTTTTTTTTTCTTTTTTTTTTTTTTTTGTGTGTGTGTGTTTTGTTCTGTGTTCTATATGTTTTTTTGTTTTTTTGTTTTTGTGCATTTTGTTTTGTGATTTCTGTGATAAAATCTTAAGGATATTGAACGTGAAAATGGGTAACAAACAAGTAAGCCTGACACCCCTTTGGACTGTGTTTTAAGGAACTGTGATGATCTTTACCACCATTTGTTAAGCAGAATGAGAGAAGCCCCTAGCTGGCTGCCTGGAGCACACCCAGTGCAGATGGCAATGCCTGCTGGGGAATGAAGAACTGAGTATCTCCCAGCATCTGCCAAAGCCCTGTTTCTTCAGGGAATTCCCTCCTTCGTTCCCTGCACTGTAAGGATAATGCCGCCTCTGTCTTCTTAAAAAAAGAGAAAAACAAAAAGGGGACACTAAATGCAGTAAAGTCACCATGGAGACACTTTATTTTACATTTCAGGTTGCTCCTCTGTGAAAACATTTGGTCCCCTTGTGGGGACATCTGTGGTGCCACTGGGGAAGGAGATTTTTCTCTTATTTGCTCTGTTTTAAAGGGTTCTGTCTGTCAGCCATTGTCTGGAGTTCATTTCTGCCTGTCTTGTGCCTTTTTTCTGGCCCTTTAAGACATGTGCAATAATGTGTTAATATTATAAATTGTTTCTTGGAAATGATCTTAGCTGAATTTGTGTCTAAATGATGATGTTTCATTGTACCAATCTGGTATCTGAATGGGTTTTTGAAGCATTTCACAATCTTGCAGTTAAAAGTCGGGTTTAGGTAATTGTTTAGTTTATGGTTTCAGATAATTCATGCCAGAGAACATAAATACTTAGGATGGAAAACTAAAGAACTCTACTTCCAAGTTGGCAAGTAACTTCCCAATCATTCAGTCTTTTTTTCACCAATTTTAAATTAGGTAGCCTGGGAAAATGTCACTGTGTGTACCAGTGCATTAATTTGGACAAGGATACTAAATCATAGTATGATATCTGTTGACAAAACAACTTGTAAAGATATAAAATTTTGTGAATTGTATCTTAAACTTGTATCATAATTTTCAACATCCTAACCTGAAAATAATGGTTAAAATACCTTAGGCCTAAGGTTTCTGCTCAGAATAGCCATTTTTTCCTGCTTCTTCCAGACCTCAGCCAGGGATTATTTTGAAATGCAAATGAAAGAAGCCTGTAAGCTTAGTAGGAGACTTATTTGAGGCCTAAGGAAAAAAAAAGTAAATTGTATGGTATTTACTTATTACTGGCCAGTCATTTTTTCTAGGACTAATATTTTTTTTCCTTAGATTCTTTATTTATTTTTTGAGCTCATGATTTTGCTCCTACAGACCTAGGTTAATGTTTTTCTGATCAGTAATATCTTTGACCAACTGTGGAATTTTTAAATCATTGCAGTGGAGATTTCACCTGTGAAAAGCTACAAGGCCTTCACTTTTATTATGTGTGCACAATTTGTTATGTGTTGTATGTCTATATATGTATACATATGTCCGTATATCATATATATGATACACAAATTAACATATATAAGGAGCACTCATATTAAAAAGCACTCATGAAAACAATTTTAAAAAGTGGATCCAAAGATCTTTAATTCACGTGATTTAAATGTTTCAATTTAAATTGGGTAAACTGATAAATATAAATTTCTTTAAATTTAAGCTTACAAGTTTTTCTAGGTGTTCAAAAATCTAATAAAGTATTAATGTCTACAAAAGGTCTAATATGCCTATGTTCCAGGACTTTTCTTTCAATCAAAAAAATGGCTTACACTGTTCAAAACATTTGTCTAATATTTTGATAAATAAGTAAAGTAAATTTGATATGGGATTACTCATTCATGAGTACTTTTGTTTGATATCTGATTGATATACTAAGGTCTGTATAAGTTTGTACTAAAGTCTGTATAAGATTGTAAAAATCAGTCATGTGTTAAAGAGACAAAAATTTCTTAAACATAAGTTTACCCATAACATTTAGTTTATTAAGATTTAAATTTTCTAGAGCAGGCAACCATAAAAATTAAACAACTGTTTAATTAAGAACTGTTATTTTAGAGCACTGTACTGCCATTTCTTTAAAAGCTAAACTTGGTTAATGTAGAAACATCAATGTAATTGTGATGCTATTAATGTGCTCATATCTTCCAGTTATAAAACTCTATAAGGTAGAAACTTTAAAAGAGCATTATATCAAGCAGGTGTTCTGAAGTTGTATGGTAAATAAAATATATATTGGGGATTTATTTACCTGTTATCAATAATATATGTAAAGTTTTATGTTACTTTTTACATTGTGGAACAATTTAAATGTATTTTTAAGTTAATGAGACCCTAATCTATGTAAAGGTTAAAATCTTTCAGCCGTACTTTAATTCATGTTTTAAATGTGATATCATATGGTGTGAGCTAATGTTCATGTGACCTCAAAAAATTTATGTAAACTTTGTAAAATGATATTTAAAAAACAAAGATCAGCTTTAGAACTAAAGCATTTAAGGTTTATAAGGAGCCCTGCTTACCTGAGATAAGACTCTGTGTCCCATCTTACTAAATGTGAGAATGACTACGAAAGCAGTAGGTCAGATTTTATTTCATTTAAAGTTATGTTCAAATTTTTTTTTCTGTCAAGATTACTAGGATCTCAAAAAGATGATATAATATATAACTCACCCAAAAAATTCAGGGTAGCTATTACATGAACTAAGTATTTTTACTCTTGTTAAAAAAATTTTATTTTTTAATTTCCTTATAAGTGATCTAAAGATTCCCTGTTGGTGTTTTACAGAAGTGTTGCTTTAAGAACACAACATGGGTTAATTTAAGATAATAAGTCATCAACTACAAGACAGACAGAATAATAAGATCCCAATTAATAATATATAAATAATTATAAACTTATAGACATTAAAGCACAGTACTCTTAATATATAGCTGTTAAAATTCATTTGCTGGTTGTTTCAGATTAGGATTGAAAATTAAAGTTAAATAAAAAGGTCCAAAAAAAAAAACGATATTTGACTCTTGCCCTCTGAGTCAGTCTGAATCCAGGGAACATTGATTTCTCTATGAGCTTTGCAACTCTGGGCCACATAACCTCCCGATCAGAGAGATTAATGAGACTACTGGAGAACAGAAAGCCAATCAGTGCATTTGCTACAAAGAGGTGAGTCATCAGGAAAGGGAGACATCCCTGATGCTTCTGAGGGAAGCCACATGGTCAAGCAAGACCTGGACCCACATAGCTCAAATTGCACTAGCAGAACTGAGAAGCTGCTCTCAAGTTTCCCAAAAAATGACTCCCATAAAAGCTCAGCTGACTGCTAACAATAGATAGAAACAAAAGTCAGTTTGACTGCTTCATCTTAAACACTTAGCAAAGACAGTTAAAACCAAAATACAGCCAATCCTGGGCATTTTAATAATAATAATAATAATAATAATAATAATAATAATAATAATAATAATAATAATATTTTGAGGTATACACTTTATGTTAGCCTCCCAAAATAAGTAAAACTGTTGGCTACAAAGAAGGATTCTCAGAGAGGAATGCCTGATAACTATAAAAATAGACTATCAAGAGGAGCTGCCAGAGGCAGAAGTTTTTAGTTTAAGGCCTACAGATATTCCTAACCTACACAGGTAGGCTTGGTGTTTGCTAGTACAATTATCCAGCCCTGAGTAACAGAATTAAATGTTTCTCTATTAAACACAGAGGTCAGACTAGTGAAAGGATTCTGCAAAATCAGATGACACTAAATTATTAAACTGTATATTATGGGGAGGGACAACTGTATCACTAAAAGTTAAATATTAAGTTCACAATCCTGATAATTGGGGATATTAAAGACTGCTGAGGGTACTTCATACAGTGACATGATCCAGCTACTGCAACATTTATTCAATACTCATGTTTTTTGTTTCTCTCATAGAAGAACCAATCCCCAGATGACTTTACAACCTGTTCTTCCTCAACAAGACTTCAAAAAGAACTGACTTCAAAAAGGCAACTCATGTCCCTCACGCCATGCACACTCATGTCACCCTTTCTCAGCTGAGAAAAAGCCAAAATGAGAGACGACTCTCTACTTACACCAATGGAGCCAAAAATAAATAGACTATCAATATAAGTAATTAATTAAGTCAGGTAATATCAGGGAGACTGGTTTTCGGTGAGTTCTAAAAATTTGGTGACTGTTAACTGAGGGATTAAAATTTCCTCAGTGCTTTTCCACTAACCTATCAAGGATTACAAAGGGACACATAAGAAAAGGGGGTAATGATACACCCAACCTTACCTTTTATTAAAATTTGGAGCCATCTTGCAACAAAGCCATGAAAAAATCATTTTGGCTTTACTGTAAATTACTGCAAATTCTGAACCTGCTTGGAATGACTGCCCGTGCCTTGAACTCACCCGTGCATGGCTCTCCGACCAGATAGCAGCCCTCTCTGAAACTTTGTCACACCTCATAAATATTGGCCTTTTGTGGCCAGACAATGACCCTCTCTGAGGCTGTAATGGTCCTCATAAATTTTGATGTTGGGGCTAACAAAAAAAAAATGTAAACTCCCATTAGTGTGATGCTTGTCAGAGTTCTATTATCTGTTACCCCATTTTTGTGTAACTTTCTGGGCTACAAACCTGGGCTGTAGTAAAGGTGGGGTTGCTCTCTTGTTCTCGCAATTTTGGGAGGGAGTGGCAGCCCAGCCAGTGGAAATAATAAGCTTACTTTAATTTGATTTTAATTGGAGTCAGTGTTCTTTTCTTACATCCTGGTCTAAGAGGTAAACACTCCACAAACATAGAGCTCTGCTGGCCTAAAGACTTCTTGAGAAACTGCCTCTGAGGTTGGATACTTTAAATATATTTTGTTGTCAGAAGGTTTAGCTTCTTTTCTAGTGAGACCATCAAAGCTGGGTCTGCATCTATGTGAATGGAGAGCATGGTTTCTTATTTTCCAATGAACATGAGGCAGCAGTGCTGAATTATCTCTTGGTAGGTAAACTGTGGCCATTGGGGGCTAAGTGTCTCCCTGTGTGGACTGTGAAGCCATTTGATCATCCTCCATTTTTGTGGTGTTCCTTGGTGCTGCACTGGGAGTTTGGTATTTGCTTCACGAAATACAAGGAGTTCAACTGCGACACAGTGCTGGAGGGAGTTCTGTCACGTGTGGTGGGTCAGAAACTGCAGGAGAATGCACCAACCAGGCTTCTATTTCACATAGCTTTTTCCTTGACCATACCCACCTGATTCTGAACATTGCCTTGAAACCTCTCCATATAATAAGATGCCTTAACATGTAAGGTTCTGCTGGATGCACCATGGCAGCCAAAATGCATTTGGAAGTCAATTGGAAATCCACACGGCCCCACCTCAGATATTTTATCACACACCTGCACACCACTGCTCTTGGCCCACTATTCAGCAGTGCAAATTACTGGCATCTCTGTTCTTCACCATTTTCATGAAACCCAGTCAATCAAGGCACTGTCTGGTACACTCATGATCAGCAACAGGAGATCCAAAGGTTCTCCAGTGCCACCTGGTCATGGGAGTTTTAAAAATTTCAGGGTGTTTATCTAGCCACTTTTCAAGGATGAAGTTGGAGAAACTGTGGGTTTCAATTCATTCAGGAACCATTTAATGTTGAGGAACCTCATTTCAATGAATGCTCTGGAGAACTCTCAAAGGCAAGGCTTCCCAAAGAGTAGCCAAACGGTCACATGAAGCCCAGCCCATTGAGGTCTACAATGTGAGGTCCATGTGTGTTTTGACTCTCAACTATGCCTGTCAAGTCTTTCAGAATAAAATCATGTGATATCCTGGCTGAGATTCCCAGTGATCAGTCGAAAGCCACCCTTGGCCTAGATTTCAGTTTCCAAGGGCGACTCTCATGCGTGGCATTCTAAAATCGCAACACAATTCATGACAATACTTCTCTGAGGTCAGTTTCAGAACTCAGTCTCTAAAGGGAATCATACCAAAGTTCCAGCCCTGGTGGATCCAGTCATTTCTTCCAACTGCTACACAAATGAACACAATTAAAACCAAAACACTCCCACATGGTCCTCACCTTCTTCCATATAGACACTCATTATAACCTCTGGCTGGAGGTTTCCATGAGGGGTGCAGCACAAGACGGTATCAAAAACAAGCTCCCTTGTCCCTTATTTGCTTAAAGTCAGCTAGGCCTGGACACCATTCCTGTGAACCAGGAGTGATAAAATAAGCCTGGCCTTAATACTGCTCTGCTTCTCCAATTTGAGGCCTACTGACTGTCAGGTATAGATTCTTTATGTGATTTGGAATAATGAAAAAACCCAAGCTCATATGGGCTAGCCTCTCCAGGGCTTTGAAGAACTCATTTGACTCAAAGGATCCATATTCTCACTTGATGGAGATCAGAAACCTATCAGAGTAAGGCAAGATACTCCATACACAGTGACTGATCTTTTTGCCATTTTGGTTTTGAAAGCACACATGGAATCTTTCTTTAGTTCCAACAGATGCTGAGAATCTAAGCCACTGCCTCACACAGGGCCAAGTGGCTGATTCAGACACATCCCTTTCCAAAGCAATTAAGCAAAGATACACAGGTGATGCCCATTCATTTCCATTTGAAAACTGTTTTCTTAAGGCTTCACAAATTGGAGGACTGAGGCAAAGACCTTCCTGACACTCAGAGCAAATTGCAATATATATGCCAAACGAAATTCACCATGAAATGTATACCATCCACAGATCCAAATATATTCATTTTACTGAACATTGATTTATGTATAATGTTGTTCAACTAGGAAGCTCACTCACATTTGAATTAAATGTTCAAGCAGCATTTAGGAGGAGTGATCTCTTCTTCCAATTTGTATCTGCCAAGTCAGCCACCTCACAAGAATGTACGTGTGGTACCAGGTAGGATTCTATATGTGCATATAAAAATACGTGTGCTGAATAGGCTACAGAGAAAGGGGGACAGGAATTCACTTATTTGTTAACTTTAAAAACGCATGGAGAACTATTTCAACAAATAATTGACTAGATTTATAACTGCTACACTATACCATGCAAAAGGCAACTCCAACTATAAAACATACCTCCTCTAAACTGCCTGTATTTCTATTCTGTTTGTGTTATTTTTCTCCATCATATTAGGATTAGTAGTCAGAGTCTAATAGGGTATATGTTAGTTTCAGGGATTCAGCATTTCTAATGGAAAATAGGAAATTGAATCCAATGTGTATGCAAATATGTGCTACACAAAATTCTTCCCACTTGCATCCAGAACAATGCCTTGACATTACATTCTCCTCAAGTAAGACACAATTAGAGGATAAGAGTTAGAAAATCTGTGAATATATATCTGGAATGGAGAATACTCAGGAGTTTACAACTTTGGAGGTGGTACAGAAGATTCTAAAAGTAAGGGACAGGGTAAACATTCCACAAACATGCAGCTCTGCTGGCCTACATACTTTTTGAGAAACTGCCTCTAAGGGTGGGCACTTGAAATATTTGATGTTCTGAGGAGATTTAGTTCCTTTGTAGAGAGACCATCAAAGCTGGGTCTGCATCTATGTTACTTGGAGGACATGGTTTCTTATTATCCAATGAACATGAGGCAGCGGTGCTGAATTCTCTCTTTGTAGGTAAACTATGGACACTGTGGTCTAAGTGTCTTTCAGTGTGGACTGTGAAGCCAATTGGTCATCCTCCACTTTTCGTGGTGTTTCTCGCTGCTCCACTGGGAGTTTGGTATTTGCTTCAAGAAATACAAGGAGTTAAATGGGACAGAGTGGTGGAGGGAGTTCTTTAAGGTGTGGTGAGTCAGGGTCTTCAGGAGAATGCACCAACCAAGGTTCTATCCCACGTAGATTGCCCCCTTGAGAATAGCAATATGATTCTGAACATTGCAGTGAATCCTCTCCATATAACAAGATGCCTTTACATATATGGGTCTGCTGGGTGCACCATGTCAGTCAGAAGCCATTTGGAAGCCAATGGCTGATCCACATGGCCACAACACAGATGTTTTATCACACAATTGCATACCACTGCTCTAGGCCAACTACTCACCAGGCTCCAACTTACTGGCATATCTGTTCTACACCATTTTCATGAAACAAAGTCAATCAAGGCAGTGTCTGGTATACTCAGGATCAGAAACAGGACATCCACAGTTTTTTCAGTGCCAGCTGAACATGAAAATATCAAAAATTTCATGGTAATTTTCTAGCCATTTTTCACGGATGAAGTTTGCGGCTCTGAGGGCTTCAATTAATTCAGGAACCATTAAATGGTGAAGAAGCTAATTTCAATGAAAGCACTGGAGCACTCTCACAGGCATGGTTTCCCTAAGGGTGGCCAAAATGTCACATGAAGCCAGGCCCATTGAGATCTACAATGTGAGGTCCATGTGTGTTTTAAACTCAAATATGGCTGCCAAGTCTTTAAGAAAAATTGTATGTAGTATCCGGGCTGAAATTCCCAGTGTTCTGTGGAAATCCAACCTGGGCCTAGATCTCAGGTTCCAAGGGCGACTCTCATGTGTGGCCTCCTAAAATCCCAACACAATTCATGGCAATACTTCTCTGAGGTCAGTTAAAGAACTCAGTCTCTAAGGGGAATCACACCAGAGTTCAAGCCCAGTGGAACAGTCATCTCTTCCAACCGCCACACAAATGACCACAATTAAAACCAAAACACTCCCACATGGTCCTCATCTTCTTCCATATAGACACTCCTTATAACGTCTGGCTGGAGTTTTCAATGAGGTCCACAGCCCAAGTCAGTGTCCAAATTAAGGTCCTGTTCCCCTCATTTGTCTAACATCAAGGTGGCCTGGACACACTTCCTGTAAACCAGGAGTGATCAAATAGGCCTGCCATTAATACTGCTCGGCTTTTTCAATTTGAGGCCTTCTGACTCTGTGGTTTAGATTCTTTATGTGAATTTGAGTCATGAGAAATACCAAGCCCCTCTGCAGAGATTTGAAGAACTCATTTGGCCCAAAGGATTCCTATTCTCCCTTGATGGAATTCAGGATCCTAACAGAGGAAGGTAAAAGAATTCATTCACAATGAGTGAATATTTGCCATTTTGGTTTTGGATGCACACATGGGATCTTTCTTTTGATCCATCAGGTGCTAAGAATCTAAGCCACTGCCTCACACAGGGCCAAGAGGCTGATTCAGACACATCCTTTTCCAAAGCAATTAAGCAAAGAGCCACAGGTGATGCCCATTCATTTCCATTTGAAAACTGTTTTCTTCAGGGTTCACAAAGGTGTGGCCTGAGGCAAAGACCTTCCTGACACTCAGAGCAACAGAAAAATAGGTAAGGAAAAGGCCCAAAGCAGGGTTTCTCTACTGAGACTTTCTTTGTCACACTGATATCTGAGTTTTCTGAGATGCTTGCTATTCCCTTCAGCTATCCATTATATGGCAATGTCACAGAGCTTGGAGGTGGTACATATCTTGGACAGAAAACCATGAGCCTACTCTGAAGAGTGGCCAGAATTCAGGAAGAAAACAGGAACTCCGGAAGATAGTAGGTGTTGCCCGTCCCTAAAGCAACCTGCAGTCCACTCATAAATTGGGCAGGATGAATGTTGGCAAGCTTTCTACTAGACAGGACACATCCATTGATGCATTATCTTTTATAATGTCTACAACCACGGACACAGTGGGATACACAGGCATACAAACAATCGCCTTGTCAAATGACTTACTATAAACAGTCCACTCCAAAACAAACAAACCGCCTTTCTTACCTATTCTCAGAACATGAGACTAAACCACAAAATCACAACCACACCCACAACGACACCTCCTTTATTCAAGTAGGTCTGTGACTAATTGGAATGTACTCTGACTGATGGGCCATACTATGTTTCCTTGAAATGGCCTGTCCTTCTCAGATCGGGTCTCCTTGGCCAACACTGTGAAGTTTTCAGGAGCCAGTGGTGAGCCACTACCTGCTTTCTCAGGAAATTCCCCTTTTCAGAGCTCTCCTGGCATTTGGCAATCCTCACATCAGTAGGTACCAAGGAAGACTTACTCTGTCCTTGGTTATTCCAAACAACTGAGCGCACTGGGAAAGAAACTGGGACTGACTCTGGGTGCCTGGCTTCCTGGATCCCAAGTTCAGAGAAATCCGTCATCAAGGAAGAGAGGTAGGTCACTTCATGCAGGAACTGAATGAGGTTACTGCCGTGGCAACCACTTTGTCCTAACAATTGCTTTCAAGGGTCCCATGAGATGGAGGCTGCCCCTACTTCCTGTGACACTTTCACAAGTTAGATTGGTATATCAACCATTGGCACCTGGGAACAGCTCTCCACACAGGCCTGGTTTTGTCCATCTTCTCTACATTAAGGAGAGAGAAGCTGATTCAGACACAACCCTTCATCCTGACCAGGTTGTTTGCCATGGAGGATGACTTTTGCTCTCTTAGGTCCTCCATAGCTGCTTACAACTTCTCCAGGAATCATTTCTGCATGGACCTTTGAGTTTCTCAGCATGTGGAAGATCCCCTATATTCCTGTATTGTAAGACCAACTCTATCCCTGCTCTTCTGTAAAGTTAAATTGACTGAACAGTGTATGGTTAGGTTAACTAACAGGTTCGATTTGGATTAGGAATCTTTCTGCGCGATGAATAATGGTATTGGGAAACTGCGATATTTACAAGAATATATAGGTGAAATATAAGTATGAAAACAGAAATCTAGCTAAGATATGAAGCCCAAAAGGGCATTGGGCCCTTGATTGGGATACGTAGCTTTGAATTATGTTCTGCACTGATGTGTCATGTAAATCGATATACAATGGCTTAGGTTCTTGTACCATGGATGATTAAATGTAGAAGAGAACTTCCAGTCAAAAGGGATAGTCGGTAGGATTCGGAAGATTCTCAGTAGGTTTAGAAAGAAGAGTGAGTATAGGATTTGGACCAAATGTTGTTTAGCAATAGGGTTTCCGGTAGACAGTGAATGTTAATGTCAGCACAAGTGAAGAGACTGTCACAATGATGAACTGGGGAAAATAGTTAGGAAAGCTGATATCAATAGAGACATTACGAAATCAGGCAAAGTATAAAGTGAGTGATAGGATTAGATATTTTCAACAGGGTTGAGTTTGAATATATAATCTAAGAAAGAAACAAATATGTAGTGACCAATAGGATTGACATTTGACAGCATTAGGCAACCTGGACATGGATGTTTAGTAATCCATGCTCACTTTTCATTTAGTCTTTGCTACATCTTAAGTGTGACCTTTGCTTTTTTTGTTCAGAATATTACTGTGATAATACATACATTTAGATCAGGTGACATGACTCTTTCTTCCACCATTTCTGGCAGCAACATATTCAAGACGTATAAATTAGTAATGGGGGTAAAAAGAGGTGTACCCTTTGTCTGTGCATATAGAGATAATGCATGAATAGACCATACTGTGAATAAATAATATATCTGGTTCTGTCTTTAAATAATGGATTGAAATTATATCTGAAAAAATACAGGAAATCTTATATTGACATACAAACATTCATTCCAACCAGTGAAATATCTAATGGCCACATTAAGTTTATGGTTTAACATGAAGGGTGTGTGAGTTTTGCTTCAAAAGTGATTATGGAAATCGAAAATAATGTGTTTGGAAAGAAGTCTCATGAAAAGACCAGTCAAAAAACCTGGAGGAATACATGTTTTATGAAGCAGGAAGTGATTGTGAAACAAATGCGTATAAATTTGTGAACTTGTGGATGAAATATATATTTCCTATGATTTGTAAAAACTGAAGCAATAGTAATGTACCAGTGTTGAATGAAAATAAACGTCAGAATACACATCATGTCCCATACGAATCTACTTGATTGATGTTAATCTCGGTCAGTTACTGTACAAATATTAGGATTTTAAGCACCATTTACTGATGTTAGTTTTCAGAACTATGAAACTAATGTGTATTTCTGGTGGATGAATATTTCTGAGAATAATTTTGTGAAGAGTTTATTATAAATCCACATTTTTGAACATGAATGAACTTAGGGAGTGTATTTAAGATACATATATTTCATATTTTAAAAATCAGGACAGTGTGTATATATATATATATATATATATATATATATATATATATATATTCATAATTATATATATGTGTATATATATACACATATAATTATATATATGTATACACACACACACACACACAAAAAAAAACACACACAGAGACATTAAAATGTAGGAATATATATGCCAATCGAAGTTCATCATAAAATATAGAGCATCCACAGATGCAAAAATATTTATTTTACTGAACAAGGATTTATGTATAATGTTGTTCTACTAGAAAGCTCACCCATAGTTTGAATTTTCAGTTCCAACAGCGTTTAGAGGAGTGCTCTCTTCTCACAAGTTGTATCTGCCAAGTCAGTCACCTCACAAAAATGAACGTGTGATACCAGGTATTCTGTATAAGCATCTAAAAATACATGTGCTGAATAGGCTACAGAGAAAGGCAGAGAGGAATTTACATATTTGTTAACTTTAACAACACATGGAGAACTATTTCAATTAAAAATTGACTAGATTTATAACACCTACCATTTATCATGCAAATGGCAAGTCCAACTATACCCCATGCCTCCTCTGAACTGCTTGTATTTCTATTCTGTTTGGGTTGTTTTTCTCCATCATATTTGGATTAGTAGACAAAGTATAGTAGGGTATGGGTTATTGTCAGGCATTCATTATTTTCAATGGAATATAGGAAAATGAATCCAACGTGTATAAAATATATGCTACACAATTATCTTCCCACTCTCATCCAGAACAATGCCTTTACATTACCTTCACCCCAAGTAAGACACAATTAGAGTAGAAGAGTTTGAAAATCCGTGAATGCATATCTGGGGTGGAAACAGTACAAAGAAACAAATACGTATTTCAGGTGGATGAATATTTCTGAGAATAATCTTGTGAAAAGTTGATTATAAATCCACAACATAAATATGAATGAATTTAGGAAGTGTGTAATAAGACACATATTTCATGTTTTGAAAAATCTTGAGAATATATATATATATATATATATATATATATATATATATATATATATATATATATATACACACAAAGAGAGAGACATTAAAAATTGCAATATATATGCCAAACGAAATTCACCATGAAATGTATATCATTCACAGATCCAAATATATTCATTTTACTGAACATGGATTTATGTATAATGTTGTTCAACTAGGAAACTCACTCACATTTGAATTATCAGTTCAAGCAGCGTTTAGGAGGAGTGATCTCTTCTTCCAATTTGTATCTGCCAAGTCAGCCACCTCACAAGAATGTACGTGTGGTACCAGGTAGGATTCTATATGTGCATATAAAAATACGTGTGCTGAATAGGCTACAGAGAAAGGGGGACAGGAATTCACTTATTTGTTAACTTTAAAAACGCATGGAGAACTATTTCAACAAATATTTGACTAGATTTATAACTGCTACAATATACCATGCAAAAGGCAACTCCAACTATAAAACATACCTCCTCTAAACTGCTTGTATTTCTATTCTGTTTGTGTTATTTTTCTCCATCATATTAGGATTAGTAGTCAGAGTCTAATAGGGTATATGTTAGTTTCAGGGATTCAGCATTTCTAATGGAAAATAGGAAATTGAATCCAATATGTATGCAAATATGTGCTACACAAAAATCTTCCCACTTTCATCCAGAACAATGCCTTGACATTACATTCTTCTCAAGTAAGACACAATTAGAGGATAAGAGCTAGAAAATCTGTGAATATATCTGGAATGAAGAATACTCAGGAGTTTACATCTTTGGAGGTGGTAGAGAAGATTCTAAAAGTAAGGGACAGGGTAAACATTCCACAAACATGCAGCTCTGCTGGCCTAAATGCTTTTTGAGAAACTGCCTCTAACTGTGGGCACTTGAAATATTTGATGTTCTGAGGAGATTTAGTTCCTTTGTAGAGAGACCATCAAAGCTGGGTCTGCATCTATGTTACTTGGAGCACATGGTTTCTTATTATCCAATGAACATGAGGCAGCGGTGCTTAATTCTCTCTTTGTAGGTAAACTATGGACACTGGGGTCTAAGTGTCTTTCAGTGTGGACTGTGAAGCCAATTGGTCATCCTCCACTTTTCGTGGTGTTTCTCGCTGCTCCGCTGGGAGTTTGATATTTACTTTAAGAAATACAAGGAGTTAAAATGGGACAGAGTGGTGGAGGGAGTTCTTTAAGGTGTGGTGAGTCAGGGTCTTCAGGAGAATGCACCAACCCAGGTTCTATCCCACGTAGATTGCCCCCTTGAGAATAGCAATATGATTCTGAACATTGCAGTGAATCCTCTCCATATAACAAGATGCCTTTACATATATGGGTCTGCTGGGTGCACCATGTCAGTCACAAGCCATTTGGAAGCCAATGGCTGATCCACATGGACGCAACACAGATTTTTTATCAGACAATTGCATACCACTGCTCTAGGCCAACTACTCACCAGGCTCCAACTTACTGGCATATCTGTTCTACACCATTTTCATGAAACAAAGTCAATCAAGGCAGTGTCTGGTATACTCAGGATCAGAAACAGGACATCCACAGTTTTTTCAGTGCCAGCTGAACATGAAAATATCAAAAATTTCATGGTAATTTTCTAGCCATTGTTTCACGGATGAAGTTTGCGGCTCTGAGGGCTTCAATTAATTCAGGAACCATTAAATGGTGAAGAAGCTAATTTCAATGAAAGCACTGGAGCACTCTCACAGGCATGGTTTCCCTAAGGGTGGCCAAAATGTCACATGAAGCCAGGCCCATTGAGATCTACAATGTGAGGTCCATGTGTGTTTTAAACTCAAATATGGCTGCCAAGTCTTTAAGAAAAATTGTATGTAGTATCCGGGCTGAAATTCCCAGTGTTCTGTGGAAATCCAACCTGGGCCTAGATCTCAGGTTCCAAGGGCGACTCTCATGTGTGGCCTCCTAAAATCCCAACACAATTCATGGCAATACTTCTCTGAGGTCAGTTAAAGAACTCAGTCTCTAAGGGGAATCACACCAGAGTTCAAGCCCAGTGGAACAGTCATCTCTTCCAACCGCCACACAAATGACCACAATTAAAACCAAAACACTCCCACATGGTCCTCATCTTCTTCCATATAGACACTCCTTATAACGTCTGGCTGGAGTTTTCAATGAGGTCCACAGCCCAAGTCAGTGTCCAAATTAAGGTCCTGTTCCCCTCATTTGTCTAACATCAAGGTGGCCTGGACACACTTCCTGTAAACCAGGAGTGATCAAATAGGCCTGCCATTAATACTGCTCGGCTTTTTCAATTTGAGGCCTTCTGACTCTGTGGTTTAGATTCTTTATGTGAATTTGAGTCATGAGAAATACCAAGCCCCTCTGCAGAGATTTGAAGAACTCATTTGGCCCAAAGGATTCCTATTCTCCCTTGATGGAATTCAGGATCCTAACAGAGGAAGGTAAAAGAATTCATTCACAATGAGTGAATATTTGCCATTTTGGTTTTGGATGCACACATGGGACCTTTCTTTTGATCCATCAGGTGCTGAGAATCTAAGCCACAGCCTCACACAGGGCCAAGAGGCTGATTCAGACACATCTTTATTCAAAGCAATTAAGCAAAGAGCCACAGGTGATGCCCTTCATTTCCTTTTGAAAAAATGTTTTCCTCAGGCTTCCCAAAGGGGTGGCCAGAGGCAAAGACATCCTGAGATTCAGGGCCACAGAACAATAGGTTAGCAAAAGAGCCAAAGCAGGGTTTCTCCACTGAGACTTTTCTGGTCACACTGATATCTGAGTTTTCTGAGATGTTGGCCATTCCCTTCAGATATCCAGTACATGGCCATGTGACAGAGATTGGAGGTGGTACATATCTTGGACACAAACCCAAGAGCCTATTCTGAAGAGTTGTCAGAATTCAGAAAGAAAACAGGGACTTAAAAAGTTAGTAGGTGTTGCCTATCGATATGGAAACCACGCTCCATTCATTAAATGGGCAGGATGAATACTGGGAAGCTTTCTACTAAAGAGGACACATGCATTGATGCATTCTCTTTTATAATGTATACAACCACGGACACAGTGGGATACACAGAAATAGAAACACAGAAATAGATACACAGGCATACAAACAATCGCCTTGTCAAATGACTTACTATAAACAGTCCACTCCAAAACAAACAAAACCGCCTTTCTTACCTATTCTCAGAACATGAGACTAAACCACAGAATCACAACCACACCCACAACGACACCTCCTTTATTCAAGTAGGTCTGTGACTAATTGGAATGTACTCTGACTGATGGGCCATACTATGTTTCCTTGAAATGGCCTGTCCTTCTCAGATCGGGTCTCCTTGGCCAACACTGTGAAGTTTTCAGGAGCCAGTGGTGAGCCACTACCTGCTTTCTCAGGAAATTCCCCTTTTCAGAGCTCTCCTGGCATTTGGCAATCCTCACATCAGTAGGTACCAAGGAAGACTTACTCTGTCCTTGGTTATTCCAAACAACTGAGCGCACTGGGAAAGAAACTGGGACTGACTCTGGGTGCCTGGCTTCCTGGATCCCAAGTTCAGAGAAATCCGTCATCAAGGAAGAGAGGTAGGTCACTTCATGCAGGAACTGAATGAGGTTACTGCCGTGGCAACCACTTTGTCCTAACAATTGCTTTCAAGGGTCCCATGAGATGGAGGCTGCCCCTACTTCCTGTGACACTTTCACAAGTTAGATTGGTATATCAACCATTGGCACCTGGGAACAGCTCTCCACACAGGCCTGGTTTTGTCCATCTTCTCTACATTAAGGAGAGAGAAGCTGATTCAGACACAACCCTTCATCCTGACCAGGTTGTTTGCCATGGAGGATGACTTTTGCTCTCTTAGGTCCTCCATAGCTGCTTACAACTTCTCCAGGAATCATTTCTGCATGGACCTTTGAGTTTCTCAGCATGTGGAAGATCCCCTATATTCCTGTATTGTAAGACCAACTCTATCCCTGCTCTTCTGTAAAGTTAAATTGACTGAACAGTGTATGGTTAGGTTAACTAACAGGTTCGATTTGGATTAGGAATCTTTCTGCGCGATGAATAATGGTATTGGGAAACTGCGATATTTACAAGAATATATAGGTGAAATATAAGTATGAAAACAGAAATCTAGCTAAGATATGAAGCCCAAAAGGGCATTGGGCCCTTGATTGGGATACGTAGCTTTGAATTATGTTCTGCACTGATGTGTCATGTAAATCGATATACAATGGCTTAGGTTCTTGTACCATGGATGATTAAATGTAGAAGAGAACTTCCAGTCAAAAGGGATAGTCGGTAGGATTCGGAAGATTCTCAGTAGGTTTAGAAAGAAGAGTGAGTATAGGATTTGGACCAAATGTTGTTTAGCAATAGGGTTTCCGGTAGACAGTGAATGTTAATGTCAGCACAAGTGAAGAGACTGTCACAATGATGAACTGGGGAAAATAGTTAGGAAAGCTGATATCAATAGAGACATTACGAAATCAGGCAAAGTATAAAGTGAGTGATAGGATTAGATATTTTCAACAGGGTTGAGTTTGAAATATATAATCTAAGAAAGAAACAAATATGTAGTGACCAATAGGATTGACATTTGACAGCATTAGGCAACCTGGACATGGATGTTTAGTAATCCATGCTCACTTTTCATTTAGTCTTTGCTACATCTTAAGTGTGACCTTTGCTTTTTTGTTCAGAATATTACTGTGATAATACATACATTTAGATCAGGTGACATGACTCTTTCTTCCACCATTTCTGGCAGCAACATATTCAAGACGTATAAATTAGTAATGGGGGTAAAAAGAGGTGTACCCTTTGTCTGTGCATATAGAGATAATGCATGAATAGACCATACTGTGAATAAATAATATATCTGGTTCTGTCTTTAAATAATGGGATTGAAATTATATCTGAAAAAATACAGGAAATCTTATATTGACATACAAACATTCATTCCAACCAGTGAAATATCTAATGGCCACATTAAGTTTATGGTTTAACATGAAGGGTGTGTGAGTTTTGCTTCAAAAGTGATTATGGAAATCGAAAATAATGTGTTTGGAAAGAAGTCTCATGAAAAGACCAGTCAAAAAACCTGGAGGAATACATGTTTTATGAAGCAGGAAGTGATTGTGAAACAAATGCGTATAAATTTGTGAACTTGTGGATGAAATATATATTTCCTATGATTTGTAAAAACTGAAGCAATAGTAATGTACCAGTGTTGAATGAAAATAAACGTCAGAATACACATCATGTCCCATACGAATCTACTTGATTGATGTTAATCTCGGTCAGTTACTGTACAAATATTAGGATTTTAAGCACCATTTACTGATGTTAGTTTTCAGAACTATGAAACTAATGTGTATTTCTGGTGGATGAATATTTCTGAGAATAATTTTGTGAAGAGTTTATTATAAATCCACATTTTTGAACATGAATGAACTTAGGGAGTGTATTTAAGATACATATATTTCATATTTTAAAAATCAGGACAGTGTGTATATATATATATATATATATATATATATATATATATATATTCATAATTATATATATGTGTATATATATACACATATAATTATATATATGTATACACACACACACACACACAAAAAAAAACACACACAGAGACATTAAAATGTAGGAATATATATGCCAATCGAAGTTCATCATAAAATATAGAGCATCCACAGATGCAAAAATATTTATTTTACTGAACAAGGATTTATGTATAATGTTGTTCTACTAGAAAGCTCACCCATAGTTTGAATTTTCAGTTCCAACAGCGTTTAGAGGAGTGCTCTCTTCTCACAAGTTGTATCTGCCAAGTCAGTCACCTCACAAAAATGAACGTGTGATACCAGGTATTCTGTATAAGCATCTAAAAATACATGTGCTGAATAGGCTACAGAGAAAGGCAGAGAGGAATTTACATATTTGTTAACTTTAACAACACATGGAGAACTATTTCAATTAAAAATTGACTAGATTTATAACACCTACCATTTATCATGCAAATGGCAAGTCCAACTATACCCCATGCCTCCTCTGAACTGCTTGTATTTCTATTCTGTTTGGGTTGTTTTTCTCCATCATATTTGGATTAGTAGACAAAGTATAGTAGGGTATGGGTTATTGTCAGGCATTCATTATTTTCAATGGAATATAGGAAAATGAATCCAACGTGTATAAAATATATGCTACACAATTATCTTCCCACTCTCATCCAGAACAATGCCTTTACATTACCTTCACCCCAAGTAAGACACAATTAGAGTAGAAGAGTTTGAAAATCCGTGAATGCATATCTGGGGTGGAAACAGTACAAAGAAACAAATACGTATTTCAGGTGGATGAATATTTCTGAGAATAATCTTGTGAAAAGTTGATTATAAATCCACAACATAAATATGAATGAATTTAGGAAGTGTGTAATAAGACACATATTTCATGTTTTGAAAAATCTTGAGAATATATATATATATATATATATATATATATATATATATATATATACACACAAAGAGAGAGACATTAAAAATTGCAATATATATGCCAAACGAAATTCACCATGAAATGTATATCATTCACAGATCCAAATATATTCATTTTACTGAACATGGATTTATGTATAATGTTGTTCAACTAGGAAACTCACTCACATTTGAATTATCAGTTCAAGCAGCGTTTAGGAGGAGTGATCTCTTCTTCCAATTTGTATCTGCCAAGTCAGCCACCTCACAAGAATGTACGTGTGGTATCAGGTAGGATTCTATATGTGCATATAAAAATACGTGTGCTGAATAGGCTACAGAGAAAGGGGGACAGGAATTCACTTATTTGTTAACTTTAAAAACGCATGGAGAACTATTTCAACAAATATTTGACTAGATTTATAACTGCTACAATATACCATGCAAAAGGCAACTCAAACTATAAAACATACCTCCTCTAAACTGCTTGTATTTCTATTCTGTTTGTGTTATTTTTCTCCATCATATTAGGATTAGTAGTCAGAGTCTAATAGGGTATATGTTAGTTTCAGGGATTCAGCATTTCTAATGGAAAATAGGAAATTGAATCCAATATGTATGCAAATATGTGCTACACAAAAATCTTCCCACTTTCATCCAGAACAATGCCTTGACATTACATTCTTCTCAAGTAAGACACAATTAGAGGATAAGAGCTAGAAAATCTGTGAATATATCTGGAATGAAGAATACTCAGGAGTTTACATCTTTGGAGGTGGTAGAGAAGATTCTAAAAGTAAGGGACAGGGTAAACATTCCACAAACATGCAGCTCTGCTGGCCTAAATGCTTTTTGAGAAACTGCCTCTAACTGTGGGCACTTGAAATATTTGATGTTCTGAGGAGATTTAGTTCCTTTGTAGAGAGACCATCAAAGCTGGGTCTGCATCTATGTTACTTGGAGCACATGGTTTCTTATTATCCAATGAACATGAGGCAGCGGTGCTTAATTCTCTCTTTGTAGGTAAACTATGGACACTGGGGTCTAAGTGTCTTTCAGTGTGGACTGTGAAGCCAATTGGTCATCCTCCACTTTTCGTGGTGTTTCTCGCTGCTCCGCTGGGAGTTTGATATTTACTTTAAGAAATACAAGGAGTTAAAATGGGACAGAGTGGTGGAGGGAGTTCTTTAAGGTGTGGTGAGTCAGGGTCTTCAGGAGAATGCACCAACCCAGGTTCTATCCCACGTAGATTGCCCCCTTGAGAATAGCAATATGATTCTGAACATTGCAGTGAATCCTCTCCATATAACAAGATGCCTTTACATATATGGGTCTGCTGGGTGCACCATGTCAGTCACAAGCCATTTGGAAGCCAATGGCTGATCCACATGGACGCAACACAGATTTTTTATCAGACAATTGCATACCACTGCTCTAGGCCAACTACTCACCAGGCTCCAACATACTGGCATATCTGTTCTACACCATTTTCATGAAACAAAGTCAATCAAGGCAGTGTCTGGTATACTCAGGATCAGAAACAGGACATCCACAGTTTTTTCAGTGCCAGCTGAACATGAAAATATCAAAAATTTCATGGTAATTTTCTAGCCATTGTTTCACGGATGAAGTTTGCGGCTCTGAGGGCTTCAATTAATTCAGGAACCATTAAATGGTGAAGAAGCTAATTTCAATGAAAGCACTGGAGCACTCTCACAGGCATGGTTTCCCTAAGGGTGGCCAAAATGTCACATGAAGCCAGGCCCATTGAGATCTACAATGTGAGGTCCATGTGTGTTTTAAACTCAAATATGGCTGCCAAGTCTTTAAGAAAAATTGTATGTAGTATCCGGGCTGAAATTCCCAGTGTTCTGTGGAAATCCAACCTGGGCCTAGATCTCAGGTTCCAAGGGCGACTCTCATGTGTGGCCTCCTAAAATCCCAACACAATTCATGGCAATACTTCTCTGAGGTCAGTTAAAGAACTCAGTCTCTAAGGGGAATCACACCAGAGTTCAAGCCCAGTGGAACAGTCATCTCTTCCAACCGCCACACAAATGACCACAATTAAAACCAAAACACTCCCACATGGTCCTCATCTTCTTCCATATAGACACTCCTTATAACGTCTGGCTGGAGTTTTCAATGAGGTCCACAGCCCAAGTCAGTGTCCAAATTAAGGTCCTGTTCCCCTCATTTGTCTAACATCAAGGTGGCCTGGACACACTTCCTGTAAACCAGGAGTGATCAAATAGGCCTGCCATTAATACTGCTCGGCTTTTTCAATTTGAGGCCTTCTGACTCTGTGGTTTAGATTCTTTATGTGAATTTGAGTCATGAGAAATACCAAGCCCCTCTGCAGAGATTTGAAGAACTCATTTGGCCCAAAGGATTCCTATTCTCCCTTGATGGAATTCAGGATCCTAACAGAGGAAGGTAAAAGAATTCATTCACAATGAGTGAATATTTGCCATTTTGGTTTTGGATGCACACATGGGACCTTTCTTTTGATCCATCAGGTGCTGAGAATCTAAGCCACAGCCTCACACAGGGCCAAGAGGCTGATTCAGACACATCTTTATTCAAAGCAATTAAGCAAAGAGCCACAGGTGATGCCCTTCATTTCCTTTTGAAAAAATGTTTTCCTCAGGCTTCCCAAAGGGGTGGCCAGAGGCAAAGACATCCTGAGATTCAGGGCCACAGAACAATAGGTTAGCAAAAGAGCCAAAGCAGGGTTTCTCCACTGAGACTTTTCTGGTCACACTGATATCTGAGTTTTCTGAGATGTTGGCCATTCCCTTCAGATATCCAGTACATGGCCATGTGACAGAGATTGGAGGTGGTACATATCTTGGACACAAACCCAAGAGCCTATTCTGAAGAGTTGTCAGAATTCAGAAAGAAAACAGGGACTTAAAAAGTTAGTAGGTGTTGCCTATCGATATGGAAACCACGCTCCATTCATTAAATGGGCAGGATGAATACTGGGAAGCTTTCTACTAAAGAGGACACATGCATTGATGCATTCTCTTTTATAATGTATACAACCACGGACACAGTGGGATACACAGAAATAGAAACACTCACCATGTAAAACGACTTATTAGAATCAGTTCACTCCAAACCAAAGAAACCTCCTTTTCTACCTATTCTCAGAACAGAGACAAAACCACACACCCACACTCAAAAAGACACCTCCTTCCCCAAAGTAGGGCTGTGATTATGCGGAGTGTCCTCTGACAGGTTTGCCATACTATGTTCCCCGTTAATGGTCTGTCCTGTCTCAGATCTGGTCTCCTTGTCCAACTCTGTGAAGCAGTCAGGAGCCAGGGGTGAGCCACTACATACTTAGTCAGGAAAGGCCCGTGTTCAGATCTTTCCTGGCATTTGGCCATCCTCACATCAGTCAGTACCAAGAAGACTGACTCTGTCCTTGGTGATTCCAAACAAATGAGACCACTTGGACTGGGACTGGGACTGGCTCTGGTGCTTGGTTTCCTCGGTCCCAAGTTCAGAAATTTCCATCAACAAGGAAGTGAGGTAGGTCACTTCCTTTAAGAACTGAATGAGGTCACTGCCTTGGCAACCACTTTGTCCTAACAGTTGCTTCCAAGGGTCCCATGAGATGGAGGCTGCCCCTACTTCCTTTGACACTTTCACAACTTAGAATGGTATATCAACCTTAGGCACCCGGGAACAGCTGTCCACACAAGCCTGGTTTGGTCCATCTTCTCTACATTAAGAAGAGAGAGGCTGATTCAGACACAACCCTTCATCCTGACCAGGTTGTTCGCCATGGAAAATGACTTTTTGTCTCTCAGGTCCTTCATTGCTGCCTACATCTTCTCCAGGGATCATTTCTGCATGGACCTTTGAGGTTCTTAACAGGTGGAGCATCCCCTACATTCCTGTATTGTAAGAACAATCTGTCTCTGCTCTTCTGTAAAGTTAGATTGAGTGAACAGTGTATGGTTAGGGTTAATTTCATGTTCGATTTGGGTTAGGAATCATTCTGCTGGATTAATAATGGTATTGGGAACCTGTGATATTTATAAGAATATCGAGGTTAAATATATGTATGAAAACAGAAATTAAAGTAAGATTTGAATCCCAGAAGGGCTTTGGGCAGTTGATTGGGATATTTAGCTTTGAATTGTGCACATATGTCTCAAATAAATCGATATACAATGGCAGAGGAACTTGAACCTTGGATGATTGAATGCTGAAGAGAACATCCAGTCAAAAGGGATTGTTGGTAGGATTAAGAAGATAGTCGTTATGTTTAGCAAGTAGAGTTAGTATAGGATATGTAACAAAAGTTCTTTAGCAATTTTTTTTCGGGCAGTGAGTGAATATAAATGTCAGCACATATGAAGAAATCAGACACAATGATGAAATGGGGAAAATTTGTAGAAAAGCAGATATCAATAGAGACATTAGGAAATCAGGCAAAGTATAAAGTGAGTGATAGGATAAGACATTTTCAACAGGGTTGAGATTGAATATCTAATCTTAGGAAGAAACAAATATGTAGGTCACCAATAGGATTGACATTTGAGAGCATTAGGCAACATGGACATGGATGTTGTTAGTAATCCATGTTCACTTTCCATTTAGACTTTGGTACAATCCTAAGTGGGACCTTTGCATTTTGTTTCCAGAATATTACTGTGATAAAATGTGTATGTAGATCAGATGACATGATTATTTCTTCCACCATTTCTAGGAGCAGTATTTTGAAGACGTATAAATTAGCATTGGGGGTAAAAAGAGGTGTACCCTGTTTCTATGAATATACAGATAATGCATGAATAGACCTTAATTTCAATAAATAATATAACTTGTTCCACTTTAAGTAATGGATTGTATTGATATCTGAAAATATATAAGAAATCTTATATTGATATGCAATCATTCATGACAACCAGTTATACACCTAATGTTAATATTAGGTTACGGTTTATCATGAAGTTTGTGTGAGTTTTGCTTCAAAAGTGATTATGGAAATCGAAAATAATGTGTTTGGAAAGAAGTCTCATGAAAAGGCCAGTCAAGGAACACCGAGGAATTCATGAGTTCTGAAGAAGGAAGTGATTGAAATTGAAAAAAATGATGATAAATTTGCTTACTTGTGGATGAAATATTATAATATGATGTGAATAAACTGAAGAAATAGTAATGTACCAGTGTTGAATAAAAATGAACATCAAAATACACATCATGTCCCACAGGAATCTACTCGCATTGATGTTAAACTGTGTCAGTTACTGTAGAAATATTAGGATTTCTTTGCACCATTCACCAAAGTTAGTTTTCTTTTTTTTTTTAATTTTTATTTATGCTTGTTCAAAACATTACATAGTTCTTGATATATCATATTCCACACTGTGATTCAAGTAGGTAATGAACTCCCATTTTTACCCCGTAAACAGATTGCAGAATCACATCAGTTACACATCCATTGATTTACATATTGCCATACTAGTGTCTGTCGTTTTCTGCTGCCTTTCCTAACCTCTACTATCCCCCTCCCCTTACCTCCCCTCCCCTCTTCTCTCTCTACCTCTTTACTGTAATTCATTTCTCCCCCTTGTATAATTTTTTCCTTTCCCTCACCTCCTCTTGTATGTAATTTATATAACCCTAAGGGTCTCCTTTTATTTCCATGCAATTTCCCTTCTCTCTCCCTTTCCCTTCCTCCTCTCATCCCTGTTTAATGTTAATTTTCTTCTCATTCTATTCGTCCCTACTCTGTTCTTAGTTACTCTCTTTATATCAATAAAGACATTTGGCATTTGGTTTTATGGATTGGCTAGCTTCACTTAGCATAATCTGCTCTAATGCCATCCATTTCTCTGCAAATTATATCATTTTGTCATTTTTTAATGCAGAGTAATATTCCATTGTGTATAAATGCCACATTTTTTATCCATTCATCTATGGAAGTGCATCTAGGTTGGTTCCACAGTCTTGCTATTGTAAATTGTGCTGCTATGAACATCAATGTAGCAGTGTCCCTGTAGCATTTTTTTTAGGTCTTTAGGGAATAGACTGAGAAGGGGAATACCTGGGTCAAATGGTGGTTCCATTCCCAGTTCTACAAGAAATCTCCATACTGCTTTACAATTTGGCTGCACCAATTTGCAGTCCCACCAGCAATGTACAAGTTTACCCTTTTCTCCACATCCTCACCAGCACTTGTTGTTGTTTGAGTTCATAATAAATATCTGGAATGGAAAATGCTCAGGAGTTCACAACCTTGAAGGTGGTAGAGGAGTTTCCAAAAGTAAGGGACAGGGTAAATACCACAAACATGGAGCTGTGTCGGCCTTAAGACTTCTTGAGAAAATGCCTCTGAGGTTGGGCACTTGAAATATTTGTTGTTGTCAGGAGCTTTAGCTTCCTCTGTAGTGAGACCATCAAAGCTGAGTCTGCATCTATGTGACCTGAAGAACATGGTTTTTTATTTTCCTATAAACACGAGGCAGCAGTGCTGAATTCTCTCTTTGTAGGCAAACTGGGGCTACTGGGGGCTAAGTGTCTCCCCGTGTGGACTGTGAAGCCATTTGATCATCCTTCACATTTCGTCATGTTATTTGATGCTGCAGTGAAAGTTTGGTATTTACTTCACGAAATAAAGGAGTTTAACTGCGATACAGTGCTGCAGGGAGTTCTGTCACGTGTTGTGGTCAGGATCGGCAGGAGAATGTACCAAGCAGGCTTCTATCACACATAGTTGCCCCCTTGACCATAGCAATATGATTCTGAACATTGCCCTGAAACCTCTTCATTCAACAAGATGCCTTTACATCCAAAGGTCTGCTAGCTGCACATGTCAGTCACAAACCATTTCTAGGCCAATGGCAGATCCACGTGGCCGCACCACAGATGTTTTTTCACACACCTACACTCTACTGCTCTTGGCCCACTACTCAGCAGGCTCCAACTTACTGGCATCTCTTTTCTACACCATTATCATGAAACTCAGTCAAACCAGACACTGTCTTGTATACTCATGATAAGCACCAGGACATCAAATGGATTTCCAGTGCCAGCTGGTCATGGAAATTTCAAAAATTTCATGGTATTTTCTAGCCATTTTTCAAGGATGAAGTTGGAGGTACTGTGGGTTTCAATTCATTCAGGAACCATTAAATGTTGAGGAAGCTCATTTCAATGGAAGCTCTAGAGAACTCTCACAGGCAAGTCTTCCGAAAGAGTGGCCCAATGTCACATAAAGCCAGCCACATTGAGGTCTACAATGTGAGGTCCATGTGTGTTTTGACTCTCAACTATTGCTTCCAAGTCTTTCAGAATATAATCAAGTGATATCCTCGCTGAGATTCCCAGTGCTCTGTGGAAAGCCACCCTGGGCCTAGATCTCAGTTTCCAAGGGTGACTCTCATGTGTGGCCTCCGAAAATCCCAACACAATTCATGGCAATACTTCTCTAAGATCAGTTCCAGAACTCAGTCTCCAAGGGGAATCCCACAAGAGTTGAAACCCAGGTGGACACAGTCATCTTTTCCAACTGCCACATAAATGACCACAATTGAAACCAAAACACTCCCACATGGCCCTCATGTTTTTCCATATAGACACTCATCATAACCTCTCGCTGGAGGTTTCCATGAGGGGCGCAGACCAAGACACTGTCCAAAATAAGCTCCCTTGCCCCTAATTTGCCGAAAGTCAGGGTGGCCTACACACCCTTACTGTGAACCAGAACTGATCAAATAGGGATGTAGTTAATACTGTTCTGCTTTTCCAATTTGAGGCCTACTGACTGTCAGGTATAGATTCTTTATGTGATTTGGAGTCATCAGAAAACCCAAGCACTTCTGCAGGGGTTCAAAGAACTCATTTGAACTAAAGAATCCTGATTCTTACTTGATGAAGGTCAGGAATCTAATAGAGGAAGGCAAGAGACTCATTTGCCATTTCTGTTTTGAATGCACACATGGAATCTATCTTTAGATGCATCAGGTGCTGAGAATCTAAGCCACAACCTCACACAGAACCAAGAGGCTGATTCAGACACATCCTTTTACAAAGCAATTAAGCAAAGAGCAACAGGTGATGCCCATTCATTTTCATTTGAAAACTGTTTTCTTCAGGCTTCACAAAGGGGTGGCCAGAGGCAAAGACCTTCCTGACATTTAGGGCAACAGAAAAACAGGTAAGCAAAAGACCCAAAGCAGGGTTTCTCCACTGAGACTTTCCTGGTCACACTGATATCTGAGTTTTCTGAGATGCTCCTCATTCACTTCAGCTATCAAGTACATGGTCATGTCACAGAGCTTGGAGGTTGTATATATCTTGGACACAAAACCATGAGCCTATTCTGGAGAGTGGCCAGAATTCAGGAAGAAAACAGGATCTTAGGAAGATAGTAGGTTTTGCCCATCCAGAAGGCAAGCCACGGTCCATTAATCAATTGGGCAGGATGAATGCCAGGAAGCTTTCTACTAGACAGGACACATCCATTAATTCATTCTCTTTTCTAATGTCTACAACCACAGACACAGTGGGATACACAGACATAGAAACACTCACATGTCAAACGACTTACTAGAAACAGTGCAATCCAAACCAAACAAACCGCATTTTCTACCTATTCTCAGAACATGTGACAAAACCACAAAACCACAACCACTCCCACAAAGGCACCTCCTTCCCCCAAGTAGGTCTGTGACTATCCAGAGTGTCCTCTGACTGGTGGGCCATACAATGTTCTCCCGAAATGTCCTGTCCTGACTCAGATCTGGTCTCCTTGGCCAACTCTGTGAAGTTGTCAGGAGCCAGCGGTGAGCCACTACCTGCTTTCTCAGAAAAGGTCCCTCTTCAGAGCTCTCCTGGCCTTTGGCCATCCTCACATAGGTAGGTACCAAGAAAGACTGACCCTGTCCTTGGTAAAACCGAACAAGTGAGCCCACTGGGACTGGGACTGGGACTGGCTCTGGGTGCCTGTCTTCATGGATCCCAAGTTCAGAGAATTCCTTCACCAAGGAAGTGACGTAGGTCACTTCCTTCAGGAACTGAATCAGGTTACTGCCTTGGCAACCAATTTGTCCTAACAGTTGCTTCCAAGAGTCCAATGAGTTGGAGGCTGCCCCTACTTCCAGTGAAACTTTCACAATTTTGCATGGTATATCAACCATAGGCACCCAAAAAAAGCTCTCCAGATAGGCCTGGTTTGGTCCATCTTCTATACATTAAGAAAAGAAATGTTGATTCAGACACATCCCTTCATGCTAACCAGGTTGTTTGTCATGGAAGATGACTTTTGCTCTCTGACGTCATTCATAGCTGCCTACATTTAATCCTGGGATCATTTCTTTAATGACCTTGGAGGTTCTCAGCAAGTGGAAGATTCCCTAATTTCTGTATTGAAAGACCAACTCTGTCCCTGCTCTTCAGTAAAGTTAGATTGAGAGAACAGTGTATGGTCAGGGTTAATAACATGTTCCATTTGGGTTAGGAATCATTCTGCGGGATGAATTATGGTATTGGGAACGTGCGATATTTATAAGAATATGAGTGAATTATAAGTATGAAAACAGACATCTAGGTAATATTTGAAGCCCAGAATTGCATTGGACCCTTAGCTGGGATTCTTAGCTTTGAATTATATTCTGCACAGATGTCTCAGATAAATCGATATACAATGGCATAATTACTTGTACCTTGGTTTATTGAATGTTGAAGAGAACATCTAGTCAAAAAGGGATAATTTGTAGGATTAGTAAGATAGTTGGTAGGTTTTGAAAGAAGAGTGAGTATAGGATTTGGATAAAAAGATCTTTAGCTGTAGGGTTTCGGATAGAGTGAATGTAATTGTCAGCACATGTGGAGAGTCTGTCAAAAGGATGAACTGGGGAAAAAAGTAGGAATGCAGACATCAATTGACATTAGGATATCAGGCAAAGTATAAAGTGAGTGATAGAATTATACATTTTCAACAGTCTTGAGTTTGAATATATAATCTTAGGAAGAAACAAACATGTAGTCACCAATAGGATGAACTTTTGAGAGCATTAGGCAACATGGACATGGATGTTTTCCGTAATCCATGCTCACTTTTCATTTAGGCTTTGGTACAAACATAAGTTTGACCTCTTCTTTCTGTGTGCAGAATACTACTGTGGTAAAATGTATATGTAGATCAGGTGACATGAGTATTTCTTCCACCATTTCTGGGAGCAATATTTTGAAGACGTATAAATTATTTTTGGAGGTAAAAATGGTGTACACTGTGTCTATAATTATAGAAATAATGCATGAATAGACCATACTGTAAATAAATATTATAACTGGTTCTAACTTTAAATAATGGATTGAATTGATATCTGAAAATATACAGAAAATCTTACATTGATATACAATCCTTCATTCCAACCAGTAATATATCTAATGGTTATATCAGCATTATGGTTTTTCATGAAGAATGTGTGAGTTTTGCTTCAAAAGTGATTATGGAAATCGGAAATAATGTGTTTGGAAAGAAGTCTCATGAAAAGACCAGTCAAGAAACCTGGAGGAATACATGTGTTTTGAAGCAGAAAGTGATTGAAAGTGAAACAAATGCCTATATATTTGTGAACTTGTGGATCAAATATATATCCTATGATGTGCATAAACTGAAGAAATAGTAATGTACCACTGTTACATAAAAATGAACGTCAAAATACACATCATGTCCTCTCCCACAGGAATCTACTTGCATTGATGTTAAACTGGGTCAGTTATTGTAGAAATATTAGGATAATGCCGCAGTCTTGCTGGGCACAATCAGGAGCCACTTGCCAAAAGAAATGAACTTTATTTTTAGAACCACACACGCCAAACAAAACAGCCTCTCAGGAAAAACCTTCAGAGCCCCACCTGCCACCACTGGCTTCCCAAAACCTCTCCCTCCCACATGAGCCTCTCTCCGCCTCCCACAATCCTCCTGCTCTTGAGGCCGATTGGCTGGGTCATGTGTGCAAAGTCAAAAAAAGTCCCCCAATGAGCAGTTTTGTGGTCTGAAAGGGCAGGGAAACAGCCCATTGAGCATCACCGCAGAGGAGCCAATCAGCTAGGTGTTGCTGGGGCCGCTGTGAGCCAATCATCAGCCGGCAGCTGGAAGTTTGCTGGCAGCAGGAATTTTGCTGGGGCCCCTTCGGCTGTGGCTCTCAACATCTTCGCCTCTCTGTTTAAACAACACGCATGTGGCTTAGGGACCGTGCCTGCCTTAGGTTGTCCAATAGTACATATGGTCTTTACCCGTTAAGTTGGTACCATTGCAATTGGATCTTACCTGTCACTGACTACCCATCCAGTATAGAGCCACACCTGTGGAGAGGTCTTTGTACCAGCGGGGGTGGGTGAGGTTCTTTGCCTCACTTCTGTTGGCCCCCCCAAATTTTAGCTGGACGATCATGACACGCAGAAGGGAGGAAGATACACCAAGCCAATTGACGGCTCCTTTTGGAAAAATTGTACCACCGATGACATCATCAGCAAATATACCCCAACACTAAGACAAGTCGCTGCACCAACAGATAGTTCACAATGCATTTAGGTGAGTTCACATGTGTCCAGGCAAGTTCTGCAAGCAGTACAGGGATGGCTATTGCAGAAGCTGTAGACTGGAATTATCTTTGATTTCACCTGCACTGGGATGAAGATAGGAACTCTGGCAATAATGTCTAAAGAAAAAAATTATGTAACATTCCAGAAGGCACTAAAACCAAAAAAAAAAAAAAAAAAAAAAACATATGTAACATTCCAGAAGGCACATCAAAAACCAAAATGGCCCAAAAAGCATTCATTGAGGATGAAGTCTCTCACCTTCCTCTGTAAGGTTCCTGACCTCCATAAAATGAGAATAGTGATTTATTGGGTCAAATGAGTTCTTCAAAACCCTGCAGAGGGTAGCCAATGGGTTATTGGGTTTTTTCATTACTCCAATTCACATCAAGAATCTATACTCCACAGACAGTAGGCCTCAAATTAGAGAAGCAGAGCAGTACTAAAGTCAGGGTTATTTGATCACTCCTGGTTCACAGAATGGGTCTCCAGGCCACCTTGACTTTAGGCAAATGAGAGGAAAGGGAGATTATTTTGGACACTGTCTTGGGCTGTGCCCCTCAAGGAAACGTCAAGCCAGAGGTTATGATGAGCGTCTATATGGAAGAAGATGAGGGCCATTTGGGAGTTTTTTGGTTTTCCTTGTGGTCATTTATGTGGCAGTCGGAAGAGATGACTGGGTCCACCAGGGCTTGAACTCTGGTGTGATTCCCCTTAGAGACTGAGTTCTGGAACTTACCTCAGAGAAGTATTGCCATGATTTGTGTTGGGATTTTAGGCGGCCACCCATGAGAGTCGCCTGTTGAAACTGAGATCTAGGCCCGGGGTGGCTTTCCACAGAGCACTGGGAATCTCAGACAGAATATCATATGATATTATTTTGAAATACTTGCCAGACATAGTTGAGAGTCAAAACACACATGGACCTCACATTGTAGACCTCAATTGGCCTGGCTTCATGTGACTATTTGGCCACTCTTTGGAAAGCCTTGCCTGTGAGAGTTCTCCAGAACTTTCCTTGAAATGAGCTTCCTCAACATTGAATAATTCCTGAAAGAATTGAAACAAATAATGCCTCCAACTTCATCCTTGTAAAATGGCTAGATAAATACCATGAATTTTTTGAAATTCGCATGATGAGGTGGCACTGGAGAACCTTTGATGTCCTGTTGCTGATCATTAGTGTACCAGACAGTGCCTTGATTGATTGGGTATAATGAAAGTGGTGTAGAACAGAGATGCCGGTTAGATGGAGACTGCGGAGTAGTTGGCCCAGAGTTGTGGTGTGCAGGTGTCTGATAAAATATTTATGGTGGTGCCATGTGGATCTGCCATTGACTTCCAAATGGCTTTTAGCTAACATGGTGCACCCAGCAGACCCTTATATGCAAAGGCATCTTGTTATATGGAGAGGTTTCAGGGCAATGTTCAGAATCAGGTTGCTATGGTCAAGGGGGCAAGCTATGTGGGATAGAAGCCGGATTGGTGCGTTCTCCTGGAGACTCTGACCCACCACATGTCACAGAACTCCCTCCAACACTGTGTCCCAGTTGAACTCCTTGTATTTCTTGAAGCAAATACCAAACTCCCAGTTCAGCACCAAGAAACACCATGAAAATTGAAGGATGAGTAAATGGCTTCATCGTCCACACAGTTAGACACTTTGGCCCAGTGGCCTCTGTTTACCTACAAAGAGAAAAATCAGCACTGCTGCCTCAGGTTCATTGGAAAATAAGAAACCATGTTCTCCAGGTCACATAGATTCAGACCCAGCTTTGATGGTTTCACTACAAATGAAGACAAAGCTACTGACAACAACATATATTTCAAGTGCCACACCTCAGAGGCAGTTTCTCCAGAAGTCTTTTTTCCAGCAGACCTCCATGGTTGTGGAGTGTTTACCCAGTTCCTTACTTCTGGAAACTCCTCTACCTGCTCCCAGGTTGAGAACTCCTGAGAATTTTCCATTCCAGATATGTATTCACAGATTTTCTTACTCTTCTCCTCTAATTGTGTCTCACTTGGGGCAAAGGTAATGTCAAGGCATTGTTCTAGGTGAGAGTGGGAAGATTATTGTGTAGCACATATTTGCATACACATTGGATACATTATCCTATTTTCCATTTGAAATACTGAATTCCTGACACTAACCCATACCCTACTAGACTCTGACTACTTATCCTAAAATGATGGAGAAAAAGAAACCTAACAGAATAGAAATACAGGCCTTTTGTAGGAGGCATGGTGTATACTTGGATTTTCCTTCTCCTTTATCAAGGATATGTGTTATGAATCTAGTCAACTTTTCATTGTAATATTTCTCCATGAGTTTTCAAAGTTAACACATATGTAAATTCCTGTCTCCTTTTCTCTGTAGCCTCTTTAGAACATGTATATTTTTATGCATATATAGACTCCTACCTGGTAACACACGTACATTCTTGTGAGCTCACTGACTTTGGAATATACAAATTATGAGAATAGATAACTTCCCCTAAATACTGATGGAACTGAAAATTCAACCTATGGGTGAGCTTCCTAGTGAACAACATCATACATAAATCCATGTTCAGTAAAATGAATATTTTTAGATATGTGGATGATATATATTTCATGATAAATTTTGATTGGCATATATATTGCTACATTTTATTGTTGTGTGTGTGTATATGTATATATATGTATGTATATATATATATATATTTTCACGAGATTTTCCAGATTTTCCAAAATATGAAATAAATGTGTCTTATTATACACTCCCTAAATTCATTCAAGTTCATGTATGTGGATTTAAAATCAACATTTTACATGATTATCATCAGTCTGGCTCGGCACAATTCAGGAGCCAATTGTCAAAAGAAACGAACTTTATTTTTAGAACCACACAAACCAAACAAAACAGCTTCTCAGGAAAAACCCTCAGAGCCCAACTGCCACCACAGTCTTCCCACAAGCCTCTCCCTCAACCACAAGCCTCCTCCTTTTGAGGCTGATTGGCTGGGTCACATGGGTGGAGCCAAAAAAGTCCACCAATGAGCAGCTCCGTTGTCTGAAAGGGCAAGGAAACATCCCATTGAGCATCACCACAGAGGAGCCAATCAGCTAGATGTTGCTGGGGCCTCTGTGAGCCAATCATCCACTGGCAGTCTGAATGGGCGGGGAAACAGCTCAATGAGCATCTGCAATGAGCATCACCACAGAGGAGCCAATCAGCTAGATGTTGCTGGGGCCGCTGTGAGCCAATCATCAGCCGGCAGCTGGAAGTTTGCTGGCAGTTGGAGGTTTCCTGGGGCCCCTTTGGCTGTGGCTCTCAACATCTCCCCCTCTCTGTTTAAACAACAAGCATGTGGCTTAGGGACCATGCCTGCCTTTGGTTGTTCAAAAGTACATATGGTCCTTACTGGAGAACCTTGGCTGTGGCTATCAACAGGATTTGTATGTACCATTCACTGAAGTTAGTTTTCAGTACTAGGAAACAAATATGTATTTCAGGTGGATAAATATTTCTGCGAAAAATCTTGTGAAAAGTTGATTATAAATCCACATACTTGAACATAAATGAATTTAGGGAGTGTAAATAAGATACATATATTTCATATTTTGAAAAATCTGGAGAGTGTGTGGGTGTGTGTGTGTATACACACACACACACACACACAGATATTAAAATGTAGCAACATATATGCAAATCGAAATTCACCATGAAATATACATCAATCACAGATCCAAAAATATTCAATTTTCTTAACAGGAATTTATGTATAATGTTGTTCTACTAGGAAGCTCACCCATTATTTGAATTTTCAGTTCCAACAGCGTTTAGGAGGAGTGATGTCTTCTCACAAATTGTATCTCCCAAGTCAGTCACCTCACAAGAATGTAGGTGTGACACCAGGTAGGATTTGATATGTGCATATAAAAATACATTGCTGAATAGGCTACAGACAAAGGGAGACAGGAATTCACATATTTGTTAACTTTAAAAACACATGGAGATCTATTTCAATTAAAAATTGACTGGATTTATAACACCTAACATTTATCATGCAAAAGGCAAGATCAACTATACACCATGCCTCGTCTGAACTGCTTGTATTTCAATTCTGTTTGTGTTACTTTTCTGCATCATATTAGAATTAGTAGTCAGAGTCTAGTAGGGTATGGGTTCGTGTCAGGGATTCAGTATTTCGAATGGAAAATTGGAAAATGAATCCAATGTGTATGCAAATATGTGCTACACACAAAAAATTCCCACTCTCATTCAGAACAATGGCTTGAAATAACCACGCCCCATGTAAGAAACAATTAGAGGAGAAGAGTTAGAAAATCTGTGAATACATACGTAGAATGGAAAATGCTCAGTAGTTCACAACCTTTGAGGTGGAAGAGACGTTTCCAAACCTTAGGGACAGGGTAAAACTCCACAAACATGGAACTCTGCTGGCCTAAACACTTCTGGAGATACTGACAATGAGGTTGGGTACTTGAAATATATGTTGTTGTCAGAAGCTTTAGCTTCCTTTGTAGTGAGACCATCAAACTTGGGTCTGCATTTTTGTGACCTGGAGGACATGAATTCTTATTGTCCAATGAACATGAGGCAGCAGTGCTGAATTCACTCTTTGTAGCTAAACTGTGGCCACTGGGGGATAAGTGTCTCCCCGTCTGGACTTTGAAATCATTTGGTCATGCTCCACTTTTCATGGTGTTTCTTGCTGCTGCAGTGGGTGTTTTGTATTTGGTTCATGACATACAAGGAGTTAAACTGGGACACAATGCTGGAGGGAGTCCTGTAACGTATGGTGTGTCAAGGTCTGCAGGAGAATGCACCAACCAGGCTTCTATCCCCCATTGCTTGCCCCCTTTACCATAGGAACTTGATTCTGAATATTGCCCTGAAAACTCTCCATGTAACATGGTGCCTTTACATACAAAGTTCTGCTAGCTGCACCATGTCAGTCACAAGCCATTTGAAAGCCAATGTAAGATCCACATGACCCCACCACAGATGTATTGTCACACATCTGCACACAACTGCTCTAGGCCCACTACTCAGCAGGCTCCAACTTACTGGCATCTCTGTTCTACACAATTTTCATGAAACGCAGTCAATGAAGGCATTTTCTGGTACACTCATGATCAGCAACAGGACATCCAAAGGTTCTCCAGTGCCACCTGGTCATGGGAATTTCAATATTTGGTGGTAGTTATCTAGCCATTTTTGAAGGATGAAGTTGGAGGCACTGTGGGTTTAAATTTATTCAGGAGCCATTAAATATTGAGTAAGCTCATTTCGATGAAAGCTCTGGAGAACTCTCACAGGAAAGGCTTCCCAAAGAGTGGCCCAAGGTCACATGAAGCCAGGCCCATTGAGGTCTACAATGTGAGGTCCATGTGTGTTTTGACTCTCAACTATGGCTGTCAAGTCTTTCAAAATAAAATCATGTGATATCCTTGCTGAGATTCTCAGTGCTCTGTGGACAGGAACCCTGGGCTTAGATCTCAGTTTCCAAGGGTGACTCTCATGCATGGCCTGCTAAAATCCCAACACAATTCATGGCAATACTTCTCTGAGGTCAGTTCCAGAACTCAGTCTCTAAGGTAAATCACACCTGAGTTCATTCCCAGGTGGACCCAGTCATCTCTTCCAAATGCCACACAAATGACCACAATTAAAACCAAAACACTCCCACATGGCCCTCATCTTCTTCCATATAGACACACATCATAACCACTGGCTGGTGGTTTTCATGAGTTGCGCAGCCTAAGACAGTATCCAAAATAAGCTCCCTTGCCCCTCATTTGCCTAAAGTCATGGTGGCCTGGACACCCTTCTGGTGAACCATGAGTGATCAAAAAGGCTTGCTGTTAATACTGCTTCGATTTTCCAATTTTAGGCCTACTGACTCTTGGGTTTAGATTCTTAATGTTAAATGGAGTCATGAGAAAAACCAAGCACCTCTGGGCTAGCATCTTCAGGGCTTTGAAAAACTCATTTGACCAAAAAGATCTTGATTCTCACTTGATGGAGGTCAGGATCCTTAGAAGAATTCGAGAGACTTCATCCACAATGACTGCTCTTTTGGCCATTTTGGTTTTGGATACACAAGAGATCTTTCTTTAGATCCCTCAGGTTCTGAGAATCTAGGCCACAGCCTCACAGGGGGCCAAGAGCCTGAATCAGACACATCCCATTCCAAAGCAATTAAGCAAAGAGCCACAGGTGATGCCCATTTATTTCCATTTGAAAACTGTTTTCTTCATGCTTCACAAAGGGGTGGCCTGAGGCAAAGATGTTCCTGACATTCAGTGAAACAGAACAATAGGTAAGCAAAATTTCCAAAGCAGGGTTTCTCCACTGAGACTTTCCTGGTCACACTGATATCTGAGTTTTCTGAGATGCTCACCATTCCCTTCAGCTATGTAGTACATGGCCATGTCACAGAGCTTGGAGGTGGTAAATATTTTGGACACAAAACCATCAGTCTATTCTGGAGAGTGCCCACAATTCAGGAAGAAAACAGGAACTTAGGAAGATAGTAGGTGTTGCCCATCTATAATACAAGCCACAGTCCATTCATAAATCGGGCAGGATGAATGCTGAGAAGATTTCAACTAGACAGGACTCATCCATTGATGCATTTTCTTTTCTAATGTCTACAACCAGGGGCACAGTGGGATACACTGATATCCAAACACATGCCTTGTCAAACGACTTACTACAAACAGGTCCCGCCAAAACAAACAAACCGCCATTCCTATCTATTCTCAGAACATGAGACAAATTCACAAATCCCCACCCACACCCATAAAGACACCTCCTTCCCCCAAGTTGGTCTGTGACTATCTGGAGTTTCCACTGACTCGTGGGCCATAGTATGTTCCAAATAAATGGCCTTCCTGTCTCAGACCTGCTTTCCTTGTGCAACTCTGTGAATTTGTCAGGAGCCAGCAGTGTGCCACTACCTGCTTTCTCAGGAAAAACCCCTCTTCAGAGCTTTCCTGCGTTTTGGACATCCTCACATCAGTAGGTACCAAAAATGAATGTCTGTGTCCTTGGTAAATCCAAACAAGGAGACCACTGGGACTGGGACTGGACTGGCTATGGGTTCCTGTCTTCCTGGATCCCAAGTTCAGAGAGTTCCATCACCAAAGAAGTGATGTGAGGTCACTTCCTTCAGGATCTGATTCAGATCACTGCCTTGGCAACCTCTTTGTCCTAACAGTTGCTTCCAAGGCTACCATGAGAAAGAGGCTGCCCCTACTTCCTGTGACACTTTCACAAGTTAAAATGCTATATCAACCATAGGCACCCGGGAGCAGCTCTCCACACAGGCCTGGTTTGGTCCATCTTCTCTACATTAAAAAGAGAGAGGCTGATTCAGAAACAACCCTTCATTCTGACCATGTTGTTTGCCAGGGAAGATGACTTTTGCTCTCTCAGGTCCTTCATAGCTGCCTACGTCTTCTCCAGTGATCATTTCTGCATGGAACTTTGTGGTTCTCAGCAGGTGGAAGATCCCCTACATTCCTATATTGTAAGACCAACTCTGTCCCTGCTCGTCTGTAAAGTTAGATTGAGGGAACAGTGTATGGTTAGGGTTAATAACATGTTCGATTTGGGTTAGAAATTATTCTGCTGGATGAATAATTGTACAAGAATAATGAGGTGAAATGTATGTAGGAAAACAGAAATCTAAGTAAAATTTGAAGCCCAGAAGGGGATTGGGCTTCAAGGGATTGTGATACTTAGCATTGGGATCAAGGGATTGTCATACTTAGCATTGAATTATGTTCTGCAGAGATGTCTCAGAGAGATCGATACACAATGGCATAAGACCCTGTACCTTGGATTATTGAATGTAGAAGAGAACATCCAGTCAGAAAGCGTTAATAGGTAGGATTAGGAAGATAGTCAGTAGGTTTAGGAGGAAGAGTGAGTATAGGATTTGGAACAAAAGTTTCTTAGCAATAGGGTTTCGATTAGAGTGCGAATGGAAATGTCAGCACATGTGAAGAGTCAGTCACAATGATGAACTGGGGAAAATATGTAGGAAAGCAATCAATAGAGACATTATGAAATCAGGAAAAGTATAAAGTGAGAGAAAGGATTAGATGTTTTCAACAGGGTTGAATTAGAATATATAATCTTAGGAAGAAACAAATATATTGTCACAAATAGGATTGATTTTTGAGAGCATTAGGCAACTTGGACATGGATGTTTTTAGTAATCCATATTCACTTTACATTTAGGCTTTGGTACAAACATAAGCGTGACATTTTCTTTTTGTGTCAAAATATTACTGTGATAAAATGTATATGTAGATAAGGTGACATGAGTATTTCTTCCATCATTTCTGAGACCAATAATTTGAAGACGTATAAATTAGTATTGGGTTTACAAAGAGGTGTACCCTGTGTCTATGAATATAAAGAAAAAGCATGAATAGACTGTACAGTGAATAAATAATATAACTGGTTTCAATTTAAATCATGGATTGAATTGATATCTGAAAATATATAAGAAATATTATATTGATACAAAATCATTCATTCCAACCAGTTATACATCTAATGGTAATATTGGGGTTATGGATTATCATGAGGGGTGTGTGAGTTTTGCTTCAAAAGTGATTATGGAAATCGAAAATAATGTATTTGGAAAGAAGTCTCATGAGAAGACCAGTCAAGAAACATGGAGGAATACATGTGTTTCGAAGCAGAAAATGATTGAAAGTGAAACAAATGCCTATAATTTTGTAACTTGTGGATGAAATATATATTTTATAATGTGCATAAACTGAAGAAATAGTAAAATACCAGTGGTGAATAAGAATGAACATAAAAATACACATCATGTCCCATAGGAATCTACTTGCATTAATGAGAAACTGGGTCAATTATTGCAGAAATATTAGGATTTGTATTCACGATTCACTGAAGTTAATTTTCAGTAATAGGAAACAAATAGTATTTCAGGTGGTTGAATATTTCCGAGAATAATCTTGTGAAATGTTGACTATAAATCCACATACATGAACTAGAATGAAATTAAGGAGTGTATACTAAGACACATATATTTAATATTTTAAAACATCTGGAGTGTGTATACACACACACACACACACACATTAAAAAGTAGTAGTATATATGCCAATCGAAATTCATCATGAAATATATATCATCCACAGATCGAAAAATATTCATTTTCCTGAACATGGAATTATGTATAATATTGTTCAACTAGGAAGCTCACAGAGAGGATGAATTTTCAGATCCCACAGTGTTTAGGAGGAGTGATCACTTCTCACAATTTGTATCTGCCAAGTCAGACACCTGACAAGAATGTACGTGTGATACCAGGTAGGATTCTATATATGCATATAAAAATAGATGTGCTGAATAGGCTACATAGAATGCGAGAGAGGAATTCACATATTTGTTAACTTTAAAAACACATGGAGAACTATATCAATTACAAATTGACTAGATTTATAACACCAACACTTTGTCACGGAAAAGCCGTGTCCAACTATACACTATGCCTCCTCTGATATGCTTGTATTTCTATTCTGTTTGAGTTATTTTTCTCCATCATATTAGGATTAGTAGTCAGAGTATAGTAGGTTATGGGTTAGTGTCAGGGATTCAGTATTTCAAGTAGAAAATAGGAAAATGAATCTAATATGCATGAAAATATGTGCTACAAAAAATATTCCCACTCTCATCCAGAAGAATGCCTTGAAATTATCTTCGCCCCTAGTATGACACAATTAGAGGAGAAGAGTTAGAAAATATGTGAATACATATCTGGACTGGAAAATGCTTAGCATTACACAACTATGGAGGTGGTAGAACAGTTTCCAAAAGTAAAGGACAGTGTAAACCCTCCACAAACATGGAGCTATGCTGGCCTAAAGACTTCTTGAGAAACTGCCTCTGAGTTTGGGTAGTTGAAATATATGTTGTTGTCAGGAGCTTAACTTCCTTTGTAGTGAGACCATCAAAGTTTGGTCTGCATCTATGTGACCTGGAGGACATGGTTTCTTATTTTCCAATGAACATGAGGCTGCAGTGCTGAATTCACTCTTTGTAGCTAAACTGTGGTCACTGGGGGCTAAGTGTCTCCCCATGTGGACTTTGAAGCCATTTGGTCATCCTCCACTTTTCCTGGTGTTTCTTGCTGCTGCACTGGGTGTTTTGTATTTGCTTCACGACATACAAGGAATTCAACTGGGAAACAGTGCTGGAGGGAGTCCTGTAACATGTGGTGGGTCAGGGTCTGCAGGAGAATGCCCCAACTTGGCTTCTATCCCACATTGCTTGCCCCCTTGACCATACCAACCTGATTCTGAACATTGCCCTGAAACCTCTCCATATTACAAGATGCCATTTCATATAATGGTCTGCTGGCTGCACGAAGTCAGTCACAAGCAATTTGGAAGCCAATGTAATATCCACATGGCCACCCACAGATGTATTATCACACACCTGCACACCACTGCTCTAGGCCCACTACTCAGCACGCTCTAACTTACTGGCATCTCTGTTCTACACCATTTTCAAGAAACCCAGTAAATCAAGGCACTGTCTGGTACACTCATGATCAGCAATGGGACATCCAATGGTTATCCAGTGCCACCTGGTCATTGGGAATTTCAAAAATTTTATGATATTTATCTATCCATTTTTCAAGAATGAAGTTGAAGGCACTTTGTGGTTTCCATTCATCCTGGAACCATTAAATGGTGAGGAAGCTCATTTCAATGAAAGCTCTGAGGAACTCTCACAGGCAAGGCTTCCCAGAGTGTGCCCAAAAGGTCACATGAAGAAAGGCCCTTTAAGGTCTATAATGTGAGGTCCTTGTGTGTTTTGACTCTTAACTGTGGCTGCCAAGTTTTTCAGAATAAAATCATGTGATATCCTTGCTGAGATTCTCAGTGCTCTGTTGAAAGCTTTCCTGGGCCTAGATCTCAGGTTTCAAGGGCGACTCTTATGCATGGCCTCCTACAATCCCAACACAACTCATGGCAATACTTCTCTGAGGTCAGTTTCAGAACTCAGTTTCTAAGGGGAATCACACCAGAGTTCAAGCCCATGTGGACCCAGTCATCTATTCCAAACGCCACAAAAATGACCACATTTGAAACCAAAACATTCCCACATTGCCCTTATCTTTAACCATATAAACACTCATCATTAACTCTGGCTGCAGGTTTCCAAGAGTGGCGCAGCCCAAGACAGTGTCCAAATAATGCACCCTTGCCCCTGATATGTCCAAAGTAAGGGTGGCCTGTTCACCCTTCTTATGAACCAGGAGTGATCAAATAGGCCTGCCATAAATACTGCTCTGCTTCTCCAATTTGAGGCCTACTGACTGTCAGGTATAGATTCTTTATGTGATTTGGCATCATGAGACAACCCAAGCAGTTCTGCAGGAATTTGAAGAACTCATTTGATCCAAAGGATCCCTATTCTCACTTGATGGAGGTCAGGAACCAAACAGAAGAAGTCAAGAGACTTCATCCACAATGACAGATTTTTTGCCATTTTGGTTTGGATGCACACATGGGATCTTCTTTAGATCTATCAGGAGCTGAGAATTTTAGCCACAGCCTCAAACAGGGCTTAGTGTCTGATTAAGACACATCCCTTTCCAGAGCAATTAAGCAAAGAGCCACAGGTGATGCCCATTCATTTCCATTTGAAAACTATTTCTTCAGGCTTCACAAAGGGGTGGCCTGAGGCAAAGACCTTTCTGACATTCAAGGCAACAGAAACATAGATAAGCAAATGGAGCCAAGCAGGGTTTCTCCACTGAGACTTTACTGGTCACACTGGTATCTGAGTTTTCTGAGATGTTCCCATTCCCTTCAGCTATCAAGGACATGGCCATGTCACAGAGTTTGGAAGTGGTACATATCTTGGACAATAAACCATGATACTATTCTGGAGAGTGGCCAGAATTCAGGAAGAAAACAGCAACTTAGGAAGTTAGTAGGTGTTTCCCATCCATAAGGCAAGCAACAGTCCATTAATCAATTGTGCAGGATGAATGCTGTGAATCTTTCTACTAGACAGGACACCTCCATTCATGCATTCTCGTTTCTAATGTCTAAAACCACGGACACAGTGGCTACACAGACATAGAAACACTCGCCTTGTCTAAAGACTTACTAGAAAAAGTCGACTCCAAACCAAGCCAACCACCTTTCCTACCTATTCTCAGAACATGAAACAAAACCACAAACTCACACCCACAACCAAAAAGGCACCTCCTTCCCAAAAATAGGTCTTTAACTATCTGGAGTGTCCTCTGACTGGTGGGCCATACTATGTTCCACTCGAAATGGCCTGTCCGGTCTCAGATCTTGTCTCCTTGGCCAACTCTGTTATTCTGGGAGGAGCCAGTGGTTAGCCACAACCTGCTGTCTCAAGAAAGGCCCCTCTTCAGAGCTCTACTGGCATTTGGCCATCCTCACATCACTAGGTACCAAGAAGGTCTGACTCTGTACTTGGTAAATCCAAACAAGTGAGCCCACTGGGACTGGGACTGGGACTGGCTCTTGGTGCCTGGCTTCTTGCATCCCAATTTCAGAGAGTTCCATCACCAAGAAAAAGAGGTATGTCACTTTCTTTGGAACTGAATGAGGCCACTGCCTTGGCAACAACTTTGTCCTAACACTTGCTTACAATGGTCCCATGAGTTGGAGGGTGCCCCTACTTCCTGTGACAATTTGACTAGTTAGAATGGTATATCAAAATAGACACCATGGAACAGCTCTCCACGAAGGCCTGGTTAGGTCCATCTTCTCTACATTAAGAAGAGAGAGTCTGATGCATACACATCCCTTCGTCCTGTGCAGGTTGTTTGCCATGGAAGATGGCTTTTGCTCATTCAGGTCCTTCATAGCTGCCTACATCTTCTCCAGGGATAATTTCTACATCGAACTTTGAGGTTCTCAGCAGTTGGAAGATCACCTACATCCCTTATTGAAAGAATAGCCCTGTCCCTGCTCTTTTGTAATGTTAGAATGAGGCAACAGTGTATGGTTAGGGTTAATAACAGGTTCGATTTGGGTTAGGAATCATTCTGCGGGATGAATAATGGTATTGGGAACCTGCAATATATAGAAATATAGTGGTTAAATATAAGTATGGAAACAGAAATCTAGGTAAGATTTGAAGCTCAGAAGTGCATTGGGCAATAGATTGGGACACGTAGCTTTGAATTACGTTCTGCATACATATTTCAGAAAAATCGATATACAATGGCATAGGACCTTGTACCTCGGATGATTGAATGTAGTAGAGTACATCCACTGAAAAAGGGATAGTCGATAGGATGAGGAAGATAGTCAGTATGTTTCGGAAGAAGATAGAGTATAGGATTTGGACCAAAGTTCATTAGCAATAGGGTTTTGGTTAGAGAGTGAATGTCAATGTCAGCACATGTGAAGGGTCAGTCACAATGTTGAACTGGGAAAAATATGTAGGAAAGTAGATATCAATAGAGACATTAGGAAATCAGGCAAAGTATAAAGTGAGTGAAAAAACTAGACACTTCCAACAGTTTTGAGGTTGAATATATAATCTTAGGAAGAAACAAAAATGTGGTCACCAATAGGATTGACATTTGAGAGCATTAGGCAACCTGGATATGGATGTTTTTAGTAATCCATGTTCAGTTTCCATTTAGGCTTTGGTACAATCATACGTGTGACTTTTGCATTTTGTGTCCAGAATATTACTGTGGTAACATGCATATGTTGATCAGGTGACATGAGTATTTCTTCCACCATTTCTGGGAGCAGTATTTAGAAGACGAATAAATTAGTATTGGGCATACTAAGAGGTGTACCCTGTGTCTATGAATATAGAGATAATGCATGAATAGACCATATAGGGAATAAATAATATAACTGGTTCCACTTTAAATAATGGATTAAACTGATATCAGAATATATATAAGAAATACTATATTGATATGAAATCATTCCTTCCAACCAGTTATACATCTAATGGTGATATTATAGTTATGGTTTATCATGAAGTGAGTGTCAGTTTTGCTTCAAAAGTGATAAAGGAAATCAAAAATAATGTATTTGGAAAGAAGTCTCATGATAAGACCAGTCAAGAAACCTGGAAGAATCCATGTGTTCTGAAGCAGGAAGTGATTGAAAGTGAAACAAATGCCTATAAGTTTGCTAACTTGTGGATGAAATATATATCCTATGATGTGCACAAATTGAAGAAATAGTAATGTACCAGTGTTGAATTAAAATAAATTTCAAAATACACATCATGTCACATAGGAATGTACTTGCATTGATGTTAAACTGGGTCAGTTACTGTAGAAGTATTAGTATTTGTATGCAACATTAACTGAAGTTAGTTTTCAGTACTGCAAACAATATGTATTTCAGGTGGATGAATATTTCTGAGAATGATCTTGTGAAAAGTTGATTATAAATCCATATACATGAACATGAATGAATTTAGTGAGTGTATATAAGACACATATATTTCATATTTTGAAAAATCTGGAGAGTGTATATATATATATATACAAAAAAAAAACACACAGAGACAATAAATTAGCAATCGAAATTTATCATGAAATATATATCTTCCACAGATGCAAAATTATTTCTTTTAGAACATGGATTTATGTATAATGTTGTTCTTCTAGGAAACACACCCCTAGGTTAAATTTTCAGTTCCAACAGAGTTTAACAGGAGTGATCATTTCTCACAAATTGTATTTGCCAAATTAGCCTCCTCACAAGAATGTAGGTGTGATACCAGGTAGTGTTCTATATGTGCATTTAAAAATACATGTGCTGAATAGGCTACAGAGAAAGGGAGAGAGGAATTCACACATTTGTTAACATTAAAAACACATGGAGAACTATTTCAATTAAAAATTGACTAGATTTATAACACCTACAATTAATCATGCAAAAAACAAGTCCAACTATACACCATGATTCCTCTGAACTGCTTGTATTCCTATTCTGTTTGTGTTATTTTTCTCCATCATATTAGGAGTAGTAGTCAGAGTTTATTAGGGTATGCGTTAGTGTCAGGGATTCAGTATTTCGAATGGAAAATTGGAAAATGACTCTAAAGGGTATGCAAATATGTGCTACACAAAAATGTTCACACTCTCATCCAGAAGATTGCCTTGGCATTACCTTAGTTCCAAGTAAGATACAATAAAGGAGAAAAGTTAGAAAATCTGTAAATACATATCAGGAATAAAAAATGCTCAGGAGTTCACAAACTTGTAGGTGGTAGAGGAGTTTCCAATAGTAAGGGACAGGGTAAACACTCCACAAACATTGAGCTCTGCTTGTGTAAAGACTTCTTGAGAAACTCTCTGAGGTTGGGCTCTTAAAATACATGTTGTTGTCAGGAGCTTTAGCTTCCTTTGTTGTGTGACCATCAAATCTGGGTGTGCAAATATGTGACCTGAAGGACATTGTTTCTAATTTTCCAATGAAAATGAGGCAGCAGTGCTGAATACTCTTTTTGTAGTTAAACTATGGCCACTGGGGTGTAAGTGTCTCCCCGGGTTGACTGTGAAGCCATTTGGTCATCCTCCAATTTTCGTGGTGTTTCTTGCTGGTGCACTGGGAGTTTGGTATTTGCTTCATGAAATACAAGGAGTTCAACTGGGACACAGTGCTGGAGGGAGTTCTGTCACGTGTGGAGGGACACGGTCTGCATGAGAATGCACCAAACAGGATTCTGTCCCACATAGGTTGCCCCTTTGTCCATAGCAACCTGATTCTGAACATTGCCCAGAAACCTATCCATATAACAAGATGCCTTTACATATAAGGGTCTGCTGGCTGTACCCTGTCAATCACAAGGCAATTGGAAGCCAATGGCAGATCCACATGCCCCAACACACATGTTTTTTCACACACCTTCACACCACTGCTCTAGGCCCACTAAAGAACAGGCTCCAACTTACTGGCATCACTGTTCTACACAATTTTCATGAAACCCACTCAGTCAAGGCACTGTCTGATACACTCATGATCAGCAACAGGACATCCAAAAGTTTTCCAGTGCCACCTGGTGATGGGAATTTCAAAAATTTCATGGTATTTATCAAGCCATTTTTCGAGGATAAAGTTGGAGGCTCTGTGGGTTTCAATTCATTCAGGAACCATTAAATGTTGAAGAAGCTCATATCAATGAAAGATCTTGAGAACACTCACAGGCAAGGCTTCCCAAAGAGTGGCCAAAAGGTCACATGAAGTCAGGCCCATTGAGGTATACAATGTGAGGTCCATATGTGTTTTGACTCTCAACTGTGGCTTTAAAGAATTTCAGAATAAAATCATGTGATATCCAGGCTGAGATTCCCAGTGCTGTGGGCAAAGCCACCCTGCACCTAGATCTCCCTGCACCACAATTAATACCTGAGATGTTGGTTGCATGGCCTAGTAAAATCCAAACACAATTCATGACAATACTTCTCTTATGTCACTTCCAGAATTCAGTCTCTAAGGGGAATCATACCAGAGTTCAAGCCCAGGTGGACCCAGTCATCTGTTCCAAGCGCCAAACAAATTACCACAATTCACAACAAAATGCTCCCACATGCCCCTTATCTTATTTCATGTAGACACTCATCATAACATCTGGATGGAGGTTTCCATGAGGGGCACAGCACAAGACAGTGTTCAAAATAACCTTTCTTGCCCCTCATTTGCCTAAAGTCAGTGTGGCCTGGAAATCCTGACTGTGAACCAGGAGTGATCAAATACGCCTGCCGTTAATACTCCTTGGCTTCTCCAATTTGATGCCTACTGACTGTGGGGTTTAGATTCTTTATGTAAACTGGATTCATGAGAAAACCCAAGCACCTATGGGCTAAACTCTGCAGGGCTTTAAAGAACTCATTTGACCCAAAGGATCCCTATTTTCACTTGATGGATGTCAGGAATCTTAGAGAAGAAGGTGAGAGTCTTCATCCACAATAACTGCTCTTTTGGCCATTTTGGTTTTGGATGCACCCATGAAATCTTTCTTTAGATCCATCAGGTGCTGAAAATCTAAGCCACAGCCTCACACAGGGCCAAGAGGCTGATTCAGACACATCCCTTTCCAATGCAATTAAGCAAAGAGCAAAACACACACAGACATTATAAAGTGGCAATATATATGCCAATTGAAATTCATGATGAAATATATATCGTCCACAGATCCAAAAATATTAATTTTACTGAACATGGATTTATGAATAATGTTGTTCAACTAGAAAGGTTACCCTTAGGTTGAATTTTAAGATCCAATAGCGTTTAGGAGGAGTGATCTCTTGTCATCATTTGTATCTGCCATGTCAGCCACCTCACAAGAATGTATATGTGATACCAGGTAGGATTCTATATGTTTATATAAAAATACATGTGATGAATAGGCTACAGAGAAAGGGATAGAGGAATTCACATATTTATTAACTTAAAAAAACACAAGGAGAACTATTTCAATTAAAAATTAACTAGATTTATAACACCTACTCTACATAATGCAAAAGGCAAGTCCAACTATACACCATGCCTCTTCTGAACTGCTTGTATTTCTATTGTGTTTGTATGCACTGTGGGTTTCAAGAACCATTAAATGTTGAGGAAGCTCATTTGAATGAAACTCTGGAGAACTCTCATAGGCAAGGCTTCCCAAAGAGTGACCAAAATGTTAGATATAGCCAGGCCCATTGAGGTCTACAATGTGAGGTCCATGTGTGTTTTGACTCTCAACTATGGCTACCAAGTCTTTAAGAATAAAATCATGGGATATCTTGGCTGAAATTCTCAGTGCTCTGTGGAAATCCACCCTCGGCCTTGATCTTAGTTTCCAAGGGCGACTCTCATGCTTGGCCTCCTAAAATATCACCACAATTCATGGCAATACTTCTCTGAGTTCAGTTCCAGAAGTCAGTCTCTAAGGGGAATCACACAAGAATTCAAGCCCAGGTGGACCCACTCATCTCTTCCAACCGTCACACAAATGACCACAATTAATACCAAAACACTCTCACATGGCCCTCCTCTTCTTCTATAAAGGCACTCATCATAACATCTGGCTGGAGGTTTCCATGAGGGGCACAGCCCAAGACAGTGTCCCAAATAAGCTCCCTTGCCACTCATTTGCCTAAATTCAGGGTGGCTTGGACACCCTTCTTGTGCACCAGGAGTGATCTGAAAGGGTAAAATAAATTGAAATTAAAGTGTAAAAGTTGAAGTGTAAAAGACTGGGTTTTGTAAAGTTTCTAAGCTGCAAGGCCTGAGTTAAAATGTAAAGGACCAGGTATTGTTAAGTTCCTATGCTACATGCAAAACCTGAAATTCCTGTAGCTTGTAGTACAATTCCCGACTGCCCAGTAAATATTCCCCCTGACCGCCTGGTTATTTAATAACCTAGGACCCTGTGTGGCCTGGCACATAGGCATTGCAAGGACTAAAGCAATCTGTTTGAATGTGTACCTCGCTTTAGAACTGACCTATCACTCCTGCCTCACCTGTTCCTGCCAATGAATGAACTAATCATGTTTAGGAATTGTTGTTTGATTTTTCTGCGGTGTATGTTGATTTCTTAAAGGAGACTGTGATATATGTAAAGTCCCGCCCTCCCCAAAAAGTGTACTTAAGCACTGCTCAACCCCTGCTCGGGGCTCTGGGCTGCTCTCCCTTCTTGAGTGAGCACGTAGCCCCAGCATGCTGGATTGGATCCTCAATGAACGCCTTTTTCTGTTGCATGAGCCGCGGTCTCTTGGTGGTCTCTTTCTCCGACGTTCACCGGATCCTTACATTTGGTGCGTTGGCCGGGAATCACGCAGCATAGGACAAGGACACCCCAACAGACCCCTCTGGGGGTAAGTAAGGCGCTTCTTTCCATTTTTCCTTGCGATCGCTCAGAGCTTTTTGTTCAGGTTCCGTTTTTCCGTTTTTGGTTTGGGTTGGCAGAGTGGCTGCCAGCGGAGAACGTAAGTTCCCCCTGTCAGTGGTGGACAAACGTGTCCTAAAGCCACAGACCACGTCCTTGCAAGGGATGCCTTGGAGGACTCAGGGAGTGATGGATGTGCCCTCATTAGGTGAGGAGGGACGGATGAGCCCACATTAGGTGACTCTGCTGCCAACCCATCATATCTTGCTGGCTACTTTTTTCTCTCAGGTTGAATTCACTGTCTGGCTTTGTGGTCTAACCCATCAGGTTTTTCCAGTTACTAGGTTCTAATCTTTACTTCTGAACTCGTGTTAAATGTACCCTGTGTGTACATGTTTGTGTCACGTTTGTATTGTCCTTGTCTCTGTTTGAGAAACTCTCATTATTGGACAAAGCCATTCCATGCCTCTGTCTTTGAAGCCTTTCCTGGTCCCTGCCTCCAATCCGACACCGTCACCCAGGATCCTATCACTCAAACCTTCTACTCCTTCCCCTCTTCCCTCCATTCTCCCTGAGTCACAAGATTGTAGATCTTGGGGTTGTGAACAAACGGGAGCTGCATGATGGTCTTTGTGTGTCTTTTTATCTGTGTTTCTGTTAAATGTGATGGCATTGTTTGGACTGATGCAGAGTCCCGAGTTCCAACCTGCCTTACATATGTGGAAGTTACTTTAGCTAAATTTTAAACTAATGCTTCTCCTGTGAGGGACCAAAAGTCAATAGAACCGCCAGTTTTTCTGTTCTCACCTTTTGCACCTCTCTTAGCTATGTTTTAAAGAACTTTGATAAACTTTACTCCCCTTTGTTAAGCAAGATTACGGAAGCAGTGATTTCTTTTCTTCCAGTAGTTGGCTTGAGCATGCCCACTGCAGAGGGAAATTTCTGGGGTCAAAGAACATTGATATCTCGCTTAAACTTTTCTCAAAACCCTGTCCTCATTATTAAATTGGCATTAATTGGCTTTGGGATGGGAACCAAGCCTTCAGTCATAAATTTTGACACCCCAGAGGGGACTTTAAATAAACCCCACTCTGCCCTCTTGGGGAAGCCTAGCACTCAAAACAACTGCAAGCAGAGGATGAAATTTTTGGGAGCTGACTACTGCAAAGTTGGGAAACATAGAATATGCCTGGTGCCTGGGGTCAAAGCAAACCAGAGGAACTAATCCTGTAAGTAAATGGTGAGGCTAAGGGACTCCCAGCAGCTGACAGAGCCATTTTGCTGTGGGGAACTCCCTTATTCCTTACGTGCACTTTAAGGATTTCTCCACCTCTGTTTACTTAACAAAAGGGACAATGAATGCATTAATATGTTGATATTATAGATTGTTTCTTGGGGATGATCTAGGGTGAATGTGTATCTAAAAATGATTTTTTTTTTATTTTAACCATCTCGTATCTAAATGGGTTTCTAAAGCATTGCACTATGTTACAGTTAAAAGTTGGGTTTAAACAATTGTTTTGTTTGATTTCAGGTAGTTCATGCTAGGAAACTTAAATACTTAGGATAAAAAATAATTAAAGAGTTTTAATTTTGAACTAGGCAGCCTGAAAAAATTTCACTAGATATACCAGTGCATTAACTTGGGAAGAGATAATAAATTATGATATGGTATCTATTCCCATCAGTGTGTAAGATTTTAAAAAATGGTACTAAATTAAAACGTTGGTCTGGCTTATTGAAATGACATTAATTAGCAACAGTCTTGGAAATTTTTAAAGCTTAATTTTGGATACACATGGTAGTGTGTGGTTCTTTTTAAAAATTTTTCAGCCAATTTAATGTAACTTAATACTATTAGAAACTTCATAACAAAGAAAGGGGCTTAACGATCCTATAGAAACTTCTTCTGATGGTGGCTTTAATATTATCAAAAAATGATCCTATTTTCAGTTTTGTGTGAGCAAGTTTTTCTAGTGTAGAAAAATCTAAAGATATAAAATTTTGAGAATTACATCTTAAACTTGCATCAAAATTTTCAACATCCAAACCTGGAAATTATGACTTATAGCTAAAATGCCTTAGGCCTGAGGTTTCTGCTACGAATTCCAGTCTTTTCAGTTTTCCAGACCTCAGCCAGGACTTAAGTTGATATGCAAATAAAAGAAGCCTGCAGCACTCAGCAGGAGACAGATAAAAAAGAGTAAATGTGTCTTTTTACCTGAACTCAAACTATACCTAACCAAAAAATTATATTATACGGTATTTACTAATTACTGGCCAGTCATCTTTTTTAGGACTCTTGCTTTTCTTAGATTCTGTATTTTTTTTTTTGAGCTCATGATCTTGATTCTGCTGATGGGTTAATGTTTTCTGATCAGTTCTATTTTTGATCGACTCTGGAGTTTTTAGCATTTCAATGGAGATTTCACCTGAAAAAGCTACATGGCTTTTACTATTGTGTTATGTGTTACATTTGTGTTACGTGTTGTATGTTGGTATGTCTGTATGTGTGTATGTCCATATATCATGCAGTGATATGACAATTGACAGATGAGGAGCACTCATGAAAAATTTAGAATGTATCCAAATGTCTTTGATTCACGTGATTCATATGTTTTAATTCAAATTGGGTAAACAGATAAAAATAAAGATGTCTTTAAAATTAGGCCTATAAGTTTTCTAGGTTTTCAAAAAGGCCCTAATAAAATGTAGATGTCTATAAAATAATCTGCCTAAATTCAGAAATTTACAAGTATTGTATTGAAATGTGAACAGAAAGAGGTTAGTAGATGAAAAAGAGAAACTAAAAGGTTCCAGATATAGATCTAATAGAGGAAAAACGTGTTTCTGGATAAGAGAGTCTATATGATTAAGTAATTAAAAGGGTTTAAGTAAATAATAAAAAAAGGTGTGTGTAACTTGGTTATATGTGTAAGTTTTGAGCAAGTAATCTTAAAAAATTAAACAGCTGGTAAAACAAGTACTGTTTTTATAAAATTGTGCCATGTTATTTCTTTAAAATCTAAACTTGTTTAATACAAAAACATCAATGTAATTGTGGTGTCAATGTGTTCATATCTTCCAGGTATACAAGTCTGTAAGGTAGAAGCTTCCAAAGACCATTGTATCAAGCTGGTGTTCTAAGGTTGTATGGTAATTCTAGGCTTAAAAGAAAAACATTTTGGAGATTTATGTATATCATTTGTGTTCTATAATTGGACTTGTTATCAATAAGATATGTACAGTTCCATGTTACTTTTTACACTGAGATACAATCTAAAAGTATTTTTAACTTAATGAGAGCCAAATCTGTAAAGGTTTTATTGTAAACACAAAGGTAATGCCCATTCATTTCCATGTGAAAACTGTTTTCTTCAGGCTTCACAAAGGGGTGGCCTGAGACAAAGACTTTCCTGATATTCAGGGCAACATAAAAATAGGTAATCAAAAGGCCCAAAGCAGGGTTTCTCCACTGAGACTTTACTGGCTACACTGATATCTGAGTTTTCTGAGATGCTTGCCATTCCCTTCAGCTATCCAGTACATGGCCATGTCACAGATCTTGGAAGTGGTTCATATATTGGACACAAAATCATGAGCCTATTCTGGAGAGTGGCCAGAATTCAGGAAGAAAACAGGAACGTAGGAAGATATTTGGTGTTGCCCATTGATAAGGCAAGCCACACTCCATTTATAAATTGTGCCGGATGAATGCTGGGAAGTTTTCTCCTTGAGAGAATGCCTCACCCATTGAGGCATTCTCTTTTCTAAAGTCTACAACCACGGACACAGTGGGATACACAGACCTAAAAACACTCGCCTTGTCAAAGGACTAACTAGAAACACTCCACTCCAAACCAAACACACCCCCTTTCCTAACTATTCTCAGAACAAAAGAAAAAACCACAAACCCATACCCACAAACACAAAGGCACCTCCTTCCCCCAAGTAGGTCTGGAACTATCCAGAGTGTCCTCTGACCGGAGGGCCATACTATGTTCCCCAGAAATGGTCTGTCCTGTCTCAGATCTGGGCTCCTTGGTCAACTCTGTGAAGTTTTCAGGAGCCAGCAGTGAGCCTCTACCTGTTTTCTCCAGAAGGGCCCCTCTTCAGAATTTTTCTGGAATTTGGCCATTCTCACATAAGTAGGTACCACAAAAGACTGACTCTATCCTCGGAAAATCCAAACAAGTGAGAACACTGGAACTGGTGCTGGGACTGGGTCTTGGTGCCTGGCTTCCTGGAACCCAAATTTGGAGAGTTCCATCAACAAGGATGTGAGGTGAGGTCACTTCCTTTAGTAACTGAATGAGGTCACTGCCTTGGCAACCAATTTGTCCTAACATTTGCTTCCTAAGGTCTCATAACATGGAGGATGTCCCTACTACCTGTGACACTTTCACAAGTTAGAATAGTATAGAAACCATAGTCACCTGGGAACAGCTCTCCACAAAGGCCTAGTTTGGTTCATCTCCTCTACCTTAAGAAGAGAGAATCTGATTCAGACACAACCCTTCATCCTGACCAGGTTGTTTGCCATGGAAGATGCCTTTTGCTCTATCATGTCCTTCATAGCTGCCTACGTCTTCTGCAGGGATCATTTCTGCATGGAACTTTGAAGTTTTCAGCAGGTGGAAGATCCCCTGCATTCCTGTATTGTAAGACCAAATCTTTCCATGCTTTTCTGAACACTTAGATTGAGGGAACAGTGTATGGTTAGGGTTAATAATATGTTCAATTAAAACCAAAATACTCCCACATGGCCCTCATTTTCTTCCATGTAGACATTCATCATTACCTCTGGCTGGAGGTTTCCATAAGGGGCGCAGCCCAAGACAGTGTCCAAAATAAGTTCCCTTTCCCCTCATTTTCCTAAAGTCAGGGTTTCCTGGACACCCTTCCTGTAAACCAGGATTGATCAAATAGGCCTGCCAGTAATACTGCTCTGTTTCTTCATTTTGAAGCCTACTGACTGTGAGGTATAGATTCTTTATGTGATTTGGAGTCATGTGAGAACCCAAGCACTGCTGCAGGGCTTTGAAGAACTCATTTGTCTCAAAGGATCCCTCTACTTACTTGATGGACGTCAGGAACCTAACAGAGGAAGCAAGAGACTTCATCCACAATGACTGATCTTTTTGCCATTTTGGTTTTGGATGCACACATGGGATCTTTCTTTAGATCCATCAGGTGCTGAAAATCAAAGCCACAGCCTCTCTCAGAGCCGAAAGGATGATTCAGACACATCCCTTTCCAAAGCAATTAAGCAAAGAGCCACAGGTGATGCTCATTCATTTCCAATTGAAAGCAGTTTTTTTCAGGCTTCACAAACTGGTGGCCTGAGGAAAAGACCTTCCTGACATTCAGGTCAACAGAACAGTAGGTTAGCAAAAGGCACAAAGCAGGGTTTCTCTACTGAGACTTTACTGGTCACACTGATATCCGAGTTTTTTGAGATGCTCCCAATTCCCTTTATCTATCCAGTACATGGCCATGTCACAGAACTCGACAGAGGTCCATATCTTGGACAAAAAAACATGAGCCTATTCTGGAGAGTGGCCAGAATTCAGGAAGAAAACAGGAACTAAGGAAAGAAGTAGGTGTTGCCCATATAAGGCAAGCCACAGTCCATTCATAAATTGGGCAGGATGTGTGCTGAGATGCTTTCTACTAGACAGGACACATCCATTGATGCATTCACTTTTCTAATATCTACAACCACGGAAAAAGTGGGAAACACAAACATAGAAACACTCGCCATGTCAAATGACTTACCAAAAACAGTCCACTCCAAACCAAACATACTGCCTTTCCTACCTATTCTCAGAACATGATACAAAACTACAAATTCACACCCACACCCACAAAGGCACCTCCATTACCCAAGTAGGTCTGTGACTATCCAGAGTGTCCTCAGACTGGTGGGCCTTACTCTGCTCCCTCGAAATGGACTTTCCTGTCTCAGATCAGGTCTCCTTTACCAACTCTGTAAAGTTGTCAGCATCAATCAGTGAGTCACTACCTGCTTTCTCAGGAAAGGCCCCTCTTCAGAGCTTTCCTGGCATTTAGCCATCCACACATCAGTATGTACCAAGAAAGACCGACTCTGTCCTTGGTAAATCCAAACAAGTGAACCCACTGGGACTGGGACTGGGACTGGCTCTGAGTGCCTGGCTTCCTGGATCCCAAGTTCAGAGAGTTCCATCACCAAGGAAGTGAGGTAGGTCACTTCCTTCAGGAACTGAATGAGGTCACTATCTTGGCAACCACTTTATCCTAACATTTGCTTCCAAGGGTCCCATGAGAGAGAGGCTTCCCCTACTTCCTGTGTCACAATCACAAGATAGAATGGTATATAAACCATAGGCACATGTTAACAGCTCTCCACGCAGACCTGGTTTGGTCCATCTTCTCTACATTAAGAAGAGAGAGGCTTATTCAGACACATCGCTTCATCCTGACCAGGTATTTTACCAAGGAAGATATCTGTTGCTCTCTCAGGTTCTTCATAGCTGCCTACATCTTCTCCAGGGTTTATTTCTGCATGGAACTTGAGGTTCTCAACAGGTGGAAGATCCCCTATCTACCTGTATTATAACACCAACTCTGTCCCTGCTCTTCATAAAGTTAAATTGAGGGAACAGTGCATGGTTAGGTTTAATAACATGTTCGATTTGGGTTAGGAATCATTCTGTGAGATGAATAATGGTATTGGGAACCTCCGATATTACAAGCATATATAGGTGTAATATAAGTATGAAAACAGAAATCTAGGAAAGATTTCAAACCCAGATGAACATTGGGCCCTTGATTGGGATACTTAGCTTTGAATAATTTCCGCAAAGTTGTCTCAGATAAATCAATATACAATGGTATAGGACCTTGTACCTTGGATGACTGAATGAGGAAGAGATCGTCCAGACAAAAAGAGATAGTTCGAAAAGTTATTTAGATATAGGGTTTTGGTTAGAGAGTGAATGTAAATGTCAGCATATGTGAAGAGTCAGTCACAGTGATGAACTGGGGAAAATGTTTAGGAAAGCAGATATCAATAGAGACATTAGGAAATCAGGGAAAGTACAAAGTGAGTGATAGGATAAGATGTTTTTAACATGGTTGAGTTTGAATATATAATCTTAGGAAGAAACAAATATGTAGTCACCAATAGGAATGATATTTGAGATCATTAGTTAATCAGGACATGGATGTTGTTAGTAATACATGCTCACATTAAATTTAGGCTTTGGTACAATCATAAGGGTGTCCTTTGCATTTTTTGTCAGGAATATTACTGTGTTGAAATGTAAATGTATATCAGGTGACTACAGTATTTCTTCAACTATTTCTGAAAGCAACATTTTAAGACTGATAAGTTAGTATTGGGGACACAAGTACGTGTACCCTGTGCCTATGATTATAAAGATGATGCCTTAATAGACCATACTGTAAATAAATAATATAACTGGATCAAACTGTAAATAATTGATTGAATTGACATCTGAAAATATATAGGAAATCTTATATTGATATACATAAGTTCATTCTAACCAGTTATACATCTAATGGTAATTTTAGCATTATGGTTTATGATGAAGAGTGTGGGAGTTTTGCTTCAAAAATGATTATGGAAATCGAAAATAATATGTTTGGAAATAATCTCATGCAAAGAACAGTCAAGAAACATGGAGGAATACATATGTTCTGAAGCAGCAAGTAATTGCAAGTGAACCAAATGCGTACAGATTCGTGAACTTGTGGATGAAAAGTATTATCCTATGATGTCCATAAACTGAAGAAATTGTAATGTACCAGTGTTGAATAAAAATGAACTTCAAAATACACATCATGTCCCATAGGATTTTACTTGCATTGATGTTAAACTGGGTCAGTTACTGTACAAATATTAGGATTTGTAAGCACCATTCACCAAAGTTAGTTTTCAGTACTGGGAAATAAATATGTATTTCATGTGGATGAATATTTCTGAGAATAATCTTGTGAAAATTTGATTATAAATCCACATATAGGAACATGAGTTAAATTAATGAGTGTATAATAAGACACACATATTTCATATTTTGAATAATCTGGAGAAAAAAAATATATATATACATATATATAGATACAAACACAGACATTAAAATGTAGTAATATGTATGCCAGTCAAAATTCATTATGAAATATATATCATCCTCATATCCAAAAATATTCTTTTTACTGAGCATGGATTTATGTATAATGCTGTTCATCTAGGAAATTCACCAATATGTTGAATTTTCAGTTCCATCAGTATTTACGGGCAGTGATCTCTTCTCACAATCTGTATCATCCTAAAACAGCAAGCTCACAAGAATGTACGTGTGATACCAGGTAGGATACTAAATATGCATAATAAATTTCATAAGATGAATAGGCTACAGAGAAAGGGAGACAGAAATGTACATATGTGTTAACTTTAAAAACTCATGGAGAAGTATTACAATAAAAAGTTGACTAGATTTATAACACATACACTTGATAAAGCAGAACGCAAGTCCTAGTATACACCATGCCTCCTATGTACGGCCTGTATTTCTATTCTGTTAGGTTTCTTTTTCTACATCATATTAAGATTAGTAGTCAGAGTCTAGTAGGGTATGGGTTAGTGACAGGGATTCAGTATTTCTAATGGAAAATAGGAAAATGAATCTAATGTGTATGCAAATATTTGCTAGACAAAAATCTTCCCACTGTCCTCCAAAACAATGCCTTGATATTTCCTTCGCCACAAGTAATACACAATTAGTGGAGAAGAGTTTGAAAATCTGTGAATATATATCTGGAAAAGAAAATGCTCAGGAGTTCACAACCTTGGAGGTGGTAGAGGAATTTCCAAAAGTAAGGTACAGGGTAAACACTCCACAAACATGGAACTCTGGTGGCCTAATGAGTTTTTGAGAAACTGCCTCTGAGTTTGGGCCCTTGAAAAATTTGTTGTTGTCAGGAGCTTTAGCTTCCTTTGTATTGAGACCATCAAACCTGGGTCGGCATCTATGTGACCTGGATGACATGGTTCCTTATATGCTATTGAACATGAAGAAGAAGTTCTGAATTTTCCCTTTGTTAGTAAACTGAGGACACTGGGGTCTAAGTGTCTAACCATGTGATCTGTGAAGCCATTTGGTCATACTCCACTTTTCGTGGTGTTTCTTACTGCTGCACTGGGAGTTTGGTATTGGCTTCACGTAATACAAGGAGAAAAACTGGGACACAGTGCTAGAGGGAGTACTCTCACGTGTAGTGGGTGAGGGTCTGCAGGAGAATGCACCAACCAGGCTTCTATCCCAAAAAGCTTGCACCCATGTCCATAGCAACCTGATTCTGAACATTGCCCTGAAACCTCTCCATATAACAAGGTCCCTTTACTTGTAAGGTTCTCCTGGCTGCAACATGTCAGTCACAAGTCATTCGGAAACCAATGGCAGAACCACGTGTCCCGAAGACAGATGTTTTATCATACACCTGCCCACCACTGCTCTGGGCCCACTAATCAGCAGGCTCCAACTTTCTGGCACCTCTGTTCTCACCATTTTCATGAAACCCAGTCAATCAATGCAATGTCTGGTACACTCATGATCAGCAACAGATATCCAAAGGTTCTCCAGTGCCATCTGTTCATGGAAATTTAAAAAATTCATGGTATTTATCTAGCCAATTTTCAAGGATGAAGTTGGAGGCACTGTGGCTTTCAATTTATTCAGGAACCATGAAATGGTGAGGAAGCTTATTTCAATTAAAGCTCGGGAGAACTCTCAGAGGCAAGGTTTCCCAAAGAGTGGCCAAAAGGTCACATTAAGCCAGGCCCATTGAGGTCTACAATTGAGGTCCATGTGTGTTTTGACTCTCAACAATGGCTGCCACGTCTTTCTGAATAAAGTCATGTGATATCCTGCCTGAGATTCCCAGTGCTCTTTGGAAAGCTATCCTGAGCCTAGATCTCAGTCTCCAAGGGCAACTCTCATGTGTGGCCTCCTAAAATCCCAACACAATTCATGTCAATACTTCTCTGAGTTCATTTCAGTCTCTAAGGGGAATCACTCCAGAGTTGAAGTCCATGCGGACCCAGTCATCTCTTCCAACCACCACACAAATGACCACAATTAAACCAAAACACTCCCACATGGCCCTCATCTTCTTCAATATAAACTCTCATCATAACCTCTTGCTGGAGGTTTCCATGAGGGGCGCAGCCTAAGGAAGTGTCCAAAATAAGCTCACTTGCCCCTTATTTGCCTAAACTCAGTGTGGCCTGGAAACCCTTCCTGTGAACCAGATGTGATCAAATAGGCCTGCCATTAATACTGTTCTACTTCTCCAATTTGAGGCCTACTCTCTGTGGGGCATAGATTCTTTAAGTGAATTGGGGTCATGAGAAAATCAAGCACCTATGGGCTACCCTCTGCAGGGCTTTGAAGAACCCATTTCAGTGAGTCGAGGAATTGGACCAAATGTTCTTTAGATATAGGGTTTTTGTTAAAGAGTGAAAGTAAATGTCAGCATATTTGAAGAGTCAGTCACAGTGATGAACTGGGGAAAATGTGTAGGAAATCACATATCAATAGAGACATTAGGAAATCAGGCAAAGTACAAAGTGAGTGATAGGATAAGACATTTTTAACAGGGTTCAGATTCAATATTTAATCTTAGGAAAAAACAAATATGTAGTCACCAATAGGAATGATATTTGAGATCATTAGTTAATCAGGACTTGGATGTTGTTAGTAATACATGCTCACTTTCAATATAGGCTTTGGTACAATCATAAGTGTGTCCGTTGCATTTTGTGTCAGGAATATTACTGTGATAAAATGTGTATGTATATCAGGTGACTAGAGTATTTCTTCCACCAATTCTTAAAGCAATATTTTAAAGACTTATAAATTAGTATTGGGGATACAAATAGGTATACCATCGGTCTATGAATATAGAGATGATGCCTTAATAGACCATACTGTGAATAAATAATATAACTGGTTCAAACTTTAAATAATGGATTGAATTGATATCTGAAAATATATAGGAAATTTTATATTGATATACATAAATTCATTCTAACCAGTTATACATCTAATGTAATATTAGCATTATGGTTTATCATGAAGAGTGTCTGAGTATTGCTTCAAAAATGATTATGGAAATCAAAAATAATGTGTTTGGAAAGAATCTTATGAAAAGAACAGTCAAGAAACATGGAGGAATACATGTGTTCTGAAGTAGGAAGTGATTGAAAGTGAACCAAATGCCTATAAATTTGTGAAATTGTGCATGAAAGGATATATCCTATTATGTCCATAAACTGCAGAAATAGTAATGTATCAGTGTGGAATAAAAATGAACTTCAAAATACACATCATGGTCCCATAGGTGTCTACTTGCATTGATGTGAAACTGGGTCAGTCACTGTGGAAATATTACGATTTGTATGCACCATTCACTGAATTTAGTTTTCAGTACTAGGAAATAAATATGTATTTAAGGTGGATGAATATTTCTAAGAATTATTTTGTAAAAATTTGATTATAAATCCACATACACACACATGAGTGAATTTAGAAAGTGTATAATAAGACACATATATTTCATATTTTGGAAAATCTAAAGAGTAGATATCTATATCTAGATAGATAGATAGATAGATAGATAATTAGATACTCACATACACAGACATTAAAATGTATCAATATATATGCCATTCGAAAATCATAATAAAATAGATATCATCCACGTATCCAAAAATATTCGTTTTACTGAACATTTATTTATGCATAATACTGTTCATCTAGGAAATTCACCCATAGGTAGAATTTCCAGTTCCATCAGTATTTAGAGGGAGCGATCTCTTCTCACAATTTGTATCTTCCAAAATAAGCAAGCTCACAAGAATGTACATGTGATACCAGGTAGAATTCTAAAGATGCATTAAAAAATACATGTGATGAATAGGCTACAGAGAAAGTGAGACAGAAATTTACATATGTGTTAATTTTAAAAACTCATGGAGAAGTATTACAATGAAAAGTTGACTAGATTTATAACACATACCATTGATAAAGCCGAAGGCAAGTCCAAGTATACACCATGACTCCTATGAAAGGCCTGTATTTCTATTCTGTTAAGTTTCTTTTTCTCCATCATATTTTGATTAGTATTCAGAGTCTAGTAGGGTATGGGGTAGGTTCAGGGATTCAGTATTTCAAATGGAAAATAGGAAAATGAATCTAATGTGTATGCAAATATGTGCTACACAAAAATCTTCCCACTCTCATCCAGAACAATGCTTTGACATTACCTTCGCCCCAAATAAGACACAATTAGTGGAGAAAAGTTAGAAAATCTGTGAATACATATGTGGAAAGGAAAATGCTCAGGAGTTCACAAACTTGTAGGAGGTAGAACGGGTTACAAAAAGAGAGAGGGTAAACACTCCACAAACATGGAGCTCTGCTAGCCTTTTTGAGAAACTGCCTCTGAGGTTGGGCAGTTAAAATATATGTTGTTGTCAGGAGCTTTAGCTTCCTTTGTAGTGAGACCATCAATTCTGGGTCTCCATCTATGTGACCTGGATGACACGGTTTTTTATTTTCTAGTGAACATGAGGCAGCAGTGCTGAATTCTCTCTTTGTAGGTAAACTTTGGCCACTGGGTTCTAAGTATCTAACTGTGTTGTCTGAAAAGCCATTTGGACATTATCCACTTTCGTGGTGTTTTTTACTGCTGCACTGTGAGTTTGGTATTGGATTCACGAAATACAAGGAGTTCTACTGGGACTCAGTGCTGGAGGATGTACTCTCACGTGTGGTGGGTTACTAAAATGCACCAGTGGGGCTTCAATCCCACATAGCTTTTCAACTTCACAATAGCAACCTGATTCTGGACATTGGCAGGAATCCTCTCCATATAATAAGATGCCTTTACATACAGTCTGCTGGCTGTACCATGTCAGTCACAAGTGATTTCTAAGCGAATGGCAGATCCACGTGGCCCCACCAGAAATGTTTTTTTCACACACCTACACTCCACTGCTCTAGGCCCACTAGTCTGCAGGCTCCAACTTTCTGGCATCTATGTTCTACAATTTTTCCATGAAACCCAGTCAATCAAGGCACTGTCTGGTACAATCATGATCAGCAACAGAACATCCAGAGGTTCTCCAGTGCAACCTGGTCATGGTAATTTCAAAAAATTCATGGTATTTATCTAGAGATTTTTCAATAATGAAGTTGGAGGCACTGTGGGATTCAATTTATACAGGAACCATTAAAAGGTGAGGAATCTCATTTCAATGAAAGGTCTGGATAACTCTCACAGGCAAGGCTTCCCAAAGAGTGGGCAAAAGGTCACATGAAGCCAGGCCCATTGAGGTCTACAATGTGAATTTCATGTGTGTTTTGACTCTCAACTATGGCTGACAATCTTTCAAAATAAAATCTTGTGATATCCTGGCTGAGATTCCCAGTGCTCTGTGGAAAGTCACCCTGGGCCTAGATCTCAGTTTCCAATGGCGAATCTCATGCGTGGCCTCCAAAAATCTCAACACAATTCATGGCAATACTTCTCTGAGCTCAGTCCCACAACTCAGTCTCTAAGGGGAATCACAACAGAGTTCAAGCCCAGGTGGACCCAGGCATCTCTTCCAATTGCCACACAAATGACGACAATTAAAACCAAAACACTCCCACAGGGCCCTCTTCTTCTTTTATATAGACACTAATCATAACCTCTACCTGGAGGTTTCCATGAGGGGCACAGCCCAAGACAGTGTCAAAAATAATCTCACTTGCCCCTCATTTGCCTAAAGTCAGGGTGGCCTGGACAACATTCCTGTGAAACAGAAGTGATCATATAGGACTGCTGTTAATACTGCTCCACTTCTCAAATTTGAGGCCTACTGACTGTGGGGTATAGATTCTTTGTGTGAATTGGAGTCATGAGAAAACGCAAGCACCTATTGTCCAGCCTCTGCAGGGCTTTGAAGAACTCATTTGACACAAATGATCCCTATTCTCACTTGATGGAGGTCATTAATATTACAGAGGAAGGCAAGAGGCTTCATGTACAATGACTGATCTTTTTTTCCATTTTGGTTTTGGATGCCCACATGGGATCTTTCTCTAGATACATCAGGTGCTGAAAATCTAAACCACAGGCTCACACAGGGCCAAGAGGCTGATTCAGACAAATCCCTTTCCAAAGCAATGAAGTAAAAAGCCACAGGTGATTCCCATTCATTTCCATTTGAAAACTCTTTTCTTCAGGCTTCACTAAGGTTTGGCCTGAGGCAAAGACCTTTCTGACATTCAGAGCAACAGAACAATAGGTAATCAAAAGCCCCCAAGCAGGGTTTCTCCTAGGAGACTTTCCTGGTTACTCTGATATGTGAGTTTTCTGAGATGCTCGCCATTCCCTTCAGCTATCCAGTACATGGCTATGTCACAGAGCTTGGAGGTGGTACGTATCTTGTACAAAAATACATGATACTAATCTTTAGAGTGGCCAGAATTCAGGAAAAAAATGAGAACATAGGTAGATAGCAGGTGTTGCCCATGGATAAGGCAAGCCTCAGTCCATTCATTAATTGGGAAGGATGCATACTGGGAAGTTTTCTACTAGACAGGACACACCCAATGAGCTATTTTCTTTTCTAATATCTACAAAGAAAAACACAGTGGGATACACAGACACAGAAACAGTCTCCTTGTCAAATGACTTACAAGAAACAGTCCACTCCATACCAAACAAACCTCCTTTTTTACCTATTCTCAGATCATGAGAAAAAACCACAAACACAAACCAACACCCACAAATGCACCTCCTTCTTCCAAGTAGGTCTGTGACTATCTGGAGTGTCCTCTGACTGGTAGGACATACGATGTAACCCAGAAATGGACTTTCTGTCTCAGATCTGGTCTCCTTCGTCAAATCTGTGAATTTATAAGGAGGCAGTGGTGAGCCAATTCCTATGCTCTCAGGAAAAACCCCTCTTCAGAGCTTTCTTGGTATTTGGCAACCCTTACATCAGTAGGTACCAAGAAAGACTGACTCTGTCCTTGGTAAATCCAAAGAAATGAGCCCACTGTGACTGCGACTGGGACTGGCTCAGGGTGCCTGGCTTCCTGGATCACAAAATTCAGAGACCTCCATCACCAAGGAAGTGAGGTGAGGTCACTACCTTCAGAAAATGAATGAGGTCACTGTCTTGGCCACCACTTTGTCCTAACAGTTTCTTCCTATTGTCTCCTGACATGGAGGCTGCCCTACTTCCTGTGATACTTTCACATGTTAGAATGGTATAGAAACCATAGTCACCTGGGAACAGCTCTCCACACAGGCCTGGTTTGGTCCATCTTCCCTACATTAAGAATAGAGAGGCTGACTCAGACACATCCTTTCATCCTAACCATGTTGTTTGCCATGGAATATGACTTTTGTTCTCTCAGGTCCTTCATAGCTGCCTGCATCTTCTCCAGGGATAATTTCTGCATGGATTTTGAGGTACTCAGCAGGTGGAAGATCTCCTAACTTCCTGTATTGTAATACCAACTTTGTCCCTGCACTTCTGTAAAGTGAGATTGAGGGAATATTGTATGGTCAGGGTTAATAGCATGTTCGATTTGGGTTGGAAATCATTCTGCTGGATGAATAATTGTATTGGGAACCAGCGATATTTATAAGAATATAGAGGGAAAACATAAGTATGAAAACAGAAATCTAGGTAATATTTGAAGCCCAGAAGGATTTGGACCCTTGATTGGGATCCTTAGCTTGAGGTATGTTTTGCACCGAGGTCTCAGTTAAATTGATATACAATGGCATAAGACCCTGTACCTCAGATGATTAAATGTAGAAGAGAACATCCAGTCAAAAAGGGATTGTGTGTAGGATTAGGAAGATAGTCAGTAGGTTTAGGAGGAAGAGTGAGTCTAGGATTTGGACCAAATGTTCTTTAGCAATAGGGTTTTGGTTAGAGAGTGAATATAAATGACACCATATGTGAAGAGTCAGGCACAATGATGAACTGGGGAAAATATGTAGGAAAGCAGACATCAATAGAGACATTAGGAAATCTGGCAAAGTATAACATGATAGGATTAGAGATTTTCAACAGGGTTGAGGTTGAATACATAATCTTAAGAAGAAACAAATTTGTAGTCACCAATAAGATTGACATTTGAGAGCATTAGGCAACCTGGATATGGATATATTTAGTAATCCATGTTCACATTCCATTGAGGCTTTGGTACAATCATAAGGGTGACCTTCGCATTTTGTGTCCAAAATATTACTGTGATAATATGTATATGAAGATCAGGTGACATGAGTGTTTCTTCCACCATTTCTGGGGGAAATATTTTGAAAAGATATAAATTAGTACTGGGGATACTAATAGGCTTACCCTGTGTTCATGAATATAGAGATGATGCATTAATAGACCATAATGTGAATAAATTATATGACTGGTTCCAAATTTAAATAATGGATTGTATTGATATCTGAAAAAATAGAAGAAATCATTTATTGATATACATACATTCATTCCAACCACTTACATATCTAATGGTTATCTTAGGGTTACCGTTTATCATGAATAGTGAATGAGTTTTGCTTCAAAAATGATTATGGAATCGAAAATAATGTGTTTAGAAAGAAGTCTAGTGAAAAGACGAGTCAAGAAACATGGAGAAATATAAGTGTTCTGAAGGAGGAAGTGATTGAAAGTGAACCAAATGTTTATAAATTTGTGAATTTGTGAATGAAAGGATATATTTTATGATGTCTATTAACTGAAGAAATAATAACGTACCAGGTTTGAATAAAAATGAACTTTAATAAACACATCATATCCAATAGGAATCTACTTGCATTGATGTTAAACTTGGTCAGTTACTGTAGAAATATTACGATTTGTAAGCACCCTTCCCTGAAGTTAGTTTTCAGTACTAGGAAACAAATATGTATTTCAGTGGATGTATATTTCTGAGAATAAACTTGTTAAAAGTTGATTATTAATCCACATATATGAATATGAATGAATTCAGGCGGTGTATAAGAAGACACATATATTTCATATTTTGGTAAATCTGGAGAATATATATATATATATATATATATACACACAAACACACACACATTATAATGTAGCAATATATATGCCAATTGAAATTCATCATGAAAAATAACTCATCCGCATATCCCAAAATATTCATTTTACTGAACATGAATATGTGTATAGTGTTGTTCATCTAGGAAGCTCACTCATGGGTTGAATTTTCTGTTAAAACAGCGTTTAGGAGGAGTGATCTCTTCTCACAATTTGTATCTGCCAAGTCAGCCACCTCACAAAAATGTACATGTGAAACCAGGTAGGATTCTATTTGTGCATATAAAAATACATTTGCTTAATAGGCGACAGAGAAAGGGAGACAGGAATTCACATACTTCTTAACTTTAAAAACACATGGAGAATTATTTCAACAAATAATTGACTAGATTTATAACTCCTACCTTATATCATGCAAAAGGTAAGTCCAACTATACACCATGCTTCCTCTGAAATGCTTGTATTTCTATTCTGTTTGGGTTATTTTTCTCCATTATATTAGGATTAGTAGTCAGAGTTTAGTAGGGTATGGGTTAGTGTCAGGGATTCAGTATTTCAAACAGAAAATTGTAAAATGAATCCAATGTTTATGCAAATTTGTGCTAAACAAAATCTTCTCTCTCTCATCCAGAACAATGACTTGACATTCCCTTCGCCCCAAGTAAGTCAGAATTAGAGGAGAAGAGTTAGAAAATCTGTGAATATATATTTAGAATGGAAAATGCTCAGGAGTTCACAACCTTGGAGTTGATAGAGCAGTTTCCAAAAGTAAGTGACATGGTAAACACTCCACAAACATGGAGATCTGCTGGCCTAAACACTTCTTGAGAAATTGCCTCTGAGCTTGGGCACTTGAAATATATGTTGTTTTCAGGAGCTTTAACTTCCGATGTAGTGAGACCATCAAAGCTAGGTCTGCATCTATGTGACCAGGAGGACATGGTTTCTTATTTTCCAATGAACATGAGGCAGCAGTGCTAAATTCTCTCTTTGTAGCTAAATTGTGGCCACTGGGGCTAAGTGTCTCCCCATGTGGACTGTGAAGCCATTTGGTCATCCTCGACTTTTCGTTTTGTTTCTTGCTGCTGCACTGGGAGTTTGGTATTTGCTTCACGAAATACAAGGAGTTCAAGTGGGACACAGTGCTGGAGGGGAGTTCTGTCACGTGTGGTGGGTCAGTGTCTGCATGAGAATGCACCAACTAGGCTTCTATCCCACATAGCTTGCCCCTTGACCATAGCAACCTGATTCTAAACATTGCCGTGAAAAATCTCCATATAACAAGATGCCTTTATATAGAAGGGTCTGCTGGCTGCACCGTGTCTGTCTCAAGGCATTTGAAAGTCAATGGCAGATCCACATGGCCCCACCAGAGATGTTTTGTCACACACCTGCACACCACTGCTCTAGGCCCACTACTCAGCAGGCTCCAACTTACTGGCATCTCTGTTCTACACGATTTTCATGATACCTAGTCAATCAAGGCACTGTCTGGTATACTCATGATCAGCAACAGGACATCCAATGGTTCTCCAGTGCCACCTGGTCATGAGAATTTCTAAAATTTTATGGTATTTATCTAACTATTTTTCACAGATGAAGTTGTTGGTACTGTGGGTTTCAATTCATTCAGGATCCATTAAATGTTGAGGAAGCTCATTTTAATGAAGGATCTGGAGATCTCTCACAGGCAAGGCTTCCCAAAGAGTGGCCAAATTGTCACATGAAGCCAGGACCATTGAGGTCTACAATGTGAGGTCATGTGTGTTCTGACTCTCAACGATGGCTGCCAAGTCTTTCAGAATAAAACCTGTGATATCCTAGCTGAGATTCCCAGTGCTCTCTGGAAAGCCTCCCTGGGCCTAGACCTCAGTTTCCAAGGGCGACTCTCATGTGTGGCCTCCTGAAATCCCAACAACATTCATGGCAATACTTCTCTGAAGTTAGTTCCAAATCTCATTCTCTAAGGGGAATCACATCAGAGTTCAAGCCCAGGTGGACCCAGTCATCTCTTCCAACTACCACACAAATGACCACAATTAAAACCAAAACACTCCCACATGGTTCTCATCTTCTTCCATATAGACACACATCATAACCTGTGGATGGAGTTTTCCATGAGGGGCACAGCCAAACCAGTGCCCAAAATAAGCTCCCTTGCCCCTCATTTGCCTAACGTCAGGGTGGATTGGACATGCTTCCTGTGAACCAGGAGTGATCAAATAGGCCTGCCATAAATGCTCCACTTCTCCACTTTGAGGCCTTCTTACTGTGGGGATTATATTCTTCTTTTTCTAAATTTTTTTGGAAATTTAATTGGAAAGTTAAAAAAAATTGTTTTGCAGAATGTTAAATTTCTAATGGCGAAGCCTTCACCTTGTTTGTGAAGGAAACCTTGATGCCTTGCCAATCTGGTAACATGGAGACACTCAAAATTTTCTGTTGCATACTACATGGATGAATGGCTATAGCACATAGTTTTTTAAAACTGAAAGGCAGATACCAGCAAGTAAGATAACAAATAAAAGACAATTTTATTAAAAAATAAAGTTGTTAAATGACTCAAATATTGGAAATTCAATTCTTTTTATTTTTGGTTGTTCAAAACATTATAAAACTCATGATATATTATCTTTCATACATTTGACTCAATTGGGTTATGAACTCCCATTTTTACCCCAAATACAAATCACAGAATCACATCAGTTACACACTCACGTTTTTACATAATAGCATACTAGTTATTGTTGTATTCTGCTACCTTTCCTATCCCCTACTATTCCCCCTCCCCTCCCATCTTCCCTCTCTACCTCACTGCTGTTGTTTAATTCTCTCCCTTGTTTTCCCCTCTTTAGCCTCACAACCTCTTATATGTAATTTTGTGTAACATTGAGTAGTCTCCTACCATTTCCATATGCTTTTCCTTCTCTCTCCCTTTCTCTCCCCCCACTCATCTCTGTTTAGTTTTAATATTTTTCTCATGTTCTTCCTCCCTGTTCTGTTCTTATTTGCTCTCTCTATATAAAAGGAAACATTTGGCATTTGTTTTTTAAGGATTGGATAGATTCGCTTAGCATAATCTATTCTAATGCCATTCATTTCCCTGCAAATTCTATGATTTTGTCATTTTTCAGTGCTGTGTAATACTCCATTGTGTATAGATGCCACATTTTTAGTATCCATTCGTCTATTGCAGGGCATCTAGGTTGGTTCCAAAGTCTAGCTATTGTGAATTGTGCCGCTATGATCATCGATGTGGCAGTATCCTTATACTGCTCTCTATTAACATCCTCAGGGAAGAGTCTGAGAAGGGCGATATCTCAGTCAAATGGTGGTTCCATTCCCAGCTTTCCCAGGAATCTCCATACTGCTTTCCATATTGTACTCACCAATTTGCAGTCCCACAAGCAGTGTACAAGTGTACCCTTTACCCCACATCCTCACCAACACTTATTGTTGTTCGACGTCATAATGGCTGCCAATCTTACTGGAGTGAGATGGTATCTTAGGGTGGTTTTGATTGCATTTCTCTGACTGCTAGAGATGGTGAGCATTTTTTCATGTACTTGTTGATTGATTGTATGTCCTCCTCTGTGAAGTGTCTGTTAAGATCCTTGGCCCATTTGTTGATTGGGTTATTTGTTATCTCATTGTTTAATTTTTTTGAGTTCTTTGTATATTCTAGATATTAGGGCTCTATCTGAAATGTAAGGGGTAAAAATTTGTTCCCAGGATGTAGGCTCTCTATTTACCTCTCTTATTTTTTCTCTTGCTGAGAAAGATCTCTTTAGATTAAGTAAGTCCCATTTGTTTATTCTTTTTATTAACTCTTGGGCTATGGGTTTCCTATTAAGGAATTTGGAGCCCAACCCCACAGTATGTACATCGTAGCCAACTTTTTCTTCTATCAGACGCAGTGTCTCTGATTTTATATCTGGCTCCTTGATCCATTTTGAGTTACCTTTTGTGCATTGTGAGAGAAAGGGATTCAGTTTCATTTTGTTGCATATGAATTTCCAGTTGTCCCTGCACCATTTGTTGAATATGCTATCCTTCTTCCATTGCATGCTTTTAGGCCCTTTTTCAAATATAAGAAAGTTGTAATTTTGTGGATTTGTCTCTGTGTCCTCTATTCTGTACCATTGGTCCATCTGCCTGTTTTGACACCAGTACCACACTGTTTTTGTTACTATTGCTTTGTAGTACAGTTTGAACTCTGGATTCACACTTCCTGCTTAGAATTGCTTTCGCTATTCTGGGTCTTTTGTTTTTCCATATGAAATTCATGATTACTTTATCTATTTCTACAAGAAATGCCATTGGGTTTTTGATTGGCATCGCATTAAACCTGTAGAGAACTTTGGGTAATATCGCCATTTTGATGATGTTATTTCTGCCTATCCATGTACAGGGCATACTTTTCCATCCTCTAACATCTTCTTCTATCTCTCTCTTTAGGGTTCTGTAGATTTCATTGCATAAATCTTTCACCTCTTTGGTTAGGTTGATTCCCAAGTTTTTTATTTCTTTGAGTATACTGTAAAAGGAGTGGTTTTCCTCATTTAAATTTCAGAAGTTTTGTTGCTGATATACAGGAATGCCTTAGATTTATGCGTGTTGATTTTATATCCTGCCACTTTGCTGAATTCATTTACTAACTCTAGCAGTTTCTTTGTAGACCCTTTTGGGTCTGTTAAATATATTATCATGTCATCCAAAAATAGCGATAATTTAAGTTCTTCTTTTCCTATTTTTAAGTCTTTAATTTCTTTTGTCTGTCTAATTGCTCTGGCTAGTATTTCAAGAACTAAATCGAATAGAAGTGGTGATAGATGGCATCCCTGTCTTGTTCCAGATTTTAAAGGGAATGCCTTCAGTTTTTCTCCATTTACGATGATGCTAGCCTGAGGTTTAGCATATATAGCTTTTACAATGTTGAGGTAAGTTCCTGTTATTCCTAGTTTTTATAGAGTTTTAAACATAAAGGGATGCTGTACTTTGTAGAATGCTTTTTCTGCATCTATCGAGATGATCATATGGTTCTTCTCTTTAAGTCTATTTATGTGGTGAATAGTATTTATTGATTTCCGTATATTGAACCAGCCTTGCATCCCTGGGATGAATCCCTCTTGATCATGATGCACAATTTTTTATATGCTTTTGTATTTGATTTGCCAGGATTTTATTGAGAATTTTTGCATCCGAGTTTATTAGAGATATTGGTCTGTAGTTTTCTTTCTTTGAAGTGTCTTTGTCTGGTTTTGGGATCAGGGTGATGTTGGCCTCATAGAATGAATTTGGAAGAACTCCTTCTTTTTCTATTTTTTGAAATAGCTTGAAAAGTATTGGTATTAATTCATCTTTGAACGTTTTGTAGAACTCTGCTGTATAACCATCTGGTCCAGGGTTTTTTTTGGTAGGTAGTCTTTTGAAGGTTTCTTCTATTTCTTCCTTTGTTATTGGTCTATTTAAATTTTGTGTGTCTTCCGGACTCAATCTGGGCAGATCATATGACATAAGAAATTTATCGATATCTTCATTATCTTCTGTTTTATTGGAATATAGGGTTTCAAAATACTTTCGAATTATCTTCTGTATTTCTGTAGTGTCTGTTGTGATATTGCCTTTTTTATCCCATATGTTAGTAATTTGAGTTCTCTCTCTACTTCTCTTCATTAGCATGGCTAAGGGCCTGTCGATTTAATTTATTTTCAAAGAACCAACTTTTATTTGTTCAATTTTTTTTGTTTCAATTTTGTTGATTTCTCCTCTAATTTTAATTATTTCTTGTCTTCTACTACTTTGTTGTTTTGCTCTTTTTTTTCTAGGTTTTTGAGATGTAGTGTGAGATCATTTATTTGTTGTTTTTTTCTTTTTTTGAGGAAAGAATTCCAAGAAATGAATTTCCCTCTTAAAACTGCTTTCATTGTTTCCCACAGAATCCGGTATGTTGTGTCTGTATTGTCATTTGTCTCTAAGAGATTTTTTATCTCCTCCTTTATGTCTTCTGTAACCCATTGATTATTCAGTAACATATTGTTAATTTTCCATGTGATGTAGAATTTTTCCTTCCTTCTTCAATCATTAATTTCAAGTTTCATTCCATTATGATCAGATATGGTGCATGGTATTATCTCCATACTTTTATATTTACTAAGAGTTTCCATATGGCATAATATATGGTCTATATTTGAGTAGGACCAATGTGCTGCTGAGAAGAACATGTATCCACTTTATGATGTTTGATATATTCTATATATGTTGGTTAAGTCTAGGTTATTGATTGTGCTATTGAGTTCTATAGTTTCTTAATTCAGATTTTCTCTAGAGGATCTGTCCAATGGCGAGGGTTGTGTGCTGAAGTCACCCGTAATTATTGTGTTATAGCCTATATGACTCTTGAACTTGAGGAGAGTTTGTTTTATGACTTGGCACCACCATTGTTTGGTGCATACAAATTGATAATTGTTATGTCTTGTTGGTGAATGTTGCCTCTTATCAGTGTATAGTGTCCTTCTTTATCACTTTTGATTAACTTAGGTTTTAAGTTGAATTTATTCGATATGAGTATGGCCACTCCTTCTTGCTTCCGAGGGCCAACAATGGCTGCGAAGTCTTTCAGAATAAAATCATGTGATTTCCTGGCTGAGATTCCCATTGCTCTGTGGAAAGCCACCTTGGGCCTAAATCTCAGTTTGAAAGGGTGACAATCATGCGTGGCCTCCTAAAAACCAACACAATTCATATCAATACTTCTATGAGGTACGTTCCAGAACTCAGGCTCTAAGGGGAATCACACCAGAGTTCAAGCCCAGGTGGACCAAGTCATCTCTTCCAACCCCCACACAAATGACCACAATTAAAACAAAATAACTACCACATGGCCCTCATCTTCGTCCATAAAGACCCTCATCAAATGTTCTGGATGGAAGTTTCCATGAGTGTTGCAACTAAAGACAGTTTTCAGAATAAGCTCCCTTGCCTCTAATTTCCCTAAAGTCAGGGTGGCCTGGACACCCTTCCTGTGAACCAGGAGTGATCAAAAAGGCCTGCCATTATTTCCGCTTTGTTTCTATAATTTGAGGCTTACTGAATGTCAGGTATAGATTTTTTATGTGATTTGGAGTCATGAGAAAACCCAAGCACATCTGCAGAGCATTCAAGAATTTATTTGACAAAGAGGATCCCTATTCTCACTTGAAGGGGGTCAGGAACCTAACAGAGAAAGGCAAGAATCTTCATCCACAATGACTGCTCTTTTTGCCATTTTGGTTTTGAATGCACACATGGGATCTTTCTTTAGATCCATCAGGTGCTGAGAATCGAAGCCACAGCCTCACACAGGGCCAAGAGGCAGATTCAGACAAATTCCTTTCCAAAGCAATTAAGCAAAGAGCCACAGGTGATGCCCATTTATTTCCATTTGAAATTTTTTTCTTCAGGCTTCACAAAGGGGTGGCCTGAGGCAAAGACCTTCCTGACATTCAGGGCAACAGAACCTTGATTGGTATACTGAGCTTGAATTATGTTCTGCACCGAGGTCTCAGATAAATCGATATACAATAGCATAGGACCGTGTACCTCGGATGATTGAATGTAGAAGAGAACATCCAGTCAAAAAGGGATAGTCTGTAGGATTAGGAAGATAGTCAGTAGGTTTAGGAAGAAGAGTGAGACTAGGAGTTGGACCAAAATTTCTTTAGCAATAGGGTTTCAGTTAGACAGTGAATGTAAATGTCAGCACATCTGAAGAGAAAGTCACAATGATGAACAGGGAAAAATATGTAGGAAAGCAGATATCAATAGAAAGATTAGGAAATCAGGCAAAGTATAAAGTGAGTGATAGGATTAGACATTTTCAACAGGCTTGAGGTTGAATATATAATCTTAGGAAAAAACAAATATGTAGTAATCAATAGGATTGACATTTGAGAGCATTAGGCACCCTGGACATCGATGTTTTTAGTAATCCATGGTCACTTTCCATTTAGGCTTTGGTACAATCATATGTGTGACCTTTGCATTTTGTGTCCAGAATACTACCGTGATAAAATTTATATGTAGATAAGGTGACATGAGTATTTCTTCCACCATTATGGGGAGTAATATTCTGGAAACTTATAAATTAGTACTGGTGATACAAATAGGTGTACCTTGGGTTGATCATTATTGAGATGTTGCATGAATAGACCAGATTGTGAATAAAGTATATAACTGGTTCCAACTTTAAATAATGGATTGAGTTTGCATCTGAAAATATATTGGAAATCTTATATTGATATATATACAATCATTCCAACCAGTTATATATGTAATGGTAATATTAGGGTTACAGTTTATCGTGAAGAGTGAGTATTGCTTCAAAAATGATTATGGAATCAAAAATAATGTGTTTAGAAAGAAGTCTAGTGAAAAGACCAGTAAAGAAACATGGAGGAATACATGTGTTCTGAAGTAGTAGGTAAATGAAAGTGAACCAAATGCCTATAATTTTGTGAAGTTGTGGGTGAAAAAATATATCCTATGATGTCCATATACTGAAAAAATAGTAATGTACCAGTGTTGAGTAAAAATGAACTTCAAAATACACATCATGTCCCATAGCAATCTACTTGCATTGATGTTAAACTGGGTCAGGTACTGTAGAAATATTAGGATTTGTATGCACCACCTACTGAACTTAGTATTCAGTAGTAGGAAACCAATATGTATTACAGGTGTATAAATATTGCTGAAAATAATCTTGTAAAAATTGGATTTTGAACCCACATACATGAATATAAATGAATTTAGGGAGTGTATAATAAGACACATATTTTTCATATTTTTTTTAAAATCTGGAGAATATATATACATATATATATATATATATATATATATAATATATATATTATATATATATATATACACATATATACATATATAATATATATATGTATATATATACACATATACATTTTTTTTCCAGATTTAAAAAAAATACATACACACACACACACATTAATATTTAGCAATATATATGCCAATCGAAATTCATCATGAAATATAATTCATCCACATATCCAAAAATATTCATTTTACTGAACATGGATTTATGTATAGTGTTTTTCACTAGGAAGCTCACCCATAGGTTGAATTTTCAGTCCCATCATTATTTAGGGAGAGTCATCTGTTCTCACAATTTTATATTCCAAAATCAGGGAGCTCACAAGAATGTCCGTGTGATACCAGGTAGGATATTATATATATATGTATAAAAAAATACATGTGCTGAATAGGATACAGAGAAAGGGAGACAGGAATTTATATATGTGATAATTTTAAAAAATCATGGAGAAATATTACAATGAAAAGTTGACTAGATTTAAAACACATACTCTTGATAATGCAGAAGGCAAATAGAAGTATACACCATGCTTCCTATGAAAGGCCTGTATTTCTATTCGGTTAGGTTTCTTTCTCTCCATGATATTAGGATTAGTAGTCAGAGTCTAGTAGGGTATGGGTTAGTGTCAGGGATTCAATATTTCAAATGGAAAAAAGGAAAATGAATCTAATGTGTATGCAAAAATGTGATACACAAAAATCTTCCCTCTCTCATCCAGAACAATGCCTTGACATAACCATCGCTAAAAGTAAGACACAATTAGAGGAGAGGAGTTAGAAAATCTGAATATATATGTGGAATGGAAAATGCTCAGGAGTTCACAACACTGGAGGTGGTAGAACAGTTTCCAAAAGTAAGGGAGAGGGTAAACAATCCAGAAACATGGAGCTGTGCTGGCCTTGAGACTTCTTGAGAAACTTCCTCTGAGGTTGGGAACAAGAAATATATGTAATTGTTAGGAGATTTAGCTTCGTTTGTAGTGACACCATGAAATCTGGGTCTGCATCTCTATGACCTGGAGCACATGGTCCTTATTTTCTAATGAACATGAGGGAGCAGTTCTGAATTCTCTCTTTGTAGGTAAACTGTGGCCACTGGGAGCTAAGTGTCTTTCCGTGTGGACTGTGAAGCCATTTGTTGATCCTCCACTTTCCAGGGTGATTCTTACTGCTGCACTGGGAGTTTGGTATTTGCTTCACGAAATACAAGGAGTTCAACTGGGACAAAATGCTGGAGGGAGTTCTGTCATGTGTGGTTGGTCAGGGACGCAAAGAGAATGTACAAACCAGGCTTCTATCCTACATAGCTTTCCCCTTGACTATAGCAACCTGATTCTGAATATTGCCCTGAAACCTCTCCATATGACAAGATGCCTTTACATATAAAGGTCTCCTGCCTGCACCATGTCAGTCGCAAGTCTTTCGAAGCCAATGGAAGATCCAGGTGGTCCTACCAAAAATATTTATTTACACACCTACAGTCCACTTCTCTACGCCCACTACTCATTAGGCTCCAAATTACTGGCATCTCTGTTCTACACCATTTTCACGAAAACCAGTCAATCAAGGCACTCTTTGGTACACTCATGATCAGCAACAGGAAATCCAAAGTTTATCCAGTGCCACCTGGTCAAGGGAATTTCAAAAATTTTATGGTATTAATCTAGTCATTTTTCAAAAATGAAGTTAGAGGCACTGTGGGTTTCAATTAATTCAGGAACCATTAAATGGTGAGGAAGCTCATTTCAATGAAAGCTCTGGAGAACACTCACAGAAAAGCCTTCCAAAAGACTGGCCAAAAGGTCACATGAATCCAGACACATTGAGGTGTACAATGTGAGGTCCATATGTGTTTGGACTCTCAACTAGGGCTGCCAAGTCTTTAAGAATTAAATCATGTGATATCCTGGCTCAGAATCCCCGAGCTCTGTGGAAAGCCATCCTGGGCCTAGATCTCAGTTTCCAAAGGTGATTCTCACGCGTCACCTAGTAAAATCCCAAGAGAACTCACGACAATACTTCTCTGAGGTCAGATCCAGAACTCATTCTTTAAGGGGAATCACACCAGAGTTCAAGCCCAGGTGATCCCAGTCATCTTTTCCAACTACCACACAAATTACCACAATTAAAACAAGAACACTCCCATATGGCCCTCATCTTCTTTCATATTGACACTCATCATAATTTTGCTGGAGGTTTCCATGAGGGGAGCAGACCAAGACAGTGTTCAAAATAAGCTCCTTTGACCCTCATTTGCCTATAGTAAAGGTGGCCTGGACACCCATCCTGTGAACCAGGAGTGATCAAATAGGCCTGCCTGCCGCAGTCTCTCGGCTGGGCACAAATCACGAGTCTCCACACAGCTTGTAGATTCAAACAGCAATTCTTTATTCCCGAACTCACACCGGCCGTCTACAAACACGTTCTGGGGGAATCCAGGTTCTCTGCCCAAATCCAATCCGCCCAAATCCACTCCTGCCTAAATCCACCCCGCATGGGCTTCTGTCTCCCAAAATATACTGTCTGACCCTAAGCACTCAAGAGGAACTCAGCAGCAGGATACGCCCTATTCCAAAAGGGGAACACCCTAATCTCCTATTACTAAACCGCCCTATTCTAAAGGGGAAACACCCTACTCTCCTATTATGCTAAACTGCCCTATTCTAAAGGGGGAACACCCTAAACACGGATCCTGCCCTGGTCCTTGAGCAAGGTCACCTTTCAAAAGTCCTTCCACTAGACAGCATGGGAGTAAGCTGGCAAGGAATTTGTCATACCTACTTGGCTGATGGCTCCCAGCATCTCCCCCCTTCTGATTAATTAAACAACAAGTAATGTGGCTTAAGGACCGTGCCTGGTAGGTTGTCCAGTTCAACATATGGCTCTTACCCGTCATCGGAAAACTGACCTTTAGGTAACTGACCTTTAGGCGTCAGCCTCCTGTTTTAGGTTGATACCATTGCAACTGGATCATACCCGTCACTGACTACCGGTCCAGCATACAGCCATACTTGTGGATAGGTCTATGCACAGTGGGGGGGTGAGGTTCTTTGCCTCACCTCTGTTGGCCCCCAAATTTGGCCTTGGTGCCAGTGGGGGAGTGAGGTTAATGTGGCTTAAGGACCGCGCCTGGTAGGTTGTCCAATTCAACATATGGTTCTTACCCGTCGTCGGAAAACAGACCTTTAGGTAACTGACCTTTAGGCGTCAGCCTCCTGTCTTAGGTTGATACCATTGCAATTGGATCATACCCGTCACTGACTGCCGGTCCAGCATATAGCCATTGGCCCCCAAATTTAGACCATCACTAGCAGAAGGGAGGAGGATACAGAAATGCCACGACACCAAGCCAATTGACAGTTCCTTTGGAAAAATTGCATCATTGGTGACACCATCAGCAAAGATCACTGGTGACACCATCAGCAAATATATGCCAGGATTACCACAATAGCTGCACTAAACGTAGTTACATAGTCCAGGCAAGTTCTGCAAGCAGTTCAAAGGGGAGGAATCTATCAATCTGTCCGTCTCTTCCCAAAGTCCGTTTCCTCCCAAAGTAAGTTGACTCCTTGATTGAGCATACTTGTTGAGTTATATTCATTGCGATGAAGATAGGAATTCTGGCAATGATGCTAAAAAGACATTAACCTGAAAAGAATTATTAAATATAATGAAAAGGAAAGGTGAAAGTAAACAAACAGATCTGTTAACCTACTTAAAAAAAACAATCCTTAACAGCTGTTTACCTGATTTAAATTAGTAAACAAGCAGATCTGTTAACCACCTTTAAAAAGAATCCTTAACAGCTGTTTACTTAATTTAAATTAAGCCATTTAAATCACGTGAATAAAAAATAAATAATTCGGATCCATTTTTTTTCATGAGCGCTCCTCATATATGAAATATGGACATACGCACACACAGACATATAACACAAAACACAAATGTGCAAACAAACGTACAACACATAAGAATAATAAAGGCCTTGTAGCTTTACCTAGGTGAAATCTCCATTGCAATGTTTAAAAACTCTATAGTCAAAAAAAATAAAGCTGATCAGAAAAACATTAACCTAGGTTTGTATGAGCTCAAAAAATAAAAATAGAACCTTATGATGTGGAAAAATGCAATAATAAAATAGATATTGAAAAAAGCATCCTGGTTAATCACTGTTGCAGATGTAAGAATGGCCAAGCTGGAGTTCTGGATGTCAGCTGTTATGGATTTGAGTCAAATCATCTTCTTTTCGATCTGTAGAAATCGTTTTAGTTAGTCTTTCTGGAATCCAAATCGGCTGCTGTTCTCCCTGTGGAAACACACAAACAGAGCCCCGACTCCAGACAATCACTGGGTCTGGACCTTTCCATTGTCCTGTTAGAATATCTTTCCAAAGAACTTTAGGCTTATGCACATTTTTTGGATACATATGCCTTTCCGCAGCACTAAGTCCTGATAAATCCAAATTTAAAAAGTTTAGAGTAAAAAGTGTTATTTTAAGTTTATCTTTGGGGGATATATACCCCTTTCCAATTCCCTCTTTTTGTTTTAGTAAGTACGTTTTAATAGTTTGATGAGCTCTTTCAACTATGCCTTGTCCCTGTGGATTGTATGGAATTCCTGTTATATGAGTAATACCAAATGATGAGCAAAATTGTTTAAAAGAGGTAGAGGTATAGCCAGGACCGTTATCAGTTTTTAACTGTTTAGGAACGCCCACAGTGGCAAAATTTTGTAAGCAATGAGCTATAACATCTTTAGTTTTTTCTCCGGCATGAAGGGAGCCCATCAAAAATCCGGAAGAAGTATCAACTGTAACATGTAAATATTTTAATTTTCCAAATTCTGGCAAGTGTGTGACGTTCATCTGCCAAATATGGTTAGGTATCAGTCCTCTAGGATTGACTCCAAGATTAACTTGTGGTAAAAAGGTCACACAATTTTGACATTGTTTTATTATATGTCTGGCTTGTTCCTTAGTTATTTTAAAACGCTTTTGTAAAGTATTAGCATTAACATGGAATTTTTTATGAAAATTCGTAGCTTCTTCTAGTGTAGAGAAAATATGTATGTCATGTGTAGTTTTATCTGCTAAATCATTGCCCAAACTAAGGGCTCCAGGCAATCCTGTATGTGCTCTAATATGTCCTATAAAGAATGGATCTTTTCTGTCCCAGATTAGACTTTGTATAGTGGAAAACAAAGAGAAAACAGTAGAAGAAGGAGAAATCCTACCAGCATCTTCAAGAGATACTATAGCATTAACTACATACTGACTATCAGAAAATAAATTAAATACAGAATCTTTAAACATTAAAAAGGCTTGTAATACTGCATTAAGCTCTACCTTTTGAGCTGATTGTTTGGGTACTAAAAATGTAAAAGTTTGATCAGGGGCAACTACTGCTGCTGTACCATTATTTGACCCATCAGTGAATATATTTGGAGCATTCATGATAGGGGTTTTTCTTGTCATTTTTGGAAAAACTACAGGATGCTTAGACCAAAAAGACAACAAAGGATTAGATGGTAAGTGATTATCAAATGAAACATTAGATTTACACATGATTATTGCCCAAGTATTTAACTCATAAGCTAACTCATCAATTTGATCCATAGTATATGGAGTAATAATTTTATTGGGAGAAATTCCAAACACTCCCTTCGCTGCTTTTATTCCTTTGAGTATTAATTGTCCTACAGCCTCAGGATACCTAGTAAGAATAGTGTTAGGAGAATAAGATAAATGTATCCACAATAATGGACCTTCTTGCCAAAATACTCCTGTAGGAATATTTTTTGTTGGTAGTACAATAAATAATAAAGGCAAACTTATATCAATTCTATCCAAATGTATATTTTCCATATATGTTTCAATAATTTTCAATGCCTTTCTTGCTTCAGGAGTTAACATGCGAGGTGAGTTTGGATCTGATGGACCTTTTAGAATATCAAATAAAGGTCCCAACTCTCCTGTTGGTATGCCTAGATAAGGCCTTATCCAATTTATGTCTCCCAATAACTTTTGAAAGTCATTAAGTGACTTGAGTTGATCTACTCGTATTTGAATTTTTGGTGGACGGACCATGGTTGAGGATAATAGAACTCCTAAATAATTAATTGGAAAATTTAATTGTACTTTATCTATTGCTATCTCTAGATTATAATTTTTTAATAAGTTTGTAAGTGTGGCATAACATTCCAGCAATATGTTTTTATCTTTATGTGCCAATAATACATCATCCATATAGTGAAATATTTGTAGTTCAGGATTTTGATTTCTAAGTGGCTGGATTGCTTTATTAACATATATTTGACACATAGTTGGACTGTTAGCCATCCCTTGAGGGAGTACTTTCCATTCATATCTCTGATCAGGACCTTCATGATTTAATGCAGGGATAGTAAATGCAAAACGTGGACTATCCTCGGGATGAATTGGAATTGAAAAAAAGCAATCTTTAATATCTATGGCTAAAACATGCCAGGTTTTTGGCAAAGCAGACAATTGAGGAATCCCTGATTGAGCAGGTCCCATAATAACCATCTCATTATTAATGGCTCTTAAATCTTGCAATAATCTCCATTTACCAGATTTCTTTTTAATGACAAAAATGGGAGTATTATGGGGAGATATGGAAGGTTGTATATGTCCTTCCGCTAATTGTTGTTTGACCAGATCATGGGCTACTTGTATCTTTTCTTTAGTCAGGGGCCACTGAGGAACCCACACTGGTCTTTCTGATTTCCAAGTAATTTTGATTGTCTCAGTGGCCCTTTCTGAAAATCCAACCCATGTCTGTCTGTTCCTTGATCTATTTGAATTGGTGCTGCTATACCTTGTCCTTGTTTTCCTAATCTTTTTTCTTTCCTAAAACCTTGTCTAGCCCTAGTAGTGGGCGCATTAGGATTGATGTTATTTGTTAATGTCAAACCTAATTGATCTAGGACATCTCGTCCCCATAAATTTATAGGAAGATGATCCAATACATAGGGCTGTATAGTTCCCTCACAACCTTCAGGATCCTTCCAATCTAATATCATTGCACTTCTATGGGGATTAGTAGCCACTCCTAGGCCTCGAAGCGTTTGAGTGGCTTGTTGTAATGGCCAATGTTTTGGCCATTCCTTACTAGATATGATGCTAAGGTCTGCACCTGTGTCCAGTAGCCCATTAAAGTCGTGTCCTTGAATATTTAGTTTTAACATTGGGCGAGAATCTAAATTTAAAGACAACATAGCCCAATCTACACCTGTGGAGCCTAATCCCCTGGAAACTCTTTTTACACTATGACTAGGAAATTTATTATGTAGGCTGGGTATTATTAACAACTGTGCTATTCTGTCTCCAGGTGAAATTACTGATATACCTCTTGGAGAACTAGCTATAATTTTTATTTCACCTACATAATCGGGATCAATTACCCCGGGACTTATCATAAGTCCTTTTAATGTAGATGAACTACGTCCCAATAATAAGCCTACTGTCCCTTGGGGAAGAGGTCCTTTTATTCCTGTGGGAATGATTTGAACTCCCATCTCTGGAGTTAGTACTGCTCTGGCAGAGGCGCAGATGTCCAACCCTGCGCTCCCTCGGGTTTGTCTGATGAGGGATTTAATGGACAATGTGTCCTGGGCACTACTCTGATGGTGTTGCTGGGTTCCTCCACTGCCCCGTATATTTGTGGTTGTGGGCCCCGGAGCATTGGGCCCGGCTGTCCGTTTTTTGGCAACGGAGCCTGATGCCTTTCTCCACGGTATCGTGGGTAAATACCTGGTCCTTTTCCGTTTTTTGGTAAGGGAGTACCCTCTATGGTAGTTTGAGAACGGCATTCATTAGCCCAATGTCTCCCTCTACGGCATCGTGGGCAAATACCCGGTATTCTATTTCTTTGATACCTAGTTTTGTTAAATCCTCCTCCTATGGCGCAACTCCTTTTAAAATGTCCTGTTTGTTCACAATCATAGCATGTTTTTGGCCTGGTATCTAAAGCCTGTTGTACTGCAGCTGCCAAGACTTGCCCTTGTTCATTAATATCTCTACATAATTTAATATATGTGTTTAAATCTTCATGTCTCCATGGTCTAATAACCTCTCTGCAGCAACGATTTGCTTGGTCATAAGCCAGTTGTTTTATTAATGGCATTGCTTGTTCCGTATCCCCAAAAATTTTGGCAGCCGTTTGAATTAGCCTATCTACAAAGTCAGCGTAAGGTTCATTAGCTCTCTGTATTACCTTAGATAGCTGACCTTGTAAAACTCCATGTCCTTGTAAAGTCTTCCATGCCCTAACTGCGTCTGCAGCAATTTGTGCATATATAGCAGGATCATATTCAATTTGTTGCCGCTGACCCTCATAAGGTCCTTTTCCTAGCAACATTTCTAAATTTCTTTGAGGGTAACCGGCTGCTGCATTTCTCCTAGCTGTCTCTGCACAAAATTCCTCATTGGCAACCTTCCATAACAAATATTGTCCTCCATTTAGCACAGATTTACACATGCTAGCCGAATCTGCTGGCGTCATGTCCAAGTTAGTAATGGACTCGACCATGCTCACCGTGAAGGGAGCTTGGGGACCATAGGTTGTTACAGCCTCTTTTAACTGCTTCACTGTTTTAAAATCTAAAGCACGGTGAATTCGCTGCCCTCCTACCTGTTCAAGTACAGGGCATGCTAATCTTTGAGGTCCTGTCTCAGGATTCCATTTATCAACTACGGGGTTTGAGGGCCACTCAGCTGTCTCTATCGGTGGGGCTGTTGGTTGAATTAAACCCTCTTGTGATAAAACGGAGTTAGTAACAGCCTCCTGTTGTAGCCTTTTTCCTAACAACCCCTTTTCCTTTAAATTTTCTTCCTCTGTCTGACTAGCTGGAGAGACCTTCTCTTTTGCTTGATCTAAAATGTCTTTCACCATGTTCTGAACCTCTAACAATTTACTTAACATCTTTTCAGTTTGTTTTAATCTACTATAAAGATAACGCAACCCAATAAGATAACACAAAACAAAACCGAAACTGAATGAAGCAAAAGCAGAATAAAAAATCGTTGTATCAATTTTCTCTTCCTCAGGGCCGACAAACTTCAAACCTTTAGTCAACCATTTTTTCCAGTTTGCCTGAAATTTCTAGCGATAGGCAGCTTGAAAGAAAAACAAAATAAATCAAAAGAAGAACACATTGTTTTCTGAAATGGTCACCCATTCTCTCGCCTTCCCTCAGGGGCGAGCAATTTCACTTACCTCCAAGTTTCAGACGTTCCGCGTACGGGCCACCAGATGCCGTAGTCTCTCGGCTGGGCACAAATCACGAGTCTCCACACAGCTTGTAGATTCAAACAGCAATTCTTTATTCCCGAACTCACACCGGCCGTCTACAAACACGTTCTGGGGGAATCCAGGTTCTCTGCCCAAATCCAATCCGCCCAAATCCACTCCTGCCTAAATCCACCCCGCATGGGCTTCTGTCTCCCAAAATATACTGTCTGACCCTAAGCACTCAAGAGGAACTCAGCAGCAGGATACGCCCTATTCCAAAAGAGGAACACCCTAATCTCCTATTACTAAACCGCCCTATTCTAAAGGGGAAACACCCAACTCTCCTATTATGCTAAACTGCCCTATTCTAAAGGGGGAACACCCTAAACACGGATCCTGCCCTGGTCCTTGAGCAAGGTCACCTTTCAGAAGTCCTTCCACTAGACAGCATGGGAGTAAGCTGGCAAGGAATTTGTCATACCTACTTGGCTGATGGCTCCCAGCACCTGCCATTAATACCGCTCCAATTCTCCGATTTGAGGCCTACTGACTGTTTGGTTTAGATTCTTTATGTGAATTTTAGTCATGAAATAACCAAGCACCTATGGGCTAGCCTCTGCAGGTTTTGAAGAACTCATTTGACCCAAAGGATCCCTTTTTTCACTTGATGGAGTTCCGGAACCTTACAGAGGAAGTCGAGAGACTTCATCCCAATGGCTGCTCTTTCTGCCATTTTTCCTTTGGATGCAAACATGGGAACTTTCTTTAGATCCATCAGGTGCTGAGAATCTAAGCCTCAGCCACACACAGGGCCAGGGGGCTGATTCAGTCACATCCCTTTTCAAAGCACTTAAGAAAAGAGCCACACGTATGCCCAATCATTTCCATTTGAAAACTGTTTTCTTCAGGCTTCACAAAGGGGTGGCCAGATGCAAAGAACTTCCTGACATTCAGGGCAACAGAACAATAGGTAAGCAAAAGGCCCAAAGCAGGGTTTCTCCTCTGAGACTTTCCTCGTCACACTGATATCTGAGTTTTCTGAGATGCTCGCCATCACCTACAGCTATCCAGTACATGGCCATGTCACAGAGCTTGGAGGTGGTACATATCTTGGACACAAAACCATGGGCCTATTCTTGAAATTGGCCGGAATTCAGGACGAAAATAGAAACTTAGGAAGGTAGCAGGTGTTGCTCATCGATAAGGCAAGCTACAGTCCATTCATAAACGGGGCAATATGAATGCTGAGAAGCTTTCTACTAGACACGACACATCCATTGATGAATTCTCTTTTCTAATGTCTACAACCACGGAAACAGTGGAATACACAGACATAGAAACACTCGCCCTGTGAAAAGACTTACTAGAAACAGTCCACTTCAAATGAAACAAACCGACTGTCCTACCTATTCTCAGAAAATGAGACAAAACCACAAACCCACAACCACACCCACAAAGGCACCTCCTTCCCCTAAGTAGGTCTTTGACTATCCGGAGTGTCCTCTGACTTGTGGGCCATAATACGTTCCCCCGAAATGGCCTGTCCTGTCTCAGATCTGGTCTCCTTGGCAAACTCTGTGAACTTCTCAGGAGCCAACGGTGAGCCACTAACGACTTTCTCAAGAAAAGCCCCGCTTCCGAGCTTTCCTGGCATTTGGCCTTCTCACGTCTGAAGGTACCAAGAAAGACTGACTGCATTTAGTAAATCCAAACAAGTGAGACCATAGGGACTGGGACTGGGACTGGCTCTGGGTGCCTGGCTTCCTGGATCCAAAGTTCAGAGAGTTCCATCACCATGGAAGTGAGGTGAGGTCACTTCCTTCCTGAACTGAATGAGGTCCCTGTCTTGGCAACCACTTTGTCTTAACTGTTACTTCCAAGGGTCCCATGAGATTGAGGCTGCCCCTACTTCCTGTGACACTTTCACAAGTTAGAGTGGTATATCAACCATAGGCACCCAGGAATAGATCTCCACACAGGCCTGTTTTGGTCCATGTTCTCTACATTAAGAAGAGAATCTGATTCAGACACAACCTTTTATCCTGACCGGGTTGTTTGCCATGGAAGATGACTTTTGGTCTCTCAGGTCCTTCATAGCTGCCTACATCTTCTCCAGGGATCATTTCTGCATGGGCCTTTGAGGTTCTCAGCAGGTGGAAGTTTCCCTACATTTCTGTATTGTAAAATCAATTCTTTCCCTGCTCTTCTATAAAGTTAGATTGAGGGAATAATGTATGATTATGGTTAAAAACATGTTTGATTTGGGTTAGAAATCATTGTGCTGGATGAATAATGGTATTGGGAACCTGCTATGTGTATAAGAATATATAGGTGTAATATATGTATGAAAAAAGAAATCTAAGTATGATTTGAAGGCCAGAAGGGCATTGGGCCCTTGATTGGGATACGCAGCATTGAATTACGTTCTGCAGAGATGTCTCTGATAAATCGATATACAATGGCATAGGACCTTGTACCTTGCATGAATTAATGTAGAAGGAACATCCAGTCAAAAAGGGATAGTCGGTAGTGAAAGGTTAATAAAATAGGTACTTGCTATTTCCTGTTTTTCTGTATGCTTAAAAAAACACTGTTGAAATCTTGAGAAATGTTTGCTAATCTTGTTCTAGAATGTACTGTTCCCAACTGCCAAACTGCAGAATGTACTGCCTCACTCGGTGTCACGCGAACCGCCCACTCACCCTTACACATCAGTAAACTTCCCTCCCTTCCCTCTCCAAAGAATGTATGTAAGCTCTGCATAAGCTGTTCTCAGAGCTCTCTGATCTATTTAAGTTAGCTGTGAGCCCCAGCAAGCTGGACCCAAAATAACCCTTTGCTGTTGCATGAGACAGTCTCTTGGTAGTCTCTTCCTCCAACACTCACCTGACCTTTACATATTGAGGTTCCACCGAGTTCCGGCAGTGGCGGATGAGAGACCCCAACGGGGTCCTCTCGGAGCAAGTAAGGTGCCTCCACACAAACACACCCACAAAGGCACCTTCTTTCCCCAAGTAGGTCTGTGACTATCCAGAGCATCCTCTGACTGGTGGGCCATACTATGTTCCCCTGAAATGGGCTGTTGTATGTCAGATCTGGTCTCCTTGGCCAACACTGTGATGTTGTCAGGAGCCAGCTGTGAGCCACTGCCTGCTTTATCAAAAAAAAAAAAAGCCCCTCTTAAGAGCTTTCCTGGCATTTGTCCCTCTTCAATTCAGTATTTGCCAAGAAAGACTGACTCTGTCCTTGGTTAATCCAAACATGTGAGACCACTGGGACTGGGACTGGGCCTGCCTCAGGGTGCCTGTCTCCCTGGATCCAAAGTTCAGAGTGGTACATCAACAAGAAAGTGACGTAGGTCACTTCCTCTAGAACTGAATGAGGTCACTGCCTTGGCAACCACTTTGTCCTAACAGTTGCATCCAAGGGTCCATGGAATGGAGCGTGCCCCTGCTTCCTATGACACTTTTACAAGTTAAAATGGAATATCAACAATAGGCACCCGGAAACAGCTCTCCACACAGGCCTGGTTTGGTCCATCTTCTCTAAATTAAGAAGAGAGAGACTGCTTCAGACACATCCCTTCATCCTTACCTGGTTGTTTGTCATGGAAGATGACTTTTGCTCTCTCAGGTCCTTCATAGCTGCCTATATCTTCTCCAGGGATCATTTCTGCATGGACCTTTGAGGTTCTCTGCAGGTTGAAGATCTCCTACATTCCTGTATTGTAAGACCAACTCTGTCCCTGCTCTTCTATAAAGGTAGATTGAGGGAATCGTGTATGGTTAGGGTAAATAACATTTTTGATTTGGGTTAGGATCATTCTGCTGGATGAATAATGGTATTGGGAACCTGCGGTATTTATAAGATTATAGAGGTGAAATATATGTATGAAAACAGAAATCTCAGTAAGATTTAAAGCCCAGAAGGTCATTGGGTCCTTGATTGGAATAGTTAGCTTTGAATTTTGTTCTGCCCAGATGTCTCAGATAAATCTATACACAATGGCATAGGATCTTGTACCTTAGATGATTGAATGTTGAGGAGAACATCCATTCAAAAAGGGAGAGTTGGTAAGATTACGAAGAGAGTTGGTAAGATTAGAAAAACGTGTGAGTATAGGATTTGGACAAAAAGTTCTTTAGCAATAGGGTTTTAGGTACACAAAAAAATGTAAATGTCAGCACATGTGAAGAGTCAGTCACAATGATGAACTGGGGAAAATATGTAGGAAAGAAGATATCACTAGAGACATAAGGAAATCAGGCAAAGTATAAAATGAGTGATAGCAATAGATATTTTCAACAGGCTTGAGATTGAAGATATAATCTTAGGAAGAAACAAATATGTAGTCACCAATAGGATTGACATTTGAGAGCATTAGGCAACCTGGACATGGGTGATTTTCATAATCCATACTCACATTCCATTTAGGCTTTTGTACAATCGTAAGTGTGACTTTGCATTTTGTGGCCAGAATATTACTGTGATAAAATGTATATGTAGATCAGGTGACATGAGTATTTCTACCACCATTTCTTGGAGCAATATTTTGAAGAGGTATAAATTAGTATTGGGCGTACATATAGGTGTACCATGTGTGTATGAATATAGAGATAATGCATGAATAGACCATAGTGCGAATAAATAATATAACTGGTTCGAACTTTAGAAATTGGAATAAATTGATATCTGAATATACACAGGGAATCATATGTTGATATATATACATTCATTCCAACCATTTATACATCCAATGGAAATATTACGGGTGTGGTTCATCATAAAGAGTGTGTGAATTTTGCTTCAAAATTGATTATGGAAATCGAAAATAATGTGTTTGGAAAGAAGTCTCATGAAATGACCAGTCAAAAACAAAGAGGAATACATATGTTCTGAAGCAGGAAGTGATAGAATGTGTTACAAATTTCTTTAAATTTATGAAGTTGTGTATGAAATGTATATTCTATGATGTACAAAAACTGAAGAAATAGTAATGTACCAGTGTTGTATAAAAATGAACGTCAAAATACACATCATGTCCCATAGGAATCTACTTGCATTGATGTTAAAGTGGGTCAGTTACTGTAAAAATATAAGGATTTGTTTGCACCATTTACTGAAGTGAGTTTTCAATACTATAAAACAAATATGTATTTCAGGTGGATGAATATTTCTGAAAATAATCTTATGAAAATTTGAATATAAAACCACATACATGAACAAGAATGAATTTAGGGAGTGTATAATAAGACACATATATTTCATATTTTGAAAAATCTAGATAGTATATATATATATATATATATATATATATATATATATATATATATACAAAACACACACAGAGACATTAAAAAGTAGCAATATATATGCCAATTAAAATTCATCGTGAAATATATATCATCCACAGATCCAAAAATATTAATTTTACTGAACATGGATTTATGTATAATGTTTTTCCACTAAGAAGCTCACTCATAATTTGAATTATCAGTTCCAAAAGCATTTAGGAGGAGTGATTTCTTCTCACACTTTGTCTCTGCCAAGTTAGCCACCTCTCAAGAATATAGGTGTGATACCAGGTAGGATTCTATATGTTCATATAAAAATACATGTGCTGAATTGGCTACAGAAAAAGGGAGACAGGAATTCACATATGTGTTAACTTTAAAAACACATGCAGAACTCTTTCAACAAAAAATTGACAAGATTTATAACTCCTACCCTATATCATGCAAAAGGGAAGACCAACTATACACCATGGCTCCTCTGAAGTGCTAGTATTTCTATTCTGTTTGGGTTATTTTTCTCCATTATATTAGAATTAGTTGTCAGAATCTAGTAGGGTATAGGTTAGTGTCAAGGATTCAGTATTTCAAATGGAAAATTGAAAAATGAATCCAATGTGTATGTAAATATGTGCTACACAAAAATCTTCCCACTCTAATCCAGAACAATGCCTTGACAATACCTTTGCCCCAAGTAAGACACAATTAGAGGAGAAGATTTAGAAAATCTGTGAACAAATATCTGGAATGGAATATGCTCAGGAGCCCACACCTTGGAAGTGGCAGAGGAGTTTCCAAAGGTAAGGGACAGGGTAAACCCTCCACAAACATGGAGGTCTGCTGGCATAGACACTTCTTGAGAAACTGCCTGTGAGGTTGGGCACTTGAAAAATATGTTGTTGTCAGGAGCTTTAGCTTCCTTTCTAGTGAGACCATAAAAGCTTGGTCTGCATCTATGAGACCTGGAGGACATGCTTTCTTATTTCCCAATGAACATGAGGCAGCAGTGCTAAATTCTCTTTTTAGGTAAACTGTGGCCACTGGGGGCTAAATGTCTTTCCATGTGCACTTTGAAGCCATATGGTCATCCTCCATTTTCGTTTTCTGCTGCACTGGGAGTTTGGTATTTGCTTCACGAAATACAAGGAGTTCAATTGGGTCTCAGTGCAAGAGGGAGTTCTGTCATGTGTGGTGGGTCAGGTTCTGCAGGAGGATACAAGAACCAGGATTCTATCCCACATAGCTTGCCCCCTTGACCATAGCAACCTGATTCTGAACAATGTCCTGAAAACTCTCCATATAACAAATTGCCTTTACAAGGAAGGTTCTGTTGGCTGCACCATGTCAGTCACAAGCCATTTTGAAGCCAATGGAAGATCCACATGGCCCCACCACAGATGTTTTATCACATACCTGCCCACCACTGCTCTAGTACAACTACTCAACAGAGTCCAACTTACTGGCATCTCTGTTCTACACCATTTACATGAAACCCAGTCAATCAAGGCACTGTCTGGTATATTCATGATCAGTAACAGGACATCCGAAGGTTCTCCAGTGCCACCTGGTGATGGGAATTTCAAAAATTTTATGGTATTTTTCTAGCCATTTTTCAAGGATGAAGTTGGAGGCACTGTGAGTTTCAATTCTTTTAGGAACCATTAAATGGTTAGGAAGCTCATTTCAATGAAAGTTCTGGAGAACACTCACAGGAAAGGCTTCCCAAAGAGTTGCCACAAGATCACATGATATTATGCCCATTGAGGTCTACAATGTGAGGTCCATATGAGTTTTGACTCTCAACTATGAGTGCCAACTCTTTCAGAATAAAATCATGTGGTATCCTGGCTGAGAGGCCTAGTGCTCTGTGGAAAGCCATCCTGGGCCTAGAACTTAGTTTCCAAGGGCGACACTCATGCCTGGCTTCATAAAATCTCATCACTATTCATGGCAATACTTCTCTGAGGTCAGTTTGAGAACTCAGTTTCTAAGGGAATCACACCAGAGTTCAAGAACATGTGGACCAAGTCATCTCTTCCAACCGCCACCCAAATGACCACAATTTAAAACAAAACACTCCAATGTGGCGCTCATCTTTTTCCATATAGACACTCATAATGACCTCTGGCAAAAGTTTTCCATGAGGGGCACAGCCCAAGACCGTGTCCAAAATAAGCTCTCTTGCACCTAATTTGCCTAAAGTCAGGGTGGCCTGGACACCCTTCTTGTGAACCAGGAGAGATCAAATAGGCCTCCCATTAATACTGCTTTGCTTTTTCAATTTGAGGCCAACTGACTGTGGAGTTTGGATTCCTTATGTGAATTGGAGTCTTGAGAAAACCCAAGAAACTATGGGCTAGCCTCTGCAGGGCTTTGAAGAACTCATTTGACCCAAAGGATCCCTATTCTGGCTTGATGGAGGTCAGGAAAGTTACAGAAGAGGCGAGAGACTTCATCCACAAGGACTGCTCTTTTGGCCATTTTTGTTTTGGATGTACACATGGGATCTTTCTTTAGATCCATCAGGAGCTGAGAATCTAAGCCACACCCTCACACAAGGCAAATAGGCTGATTCAGACACATCCTTTCCAAAGCAATTAAGCAAAGAGCCACAGGTAATGCCCATTCATTTCCATTTGAAAACTGTTTTCTTCAGGCTTCACAAAGTGGTGGACTGAGGAAAAGACCTTCCTGACATTCAGGGCAACAGAAGAATTGGTAAACAAAAGGCCCCAAGCAGGGTTTCTTCACTGAGACTTTCTTGGTCAAACTGATATCTGAGTTTTCTTAGATGCTCGCCATTCCCTTCAGCTATTCAGTACATGGTCATGTCACAGAGCTTCAAGGTTGTACATATCTTAAACACAAAACCATGAGCCTATTCTGGAGCGTGGCGAGAATTCAGGAAGAAAACAGGAACTTAGGTAGATAGCAGGTGTTTCACATCAATAAGGCAAGCTGCAGTCCATTCATAAATAGGGCAGGATGAATGCTGGGAAGCTTTCTACTAGATAGGACATATTCATTGATGCATTCTCTTTTCTAATGTCTACAACCACGGACATAGTGGGATACATAGACATAGAAACACTCACCTTGTCAAACGACTTACTAGAAACAGTTCACTCCAAACAAAACAAACCGCCTTTCATACCTATTCTCAGAACATGAGACAAAACCACAAACTCACACCCACAAAGGCACCTCCTTCCCCCATGTAGGTCTGTGACTATCCGGAGTGTCCTCTGACTGGTTGGCCATACTATGTTCTCTGGAAATGGCCTGTTCTGTCTCAAATCTGGTCTCCTTGGCCAACTCTGTGAAGTTGTCAGGAGCCAGCGGTGAGCCACTGCCTGCTTTCTCAGGAAAGGCCCCTATTCATAGCTTTACTTGCATTTGGCCATCCTCACATCAGTAGGTTCCAAGAAAGACTGAGTCTGTACTTGGTAAATCAAAATAAGTTTGACCACTGGGACTGGGACTGGGACTGGCTCTTGGTGCCTGGATTCCTGGATTCCAAGTTCAGAGAGTTCCATCACCAAGGAAGTTAGGTGAGGTCACTTCCTTTAGCAACTGAATGAGGTCACTGCCTTGGCAACAACTTTGTCCTAACAGTTGCTTCCAAGGTTCCCATGAGAAGGAGGCTGCCCCTACTTCCTGTGACACTTTCACCAGTTAGAGTGGTATGTCAACCATAGGCATGCAGGAGCAGCTCAACACATGCCTGCTTTGGTCCATCTTCTATACATTAAGAAGAGAGTGGCTGATTCAGACACATCCCTTCATCCTGAGCAGGTTGTTTGCCATGGAAGACTTCTGCTCTCTCAGGTCCTTCATAGTTGCCTACATCTTCTCCAGGGATCATTTCTGCATGGACCCTTGAGTTTCTCAGCAGGTGGAAGATCCTCTATATTCCTGTATTTTAAGACCAACTCTGTCCCCACTTTTCTGTAAAATTAGATTGAGAGAACAGTTTATGGTTAGGTTTAATAACATGTTCGATTTGGTTTAGAAAGGAAACTACACGGTTGAGCAAACAGGGTCCTACCGTTAGCAATAATATGAGGATTATTAATGGAACGGCCCTGGCAGATAAAAGCGTAGTTAACCAGGTTGACTATGTGAACAAAGACTCAAACCTTCCTTCTGGGGCCTCTGTCTCTCTTTGACGCTCTTCAAGTCGTTTTCTTAATTTACTCATCGATTCTTTTACAACTCCAGTATTGTCGGCATAAAAACAACATTCTTCCCTCAATGCAAGCAAAAAGGCACCTTTCTCTCATGAAGAGGAGGTCCAACACTCGCCTGCTCTATAAAACAACTTCAGAGAGAGAGAGGTTAAAATTCCTGTAAAGCTGTGATGTCGGTTTTTAATGTCTTTAAGCTTTGGTCTATTTCTGCTTCTAATTGTGTCTTTGTTGTGTCTCATGGACTAGGGCAGTTCTTCCTGTGCCCAAGCCTTCAGCAATTATTATTCCTAATAGGATGGCTAAAGTGAGGGATACAGGTTCCCGGTGGAACCGGGTTGTATGCCCCCCTATTTGAACTTTAAATGAACCTGCGTCATGATAGAGCACTCTGAAAAACATCTACATCATTACATAATTAATCACATCTATTGACCATTTTATGAAAACATAAATAATGTTAAAGTGTATAGAATTATACTGTTTTATGGATGGACAAGAAAATGCACCTAAGATAGCACCAAAGTGAGGAAAACATTCTTATTTGGTTGCATCCGGATTTAGAGGGCATTGCTTCTTTTGTAATCAATTAATCCCCTGAAACCCAAGTTTTGGTAGTTTTAGAGTTTGTACCCAACATGTAAGGGAAGGGGCTCAGAAGTTCACAGTCTGCAGAAATTCACAAAAATTAGTTTTTGTTTCTGTTTTTTTTTTCCTATTTTCTGGGCAAGTTAACTTTTCAAGGACACCTTGGAAGGGGAGAGCTTTTTTGTCTCTTTTTTTTCTCCCTGCCAGCTGTCACCATGGAGCCCAGTTGCTAACATTTTTATCTTAGAAATGTAGCCATCTCGGTGAAGCCCCAGCTCAAGGCCAGAGGCCTTGTTCACATATTTTGTGAAAAACTGGTAAGGAGGTGTATAGCTTACGGGTGGTGATTTTTCCAGCCAGTGGTCAAGTAGAACAGGGCAACACGAAAAGTGCAAGTTTATGTACATTGAACTCTTTCAGAGGGACTCTTTTGCTGAAAGACCTAAAGTAAGCCTTGGTGAAGACTTCTGGAGGTCATTTAAGACATTTCTATGGACCTAGTACAGAGGGGGAAGATGGGGTAGTCGAGGCTGAGAGCAGCTCCGTGGATCTAAGAATGAGGAAAGAGAGATGTAAAAGAAAAATGGGAAAGGGGTTTGGGATTTTCCTAAAACAAAACTTGAGCAGTAGAACAGGTGGAGCAGAGGGGAAGATGGGAGTAAATATTCCAAAAAGCCTTTGAGGGACTTTAAATTCTTAGAAACCTGTTTTCAGTGATGACAAAGCAACTTTAAAGGCCATTTTCATTACATCTTGTATAGGGGTCTGAGGCCTCTTATCAGCTGGTTTGAGCTTTGGGTTAGCTTGCTAGAGGACTTTCTGGGACCTAGTGCAGGCACTGACAGGAAAAGAGAGGAGTGAGTGGGTGAAGGGGTACCTTGGTACCTGCTACCTCAGCAAGGGTGCAATGTTCTGAGAACCAGCGGAGGTTTGGGTTTTTGATTTAGTAATTGGAGAGGAGAAATCAGGTTGCTAAGATGGGAGTGATAGCAGAGAGTCTAGAGCAGAAGGCTGAGGGTGAGGAACTATTGGAGAAGCATAGTACAGGATATGAGCAAAGGAGGGAAAAGGATTCCACATAGGGAAATTTCCCCCTTTTGAGAACTTGCCAAAGTTAAAAATGTCACGCAGAATTTGAGGATCTAGAGAACCCTCTGGGGGCCATAGTATTTGGTTGTGTAATTGGTAATATGGCCAATGCTGTGTACTGAATTTGATGAGGCGTTTGGGTTCCACCAGGCAGCCCCTGTATGCTCACATTCACTTGACTTACACAAGAAGTCGGCTTCTCCCCAACACAGCCGTGGCTGTTTGTGCCTTTGATAGTCCGCTAGGCAAACATAGTAATCTAGGCTAGCCAACCTGAATCTGTCTCGCGTGTCCCTGCATCCATAATGTTTGTTTCCATTATCTATGGTACAGAAGAGATTTAATGGAATTTTAGTGGGATCCTCTTCATCAGGGATATCTCAATAGGAAAGACCTATACCGAGCTGACAAATGTCTGGGTGGAGAGATGGCCACCAGGTCTCTAAGGGGGCTGTATGCGAGATAGACCATACTTCTTGTCTAGTAGGATTTGTGATCAGCCATTGCTGCTGAACGGAATGATGAGGGTTAGAACTACTGGTGGCCAAGGGGAGAGTCTATAGTCTTATCCACATAGCGAATACGCAATTTGAAATGGTTAGCAGGCTTTTCCAGTTTCCAACAAGAGTCTGGACACAGCGAAGGCTTGAGATGAGAGGCATGGATCCAAAAAGTGATTCCGTCTACTCGTACCACTTTAGGTTTTATAAGTAGCACCTGGTATGTTCCTTTCCAGTGGGGTTCCAGGGATGACACCTGATGTTCTCTTATGTAGACGAAGTCTCTTACTTGATATTGACTTAGAGTCCCCTCCTCCCAAGGTTGGTAGGCAGTGGCCAGCTGTTTCCACAGGTATCGCTGAGTTCTTTCAATGACTTTAAGTCTGTCAAGCAAGGGGGTGTGGAAGTGATCGTTAGGCCTTAGAGTTGGGGTTAGGTTCCTTACTGGATGATGGGCATCATAGAGAATTTCATAGGGGGTGAGGTTACACAAAGAAAGAGAGTTAGTATTTCTCGCATGAAACAGTGCATAAGGCAGGAGCATAATCCAATCTTTTATGCCGGGCTCTAAGCTTAATTTTGTTAAGGTCTCTTTAATGGTTCTATTTATTTTTTCTACCTGTCCTGAGCTCTGGGGTATATAAGCATAATGTAACTTCAAATTAATCCGCAGGGTCCCAGTGAACACCTGACTTACCTGAGCCATGAACACCAGTCCATTATCAGACCCTATTGCCTTAGGCAGACCGTATCTTGGAGAAATATCTTTCAGGATCTTCTTGAAAACCATTTGTGCAGTTTGGTTGTTTTTGTGTGTGTGTGTGTGTGTTTGTGTGTAAGGCTTCAGTCCATCCTGAAAATGTATCTACAAAGACAAGGAGATATTTAAGTCCATACGTTGCTGGCTTAATTTCACTATTGTCCACTTCCCAAAATTGTCATTTTCTGGTTCCTCATAGGTGCTTTCCTCTAGGAAACTGGAAGGGTAAGCATTAACCAATTGACGGACTCGACAGGCTTTTGTTACCCGTTCAGTTATTTCTTTTCGCTGTGAGTCGGTTAGTGGAAAACTCTGTTCTTAATCCTACAGGAATGCCTGCAGTTTCATTGAACCAAGGTGAGTGAGTTGGTGTACATTTTTAACGTAGTGTAGGGCTTTCGGTAATTGCAGCCTGAGCTCAGTGAAGTTGAGGCGTTCAGTGTCAGTGTCCATAGATGTTATCAAAAACTTCCTGGTGATCAGGGGTCCATTGGAATTGGGCATCTCCCATTAACACCGGGTATAAAGGAGCAGCTAAAGACGCAAACCCAGGTATCCATAACCTGCAAAAGCCAGCAGTCCCAAGAAACTCTCTGAGTTGTCTCCTGTTAGATGGGGGTGGTATCTACACAATGGTTTGTTTTCTGGGCTCAGTGAGCCATCGTTTACTGCCCCTAAGGTAACAGCCCAGGAAGATTACTTCATGCTAGCAAATTTGGGCTTTTTTGGCCGAAACTCTATACCCAAGTTGAGCAAGCTCATATAATAGTGCTTGGGTCCCAGACTCACAGTTTTCCTTGGTGTTGGCTGCCAGTAGCAGGTCATTCACGTATTGAAGCTGGGTGATTTGGGATGCATAGTTCTGAAATTGCTGAGATCTCTGTGGAGGGCTTCATCAAACAGAGTGGGGGAGTTTTTGAACCCCAGTGCGAGTCTAGTCCAAGTTAGTTGACCAGACGTTCAGGTTTCTGGGTCTACCCACCCAAAAGCAAACAGCAAATGACTATCTTTATGCAGAGGCAAGCAAAAGAAAGCATCTTTTAAGTCCAGAACAGTATACCATTTCCGCTCAGGGTTCAGAGTGCTAAGCAGATTGTACGGATTAGGTACCGTGTGGTGAATGTCCTGCACTCTGTTGTTGATCTCTCTTAGGTCTTTAACAGGACAATAGTCCCCGGTTCCTGGCTTTTTTTTTCTAGTAGCAGGGGAGTGTTCCAGGCCAATTGACAGGGCCTTAGGAGCCCTAAGTCCAGATATTTCTGAATATGGGGCCTTATCTCATCTTTAGCTTTTTTTGCTTAGAGGATATTATTTGACATTGATTGGGGAGGCTGAGGTTTTTAACTCCACTGTTATTGGAGGTTGTTTCACGGCCAGGCCTAACCCAGCAGTTTTTGCCCAGGCATCTGCGTAATCTGTTTTCCATTTCTGGTGTAGCTTGCCTGTTTGATCAGTCTTGGGGGGTGTGAAGAGTGGATGTTCATCTTCTACTAATATAGTTAAAGCCGTGACTATAGGAGTTTTTACTGAAGAATTTAGAAATTTCATTTGGGGGCCTTCAGGGTTAAAAGTTATTTAGGCCAAGAGCTTGGTGAGCAGATCTCTGCCCATCAATGGGTCCAGGCATTCCTGGATTACTAGGAAGGAGTGATAGATTTTTCCTTTCCCAAGGTCCATGGTCCTCTTAGTAGTCTAAGCCCGATATTTACTGCCATTAGTTCTTTGAACTACAGACCTTTTATTTGATAGAGGGCCCAATGGGGCCTTAAGGGCTGAGTATACTGCTCCTGTTTTCATTTCAAAGTTTACTGGGGTCCGCTACACTTCAAAAGTTACCCTGAGCTAGGGGAAGTGATCTGAGCCCCAACTTTTTTAGTCATGCTCCAGAGTCAGAATGGCTGGCTGGCGTGGCTGTCTCTTTATAGGGCACTCTTTGGCCCAGTATCCTTTTTTTTTACAGTAGGCACATTGATCTGAGGCCAGGGGTGGCCTCTGGCATGGCCCCAGGTATCCCTTCCTGTCACCTTACGTCTTAATTTCTGCCCTCTTTCTTGTTGTGACCAGGATCTTGGTCAATCCCTTAGTCTGTCTTTTGCTTCTCTCATACTTCCTTTGCTCCCTTTCTTTCTCCCTGTTTCTCCCTTATAGTATATTTTCTCGGCTTCTCTGACTAAATCTCTCTTTTAAATTTTTTTAATATCCATGGCAGCTTGCCCAATTAAGGCCATCGTTACAGATGAATTTTGATCCACTGCCTGAGGATTGAAAGGAGTATATCTCTTATATGCCTCCATAATTCTTTCTAGAAACAAAGAGGGAGATTCATCAGGCCTTTGAATAATTTCTCTTACCATGGCCAAATTAGTTGGTCACCTAGTAGCCCCTTGGAGACCCGCTATTAGAGCCAGACAATAATTGGACAGATGCTCTTTATCTTCAAAGGTGTTGGGGTTCCAGTTGGTTTGGTTTAAGGGTAAGCTGGCTTTGATTATGTTGGGAAGTTGTGTTGGTCGCCAATCAGGTCCGAGGATTTTTTTTTTAGTTTCTTGGAGGTTTTTCTCTTATTCCTCTGTCATAAAGAAAGTCCCTAGGAGTTGTTGGCAGTTATCCCAAGTAGGCAGGTGTAAAAACGTTGGCGAGTTCTCTGAGTTCTTTTAGCCGGGCCAGCTTCCTCCAGGGAAGGAGGGGCTCTGTGTGCCACGCCACGGGACAGTCATCTGGATGGTGCTGGGCCATCCTAGCTTCTTTGAATGGTGGAGAGGCTGAGTCAGCAGCAGGGGAATCACTTAGAGGGTGTTGGGAGTTGGGGGATGAAGGCAGAGGATAAGGAGGGGGAGGAGAGTAGAGTAGAGTCTTGAGACTCATGGAGAACAGAGGGTGCAAGAGGAGGAGCAGAGAGTTAAAGAGATAGAATCGTGGGGGAAGGAGTAGGAGCGGGTGCAGGGACAAGGAAAGGCTTCATCCTTGGAGGAGGAGATTTGTAGAGGTCCTGACAAGTTAAGATATATGGCTGTTGATCTGGATGTCTACGTGGCCCCTGCTAAAAGACAATATCTCGAACTTTTCAAATTAGTGCGAAGTAGAAAGATCCTTCTAGGGGCCATCCGACTACAAAGGTGGGTCATTCTGAGACACAGAATCTGCCAGATCCGGCATTTTACTGAAAAAGAAAGATTCTGAGCCCTTAAGCAGACTTTGGTCTAGTGATCAAGGGTCAGGAACAGAGGCATTGAAGTGCTCTGTCCCATAATGAAATATACACAGACAATAAAAGCAATGACACATGACACAGACAAGACAAACAATAAAGACAGGCAATGGACGTCCAATACTGAGACCAGGACTGAGTAGCCGGCAAAACATGATGGGCTGGCAATACCGAATCCGAAACAAAATATCACTGAATCAAGGAGACTATTGTTCCTCGACTTCATGAGTTCATCCCCCAGGGACATGGCCTGTGGCTCTGTGACATGTGTGTCAGTCACCGTGGGAGAGAGCTCACGCTCTTTACCAATAGCCATTTTGTGAAACCCTAACCTGAATCCTGAAACCAGAAAGAGGGGCCTTATTTACCCCCAGAGGAGCCCGTTGGGGGTCTTTCATCTGCGGCTGCCGGATCTCACTGGGGCCACGAGATGTAAAGATCGGGCGAGGGTCAGTTGAAGAGACCACCAAGAGACTGTCTCATGCAACAGCAAAGGCTTTATTGGGAGTCCGGCATGCAAGGGCTCAGAGCTCTCTTGAATAGAGCAGAGAGCCCTGAGAACAGCTTAAGAAGTGCTTATATATTTTCCTTGGAGAGGGCAGGGGGGGGAAGTTTATTGATGGGTAAGGGCGAGTGGGCGGTTTGCGTGCAACTGGTTGACCGAGTACATTCTGCAGTTTGGCAGTTGGGGACAGCACATTCTGGGAAAAAGAATAGCAAACCGTTCTCAAGATTTCAACAGTGTTTTGTTAAGCATACAGAAAATCAAGAAGTGACAAGTACCTATTTTATTAACCTTTCAATATAAGTATGAAAACAGAAATATAGGTAAGATTTGAAGCCCAGAAGTTCATTGGGCTCTTGATTGGTATACTTAGCGTTGAATTACATTCTGCAGTGATGTCCCAGAAATATGGATATACAATGGCATAGGACCTTATACATTCTTGGAGGTCAATTCCAAAACACAGACTCTAAGGGGAATCACACCGAAGTTCAAGCCAAGGTGGACCCAATTATCTCTTCCAACCGCCACACAAATGACCACAATTAAAACCAAGACACTCCCACATGCCACTCATCTTCTTCCATATAGACACTCACCATAACTTCTGGCAAGAGGATTCCATGAGAGGCGCAGCACAAGACAGTGTTCCAAATAAGCTCCCTTTCCCCTCATTTGCCAATAGTCAGGGTGGCCTGGACACCCTCCCTGTGAACCAGGATTTATCAAACAGGTCTGCCATTAATACAGCTCTGTTCTCCAATTTGAGGCCTACTGACTGTGGGGTTTAGATTCTTTATTTGAATTGGATTCATAAGAAAACCCAAGAACCTATGGGCTAGCATCTGCAGGGCTTTGAAGAACTCATTTGACCCAAAGGATCCCTATTCTCACTTGATGTAGGTAAGGAACCTTACAGAGGAATGTGAGGGACTTCATCCACAGTGACTGATTTTTGGCCATTTTGATTTTGGATCCACACATGGGATCGTTCTTTAGATCCATCAGGTGCTGAGAATCTAAGCCACAGGCTCACACAGGACCAAGAGGCTGATTCAGACACATCCCTTTACAAAGCAATTAAGCAAAGAGCCACAGGTGATGCCCATTCATTTCCGTTTGAAAACTGTTTTCTTCAGGATTCACAAAGGCGTGGCCTCAGGCAAAGAACTTACTGACATTCAGGGCAACAGAAAAATAGGCAATCAAAAGGCCCATTGCAGGGGTTCTCCACTGAGACTTTCCTGGTTACATTGATATCTGAGTTTTCTGAGATGCTTGTCATTCCCTTCAGCTATCCAGTACATGTCCATGTCACAGTGCTTGGAGGTGGTACATATCGTGGACTCAAAAGCAGGAGCCTATTTTGGAGAGTGGCTAGATTTCAGGAAGAAAACAGGAACTTAGGAAGATAGCAGGTGTTGCCCATCGATATGGCAAGCCCTAGTGTATTCATAAATTGGGCAGGATGAATGCTGGGAAACTTTCTACTAGACAGGAAACATCCATTGATGCATTCTCTTTTTCTAATGTCTACAACCATGGACACAGTGAGATACACAGACATAGAAACACTCGCCTTGTTAAACAACTTACTAGAAACAGTTCACTCCAAACCAAACAAACCGACTTTCCTACCTATTCTCAGAACATGGGACAAAACCACAAACACACATCCACACCCACAAAGGCACCTCCTTCCCCCAAATAGGTCTCTCACTATCCGGAGTGTCCTCTGACTGCTGGGCCATACTATGTTCCCCCGATATGGCCTATCCTGTCTCAGATCTGGACTCCATGTCCAACTCTGTGAAGTGGTCAGGAGCCAGCTGTGAGCCAGTACCTGCTTTTTTAGGAAAGGCCCCTCTTCAGAGTACTCCTGGCATTTGGCCATCCTCACATCAGTAGGTACCAAGAAAGACTGACTCTGTCCTTGCTAAATTGAATCACGTGAGACCACTAGGACTGGGACTGGGACTGACTCTGTGTGCCTGGCTTCCTGCATCCCAAGTTCAGAGAGTTCCATTACCAAGGAAGTGAGGTGAGGTTGCATCCTTCAGGAACTGAATGAGGTCACTGCCTTGGCAACCACTTTGTCCAAACAGTTGCTTTCAAGCGTACCATGAGAAGGAGGCTTACCCTACTTTCTGTGGCACTTTCACAAATTAGAATGGTATATCAACCATTGGCACCAAGAAACAGCTCTCCACACAGGCCTGATTTGGTCCATCTTCTCTATATTAGGAAGAGAGCCTTTAGTCCGGGGAGCACTGCAGTGAACCTCTGCACTAAAACTATTAACAAGCACCTGGTGGAGGAGTCCTCCATAGGTAAGTGGCGCCTTTATAACATCTGATATCTGGTTAAGGGAGATCTTTTCTGATGACAGAGATGTGGCCTGGGGAGGCTCACATATACTCCTTTCCAGGAGAGTAACGAGAATCTTTCTGTCCTCTGTTCTGTTCTGTAGGGAATTCCTCTGGAACTGTAGAGAGGGGCCGACAGGAACGCACGCGCTCCTACCCTGGAGCTATAGCAAGATGTTGCACTGTTCCACTGTTTTTCTGTTTAGGCGCTGGTTTTCAGTTTTTTGTGTTTTGTTTTGTCTTCTATTTTTTTGATTGTTTGTTTGTTTTTGTTTGTTTTGTTGTGTGATTTCAGTGGTAAAAACTTAAGTATTTTGGACGTAAAAATGGGTAATAAAGAGAGTAAGCCTGACACCCCTTTGGACTGTGTTTTAGGGAACTGCGATGAACTTTACCCCCCTTTTTTAAGCAGGATGACAGAAGCTCCTAGCTGGCTGCCTGGAGCACACCCATTGCAGAGGGCAATGCTTGCTGGGGACCTAAGAACTTAGCATCTCCCAGGTTAACAAGTGAAACTCCTTTAAAACCCCTTGTCGCTCCAGATCAAGAGAGTCACAACATTTGGCAGAGTCCCCTGTGTTTTACTTTGTTCGCAAAGCAATAAACCTCCCTTTTTCTTTTTCTCAAAACTCAGTCCTCATTATTAAATTGGTATTAATTGGCTTCAAGTTCAGGAATCGAACTTTAATTTACAAATTTGGTACCCCCCCTCCTCCCCGGAACTTTGTGAGAGCTGTCTACTGGAATATTAGGAGATGAAGCATGCTTGGTGTGGAACTGAACAAGAGGAGCTAATCCTGTAAGTAAAAGGAAGCACTGAGGGACTCCCAGCAGCTGCCAAAGCCCTGTTGATTCAGGGAATTACCTCCTTCCTTTCCGCACTGTAAGAATTATGCCACCTCTGTCTTGTTAAAAAAGAGAAAAAGAAAAAGGGGACACTAAATGCAGTGAAGTCACCATGGAGACACTTTATTTTACATTTCAGGTTGCCCCTCTGTTAAAACATGTGGTCCCCCCCCCTGTGGATATCTATGGTGCACACTGGTGTAGGAGATTTTTCTCTTATCTGCTCTGGTTTAATGGGTTCTCTCTGACAGCCATAGTCTGGACCTCCTTTCTGTCTGTCTTGTGTCTTTGTATCTGGCCCTTTAAGACATGTGCAATAATGTGTTGATATTATAAATTGTTTCTTGGGAATGATCTTAGCTGAATGTGTGTCTAAATGATGATGTTTTATTTTAACAATCTGGTATCTGAATGGGTTTTTGAAGCATTGCACAATCTTGCAGTTAAAAGTCGGGTTTAGGTAATTGTTTAGTTTATGATTTCAGATAATTCATGCCAGAGAACTTAAATACTTAGGATGGAAAACTGAAGAACTCTACTTCCAAGTTGGCAAGTAACTTCCCAATCATACAGTCTTTTTTTCACCAATTTTGAATTGGATAGCCTGGGAAAATATCACTGTGTGTACCATTACATTAATTTGGACAAGGATAGTAAATCATAGAATGGTATCTGTTGACAAAACAAGATGTAAAGATATAAAATTTTGTGAATTGTATCTTAAATTTATATCATAATTTTCAACATCCGAACCTCAAAATTATGGTTAAAATGCCTTAGGCCTGAGGTGTCTGCTCAGAATAGCAGTTTTTCCTGCTCCTTCCAGACCTCAGCCATGACTTATGTTGAAATGTAAATGAAAGAAGCCTGCAATCTTAGTAGGAGACTGATTTGAGGCCTAAGGGGGAAAAAAATGTAAATTGTATGGTATTTACTAATTACTAGCCAGTCACTTTTTCTAGGACTCTTTTTTTTCCTTAGATACTTTTTTTTTGAGCTCATGATTTTGAGCATACAGACCTAGGTTAATGTTTTTCAGATCAGTTCTATCTTTGACCAACTGTAGACATTTTGAAACATTGCAATGGAGATTTCACCTGAGAAAAGCTACAAGGCCTTTACTATTATTATGTGTGCACACTTTTGTTATGTGTTGTATGTCTATATATACATATGTCCGTATATCATATATATGATGCACAAACTAACATATACAAGGAGCACTCATAAAAAAGCGCTCATTAAAACAAATTTAAATAGGAGATCCAAAGATCTTTAATTCACGTGATTTAAATGTTTCAATTTAAATTGGATAAACAGATAAAAATCAATGTCTTTAAATTTAAGCTTACAAATTTTTCTAGGTGTTCAAAAATCTAATAAAATATTAATATCTACAAAATGTCTAATATGCCTTGGTACTAGGACCTTTCCTTCAACATAAAAATGGTTTACACTGTCAATACATTCCTCTAATATTTTGATAAATAAATAAAGTAAATTTGATTGGGATTACTCATTCATGAGTACTTTTGTTAGATATCTGATTGATTTACTAAGGTCTGAATAAGTTTTTATTAAAGTCTGTATAAGAATATAAAAATCAGTCATGTGTTAATGAGACAGAAATTTCTTAAAACATAAGTTTACCCATAACGTTGTGTTTATTAAGTTTTATTTTCTCTAGAGCAAGCAATCATAAAAATTAAACAACTGATTAAATAAGAACTGTTATTTTAGAGCACTGTACTGCCATTGCTTTAAAAGCTAATCTTGGTTAATGTAGAAACATCAATGTAATTGTGATGCTATCAATGTTTTCATATCTTATATGTATTCAAGTCTGTAAGGTAGAAACTTTAAAAGAGCATTATATCAAGCTGGTGCTCTGAAGTTTTATGGTAAAAAAATATATTGGGGATTTATTTACCTGTTATCAATAAGATATGTAAACTTTTATGTTACTTTTTACATTGGGGAAAAATTTAAATATATTTTTTAGTTAATGAGAGCCTAATCGATGTAAAGGTTAAAAACTTTCAGCCTTTCTTTAATTCATGTTTTAAATGTGATATCATATGGTGTTAGCTAATGTTCATGTGACCTCAAACAATTTATGTAAACTTTGTCAAATGATATTTATAAATAAAGATTATCTTTAGAACTAAAATACTTAAGATTTATAAAGAGCCCTGCCTTACCTGAGATAAGGCTCTGTGTCCCATCTTACTACATGTGAGAATGACTACAAAACCAGTAGGTCAGATAATATTTCTTTAAAGTTATGTTAAAAAGTTGGTTTTTTTAAGGTCAATATTCCTAGGATCTCAAACAGGGGATATAATGTATAACTCAGCCAAAAAATTCAGGGTAGCTATTACACAAGCTAAGTATTTTTACTTTTGTTAATTTTATTTTGAAATTATTTTATAAGTGATCTAAAGATTCTCTGTTACTGTTTTACAAACGTGTTGCTTTAAGAACACAACATGGGTTTATTCAAGATAATAAGTCATTACTTACAATACAGACAGAAAAATACAGATCCCAATTAATAAAAAGATAATGATATAGTTATAGACATTAAAGCCCAGTACTCTTAATATAAGGCTGTTAAAATTTATTTGCTGGATGTTTAAGATTAGGATTTAAAATTAAAGTTAAATGAAAAGCGTCAAGAAAACCAATATTTGGCTTTTGCCATCTGAGTCAGTCTGAATCCAGGGAACATTGAACTTCTCTAAAGAGCTTTGAAACTCTGAGCCACATAACCTCCTCCTGATCAGGAAGATTAATGAGACCACTGGAGAACAGAAAGCCAATCAGGGTATTTGTTACGAAGAGGAGAGTCATCAAAGAAAGGAGACATCCCTGATGCTTCCTAGGGAAGCCAAATTGTCAAGCAAGATCTGGACCCACCTAGCGCAAATGGCACTAGCAGAACTGAGAATCTGCTCTCAAGTTTCCCCAGAATTGACTCCCATAAAAGCTCAGCTGACTGTTAACAATAGATGGAAACAAAAGTCAGTTTGACTGCTTCATCTTAAACACTTAGCAAAGACAGTTAAGAACAAAATACATCCATTCCTGGGCATTTTAAATTATAATAATAATAATATAATTTAAAGGTATGCACTTTATGTTTGCCTCCCAAAATAAGTAAGACTGGTGGCTACAAAGAAGAATTCTCAGAAAGGAATGCCTGATACTTATAAAAAGAGACTATCAAGAAGACCTGCCACAGGGATAAGTTTTCAGTTTAAGGCCTACAGATATTCCTAACCTACACAGGTAGGCTTGGTGTTTGCTAGTACAATTATCCATCCCTGAGTAACAGAATTAAAGGTTTCTCTAAGAGACACAGAGGTCATACTAGTAAAAAGATTTTACAAGATCAGATGACATTAAATTATTAAACTGTATCTTATGGGGAGGGACAAGTGTAACAGTACAAGTTAAGTTGACAGTCCGGATAACTGGGGATATTAAAGACTGGTGATGGAACTTCTATACAGTGACATGTTCCAGCTGCTGCAACATTTTTTCAGTACTCATGGTTTTTGTTTCTCTCATAGAAGAACCCATCCCCAGATGACTTTACAACCTGTTCTTCCCCAATCAGACTTCAAACCGAACTGACTTCTAAAAGGCAACTCATGTCCCTCAACTGACTTCTAAAAGGCAACTCATGTCCCTCATGCCATGCCCACTCATGTCACCCTGTCTCAGGTCAGAAGAAGAAAAAATGAGTGACACCACTCTTCTTAAAACAATGGAGAGAAAGATAAATAGACTATCAATATAAGTAATTAATTAAGTCAGGTAAAATCAGGGAGATCGGTTTTGGGTGAGTTCTAAAAATTTGGAGACTCTTACCTGAGGGATTAAAATTTCCTCAGTGCTCTTCCCGTAATCTATCAAAGATTTGAAAGGGACACAAAGAAAAGGGGGGAATGATAGACCCAACCTGATCTTTAATTAAAATTGGGAGCCATCTTGCCAAAAAGCCATGAAAAGATAATTTTGGCTTTAGCATAAATCACTTCAAATTCTAAACCTGCTTGGAATGCCTGCCCACGCCTGGAACTCACCCATGCCCGGCTCTCTGACCAGATAGCAGCCCTCTCTGAAACTTTAGTGACACATCATAAATATTTGCCTTCTCTCGCGAGACAACAACCCTCTCTGAGGCTCTAATGGTCTTCATGAACTCTGATGTAGGGACAGCAAAAAAAATGTAGACTGCCATTAGTGTGATGTTTGTCAGAGTTCTGTTATCTGTAAACCCCCTTTTGTGTAATTTTCTGGGCTATTAAGCTGCCTGTAGGAAAGCTGGGGTTGCTGTCTTATTCCCGCCATTTTGTGAGGGAGAGGCAGCACAGCCGGTAGAAATAATAAGCTTAATTTAATTTGATTTTAATTAGAGTCAGTGGTCTTTTCTTGTGTCCTGGTCTAACAGGTAATCACTCCAAAAACATGGAGCTCTGCTGGCCTAAAAACTTCTTGAGAAACTTCCTCTGAGTTTTGGCACTTGAAATATATGTTGTTGTAAGGAGCTTTAGCTTCCTTTCTAGTGATACCATCAAAGCTGAGTCTGCATCTATGTGACCTGGAGGACATGGTTTCTTGTATTCTAATGAACATGAGGCAGCAGTGCTGAATTTTCTGTTTGTAGGTAAACTGTGGCCACTGGATGCTAAGTGTCTCCCCGTGTGGACTGTGAAGCCATTTGGTCATCCTCCACTTCTGGTGGTGTTTCTTGCTGCTGTACTGGGAGTTTGGTATATGCTTTATGAAATACAACGAGTTCAACTGGAACCCAGTGTTGGAGGGAGTTCTGTCACTTGTGGTGGGTCAGGGTCTGAAGGAGAATGCACCAACCAGGCTTTTATCTCACAGAGCTTGCCCCCTTGTCCTTAGAAATCTGACTCTGAACTTAGCCCAGAAACCTCTCCATATAACATGATGCCTTTACATAGAAGGGTCTGCTGGCTGCACCATGTCAGTCACAAACCATTTGGAAAGCAATGGCAAATCCTCATGGCCACACCACATATGTATTATCACACACCTACCCACCACTGCAATAGGCCCACTACTCAGCAGGCTCCAACTTATTGGCATCTTTGTTCTACACCATTTTCATGAAACACAGTCAATCATGGCATTCTCTGGTACACTCATGATCAGCAACAAGACATCTAAAGGTTCTCCAGTGCCACCTGGTTAAGGGAATTTCAAAGATTTCATTGTATTTATCTAGCCATTTTTCTTGGATGAAGTTGGAGGCACTGTGGGTTTCAGTTTATTCAGGAACTATTAAATGTGAGGAAGCTATTTTCATTAAATTCTCTGGAGAAATCTCACAGGCAAGTCTTCCCATAGAGTGGTCAAAAGGTCACATGAAGCCAGGCCCATTGAGGTCTTTAATGTGACGTCCATGGGTGTTCTGACTGTCAACTATGGCTGCCAAATCTTTCAGAATAAAATCATGTGATATCCTAGCTGATATTCCAAGGCTCTGTGGAAAGCCACCCTGGTATTTGATCTCAGTTTCCAAGGGCGAATCCCATGCGTGGCCTCCTAAAATCTGAATGCAGTTTATGGCAATATTTCTCTGAGATCAGTTCCAGAACTCAGACTCTAAGGGAAATCACACCAGAGTTCAAGCCCAGATAGACCCAGTCATCACTTCCAACCGCCAAACAAATGACCACAATTAAAACCAAAACACACCCACAAGGCCCTCATCTTCTTCCATATAGACACTCATCATAACCTGTGGCTGGAGGTTTCCATGAGGGACTCAGCCCAAGACAGTCTACAAAATAACCTCCCTTGCCCGTCATTTGCCTAAAGTCAGGGTTGCCTGGACACCCTTCCTGAGAACCAGGAGTGATCAAATAAGCCTGCCATAAATACTGCTCTGATTCTCCAAATTGAGGCCTCCTGACTCTCGGGTATAGATTCTTTATGTGAATTGGAATCATGAGAAAACCCAAGCACCTATGGGCTATCCTCTGCAGGGATTGAAGAACTCATTTGACAAAAAGGATCCCTATTTTCACTTGATGGAGATCAGGAATCTTACAGAGGAAAGCGAGAGACTTCGTCCACAATGACTGCTTTTTTGGCCATTTTGGTTTTGGAAGCACACATGTAATTGTTCGTTAGATCCATCAGGTGCTGAGAATCTATTCAACAACCTCACACATGGCAAAGAGTCTGATGCAGACACATCCCTTTCCAAAGCAATTAAGCAAAGATCTACAGCTGATGCCCATTAATTTCCATTGAAAACCGTTTTCTTCAGGCTTCACAAAGGGGTGGCCTGGGGCAAAAACCTTTCTGACATTCAGGGCAACAGAACAATAGGTAAGCAAATGGCCCAAGGCAGGGTTTCTGGAATGATATCTGAGTTTTCCGAGATGATCCCATTCCCTTCAGCTATCCAGTACATAGCCATGTCACAGAGCTTGGAGGTGGTACATGTCTTGCAAACAAAACCATGAGCCTATTCTGGAGAGTGGCCAGAATTCAAGAAGAAAACAGGAATTTAGGAAGACAGTGGTTTTTGCCCATCAATTAGGCAAGCCAAAATCCATTCATAAATTGGGCAGGATGAATGTTGTGAAGCTTTCTACTATTCAGGACACATCCATTGATGCATTCTCTTTTCTAATGTCTTCAACCACGGACACAGTGGGATAAACAGACATAGAAACACTCACATTGTCAAAAGACTTACTAGAAACAGTCCACTCCAATCCTAACAAACCGACTTTCCTACCTATTCTCAGATCATTAGACAAAACCACAAACTCACACACACACCCACAAAGTCACCTCCTTCCCCCAAGTAGGTCTATGACTATCCGGAGTGTCCTCTGACTGATGGGCCATAGTATGTTACTCCAAAATGGACTGTCCTATGTCAGATCTGGACTCCTTGGCCAACACTGTGATGTTGTCAGGTGCCAGTGGTGAGACACTACCTGCTTACTCAGGAAAGGCCCCTCTTCAGACCTTCCTGGCATTTGGCCATCCTCACATCAGTAGTTACCAAGAAAGACTGATGCTCTCCTTGGTAAATCCAAACATGTGAGGCCACTGGGACTGGGACTGGGACTGCCTCTGGGTGCCTGGCTTCCTGGATCCCTAGTTCAGAGAGTTCCATCACCAAGAAAGTGATGTAGGTCACTTCCTTCAGGAACTGAATGAGGTCACTGCCTTGGCAACCACTTTGTCCTAACAGTTGCTTCCAAGTGTCCCAATTGATGGAGTCTGCCCCTACTTCCTGTGACACTTTCACAAGTTTGAATGGTATATCAAACATAGGCACCCGGGAACAGCTCTCCACACAGGCCTGGTATTGTCCATCTTCTCTACATTAAGAAAAGAGAGACTGCTTCAGACACACCCCTTCATCCTGACCAGGTTGTTTGTAGTGGAAGATGACTTTTGCTCTCTCAGGTCCATCATAGCTTCCTATATCTTCCCCAGGGTTCATTTCTGCATGGACCTTTTTGTTTCTCAGCAGGTGGAAGATTTATTACATTCCTGTATTGTAAGACCAACTCTGTCCCTGCTTTTCTGTAAAGTTAGATTGAGGGAACAGAGTATGGTTAGGGTTAATAACATGTTTGATTTGGCTTAGGAATCATTCTGCTGGATGAATAATGTTATTGGGAACCTGCGATATTTATAAGAATATATAGAGGGGAAATATATGTATGAAAACAGAAATCTAGGTAAGATTTGAAGCCCAGAAGGGAATTGGATCCTTGATTGGGATACTTAGGTTTGAATTATGTTCTGCACATGTGTCTCAGATAAATCTATACACAATGGCATAGGACCTTGTACCTTGGATGATTGAATGTCAAAGAAAACATCCAGTCAAAAAAGGATAGTTGGTAGGATTAGGAAGATAGTTGGTAGGATTAGGAAAAAGAGTGAGTATAGGATTTGGACAAAAAGTTCTTTAGCAATAGAGTTTCGGGTAGAGAGAAAATGTAAATGTCAGCAGATGTGAAGACTCGGTCACAATGATGAACTGGGGAAAATATGTAGGAAAGCAGATATCAATAGAGACATTAGAAAATCAGGCAAATGATAAAGTGATCGATAGGATTAGACATTTTCAACAGGCTTGAGTTTGAATAAATAATATTAGGAAGAAACAAATATGTAGTCACCAATAGGATTGACATTTGAGAGCATTAGGCAACCTGGACATGGGTGATGTTCATAATCAATACTCACATTCCATTTAGGCTTTGGTACAGTCGTAAGTGTGACTTTGCATTTTGTGGCCAGAATATTACTGTGATAAAATGTATATGTAGATCAGGTGACATGAGTATTTGTTGCACCATTTCTGAGAGCAATATTTTGAAGAGATATAAATTAGTATTGGGGGCACAAATAGGTGTACCATGTGTGTATGAATATAGAGAGAATGCATGAATAGACCATACTGTGAATAAATAATATAATTGTTTCCAAATTTAGAAATTGGAATAAATTGATATCCCAAAATACACAGGAAATCTTACATTGATATACATACATTCATTCCAACCAGTTATACATCTAATGGTAATATTAGGGTTGTAGTTTATCATAAAATGTGTGTGAGTATTGCTTCCAAATTGATAATGGAAATCGAAAATAATGTGTTTGGAAAGAAGTCTCATGAAATAACCAGTCAAAAACAAGGAGGAATACATGTGTTCTGAAGCAGGAAGTGATTGAATGTGTTACAAATGTCTTTAAATTTGTGAACTTGTGGATGAAATGTATATTCTACGATGTATAAAAACTGAAGAAATAGTAATGTACCAGTGTTGAATTAAAATGAACATCAAAATACACATCATGTCCCATAGAAATCGACTTTCATTGATGTTAAATTGGGTCAGTTACTGTAGAAATATAAGGCTTTGTTTGCACCATTCACTGAAGTGAGTTTTCAGTTCTAGGAAACAAATATGTATTTCAGGTGGATGAATATTTCTAAAAACAATCTTATGAAAAGTTGATTATAAAACCACATACATGAACATGAGTGAATTATTTAGGGAGTGTATAATAAGACACATATATTTCATATTTTGAAAATTATATATATATATATATATATATATATATATATATATATATATATATATATCACAGATACATTAGAAATTAGCAATATATATGCCAATCAAAATTCATCATGAAATATATATCATTCACAGATCCAAAAATATTAATTTTACTAAACATGGATTTATGTATAATGTTTTTCAACTAAGAAGCTCACTCATAGTTTGAATTTTCAGTTCCAAAAATATTTAGGAGGAGTGATCTCTTCTCATACTTTGTATCTCCCAAGTTAGCCACCTCACAAAAATGTACGTGTGATACCAGGTAGGATTTTATATGTGCATATAAAAATACATGTGCTAAATTGGCTACAGAAAAAAGGGAGACAGAAATTCACATATGTGTTAACTTTCAAAACACATGGAGGACTATTTCAACAAAAAATTAACAAGATTTATAACTCCTACCCTATATCATGCAAAAGGCAAGACCAACTATACGCCATGCCTCCTCTCAACTGCTTGTATTTCTATTCTGTTTGGGTTATATTTCTCCATCATATTAGGATTAGTAGTCAGAGTCTAGTAGGGTATGTGTTAGTGTCAGGGATTCAGTATTTTGAATGGAAAATTGAAAAATGAATCCAATGTGTATGTAAATATGTGCTACACAAAAATCTTCCCACTCTCATTCAGAACAATGCCTTGACAACACCTACGGCCCAAGTATGACACAATCAGAGGAGAAGAGTTAGAAAATCCGTGAATACATATATAGAATGGAATATGATCAGGAGTTCACAACCTTGGAAGTGGTAGAGGAGTTTCCAAAAGTAAGGGACAGGGTAAACCCTCCACAAACATGAAGGTCTGCTGGCCTAGAGACTTCTTGAGAAACTGCCTGTGAGGTTGGGCACTTGAAATATATGTTGTTGTCAGGAGCTTTAGCTTCCTTTATAGTGAGACCATAAAAGCTGGGTCTGCATCAATGTGACCTGGAGGACATGGTTTCTTATTTTCCAATGAACATAAGACAGCAGTGCTGAATTTTCCATTGTAGGTAAACTGTGGCCCCTGGGGGCTAAATGTCTCCCTGTGTGGACATTGAATCCATATGGTCATCCTCTATTTTCGTGGTGTTTCTTGCTGCTGTACTGGGAGTTGGGTATTTGCTTCATAAAATACAAGGAGTTCAACGGGGACACAGTGCGGGAGGGATTTCTGTCACGTGTGGTGGGTCAGGGTCTGCAGAAGAATACAAGAACCAGGCTTCTATCCCACATAGCTTGCCCCCTTGACCATAGCAACCTGATTCTGAACAATGTCCTGAAACCTTTCTATGTAACAAGGTGCCTTTACATATAAGGGTCTGCTGGCTTCACCATGTCAGTCACAAGCCATTTGGAATCCAATGACAGATCTACATGGCCCCACCACAGATGTTTTATCACACACCTGCCCACCATTGCTCTAGGCCCACTACTCAGCAGGACCCAACTTTCTGGCATCTCTGTTAAACACCATTTTCATGAAAACCAGTCAATCAAGGCACTGTCTGGTATACTCATTGTTGGGAAAAGTATAAACGGCAGCCATACCCCAGAAAAAAACCCCAACATGGTGCCTAAGGACTTCTTCTTCCTACCTTCTTTTTTCTGCAGTGGTGCGAAATGTTTCCACCCGTGTGAACTCTCTTGCTGGCGCCAATTTGAAATCTCGCTGGTGGGAAACCTTAGCCCCAATAAGAACTAATTCCTGGGCTCCAGAGCTGATATCTGAAAGAACTTACCAATAAACGTTTTGCCTGCCATTTATCTAAGCCCTTCCATCTTCCCCTTAGTTCTATATAAGCACACAGCTTTTTGCAATAAAATTGGAATTCTCCCAGCAAAGTGCCTTTGCGTGGGAAGTTCTTTCATTCTGTTGCCCCGTGTGAGAATATGGGTGAGCTGTTTCTAACAAGAGCCCCGTCCCCTGCCCCGCCAAGACACTCCGCCCTGGTCCACTCTTTTCAGATGCCAGCTTCCTGCACTCACAACAGATCTGATATATGTAAGCCTCCCCTGACCCTGGCTCTCCAACTCCCTTCAGGCTACCGCTGGTTTTGTGACCGTGATCATCTGGCACACTCTAGACGCCCTATAGGGGGCAGGAAATTCCTGCCACTAAGACCTTTACTGGTTGCAGTGGACCCTCTGGTGATCCGTTTTCCTTTGGGGCGTGAGGCTTCTGAGTTTACATGAGAGGCTCTTTGGTTTTTCTCCTCTGCTGCCGCTGCCGTTGCTGGCTAGAGTTGCTGTTTGCTGCAGGGCTGCTGTGTCTGGCTGAAGCTGCCTCTCTGCTCGGGGAAAACTGAACTCCAGTCCTGGAACTGCATTCTGCCGGAACCAGAGTTCTGTTTTCATTACTGACTTTTTCTGCTGCGTTCGAAAACTTTCCTGACGTCAGGTTGCCCGTGGCTCCGAACCCATTGGGTCTCACAGATCGCACTTCACTGGTGACGACCAGGTAGTGCCCTCTGTATTTCCTCATGACGGCTGGTCATTTTGGGGACGCCCACCTGACCACCATTCACCCTGAGCTTCCTGGAAGCCGTTCCAGCGAGGGTTTTCTCTTTGTCTCTCTCGCTTACTCTTATTCTCTCTCTCTCTCTCTCTCTCTCTCTCTCTCTCTCTCTCTCTCTCTCTCCCTTCTCTCCCTGTGACAATGGGCACCTCTTCATCTGTACCTGAAGCCTCACCTCTCAAATGTTTAATAAAAAATCTGGCCACACTCTCCCTCACACCAGACATCAAGCCCAAACTTCTAATCAAATTCTGTACCCAAGATTGGCCTACATATCCACTGGATAATGGAAATCATTGGCCTCCAGAAGGCTCCTTACATCCAAACCTTCTCTGGGATCTTTTTAACTACTGCCAGCATCTGAAAAAGTGGAGTGAGATTCCCTGCATTTAAGGTTTTAGCCTTCTCACACAGCACCCTGTCGCTGCTCCTCCTGCCCTCCCTCTCAGGTCCTCCTTGTTTGCAAACCCTTCTCTTCCCCTACTTCTACTCCTGACTTCACAGATTCTTCCTCTTTCAGCCCAGCAGATTAACCCCCACCTTATCCCCCAGTCCTATCTGCCCCTTCTCTCCCGCTATACCCTCCTCTTCCTCTGCCTGATTCCAAGGATCCTCAGCCTTCCATTTCATCCTCCTCCCCTCCGCCCTCTTCTGCCTGCTCCACCTCCTCCTCTTCCAAAGAGACACTCCCTTCCCCTCCCTCTCCTTCCTGTCCGCCTCCTGCCTCTTTCAGTCCTCCTGTTACCAGGTCTAAGGGACTCCTTCCCACCCCCAAGACCATCGCACCCCTTCGTGAGGTAGCTGGTCCCGAGGGTGTCATCAGAGTCCACGTGCCCTTCTCCATGTCGGACATTACTCAGCTAGAGAGGAAGTTAGGCTCATTCACCACTGACCCCACCACTTACATTCGGGAGTTTCAATGGGTCCTGCAAGCATATAGCCTCACTCAACATGACATCTACATGCTCTTGGCCAATACACTTCTCCCTGAGGAAAGGCAATGGGTCTGGGAGCTAGCCCAAGCCCATGCTGATGAAAATCATAGGATCAATCCTAACCACCCCACAGGCCCTCATGCTGTCCCAGAGCAGGATTCTCTATGGGATTACAACACCCCTGAAGGCTTACAGTCTCATGACCTTTTTACATCCTGCCTCTTGGCGGGCCTGAAAAAGGCCATCCGTAAGGCTGTTAACTTTAAAAAGGTGCAGGAGGTCATTCAAAGGAAGGAGGAAACACCTTCAGAATTCCTGGATAGACTAACCAAGGCCCTTCAACAGTACACAAACCTCAACCCAGAAACCCCTGATGGCCGTCATGTCTTAATGACATATGTTCTGGCCCAAAGCTACCCTGACATTAAAGCCAAGCTTAAAAAGCTTGAACAGGGCCCTGCTACTCCTTAGACCAAAATCTTCATTTTCAAGGTTTTTTATGATAGAGAGGATGAAAGTGAATGCCGTAGGCAGAGGGCTGAAAATGCCAAATTCCAAATGTTGACCCAGGTCATTCAGAGAAGGCCATCACCACACCATCCCAATATGACACCCCCGGGAGCTTGCTTCAAATGTGGTAAGGAGAGACATTGGGCCAGGGATTGTCCTTCACTGAGGACACCGTACACCCCCTGCCCAAAATGCCATCAAAGGGGACACTGTGGGGCAGACTGCCCAACAACCCATAAGGGAGATTGGTCAGCCGCCCGGCAACCACAGCCTCTCTTGGTCTTGGCAGAGGAGGATTGACGGAGTCCTGGGCTTTCCCTCCAGACTATTACCATCAAGAATCAAGAGCCTAGGGTTACCTTCCTGGTGGATGGATGCTTCATTACCTTCCTCTTGGATACTGGTGCCGCTTTATCAGTCTTAAGGGAGTATTGGGGTTCTACCACACCCTCAAAAACTCCTATTGTCAGGGTAGGAGTTAAACAGATTTTCCCTCAAACCCCCCCGATCATGTTATATGCAGGGATCCCTTTTGTCCTTCACTCACTTCTTTTTCGTTATGAGCCATTGCCCCATTCCCCTTCTGGGAAGGGACATACTCTCACTATGAAAAGTCACCATTCACATATCACCCCACACCTCTCCTACCTCTCATTTCCTCATGATGTTTCTAGGGGCAGATACACCTCCTTCATGCACTCCTCCATGACTCTCTAAACTAGTTAAGCCTGAGGTTTGGGACACAACTACACCCTTTATGGCTAAATGCAGTCCTATTCATATTGTCTTACGGGACCCTTCAAAATATATTAGTCAACCACAATATCCACTCACAACCACAGCCCTCCTCGAATTAGAACCCATCATCCAGGATTTATTACGAAAGCGGTATCTTAGGCCTACACACTCTCCTTTCAACACCCCCATTCTGGCACTTAAGAAACCTAACGTGTCCTACAGGCTGGTTCAAGACCTTCTCCTTGTCAACTCCTCTGTGGTCCCCATCCACCCGCTAGTGCCCAACCCTTACACCCTCCTCTCTCAGATTCCTGCCACTACTACCCACTTCTCGGTCCTAGATTTAAAAGATGCATTCTTTTCTATTCCCTTGTTCTCAGAATCTCAGAATATCTTTGCTTTTACGTGGACTGACTCTCACATCCACCATTCTCATCAGCTTTCCTGGACTGTCCTCCCACGGGGATTCAGCCCCCATCTCTTTTGCCAAGTTCTTGCCCAGGACCTCCCATCCTTTCACCCGACCTGTCCTGACTCTATTCTCCTTCAATATGTCAATGACCTTCTTCTATGTAGTCCCTCTGGGAACACTCTCAATCCCACACCGCTCAGCTTCTTAATTTCCTAGCAGACAAGGGATATAGGGAGTCTCCCCACAAGGCACAGGTTTCCCAGTCTTCTGTCACCTCTCTTGGTTTTTGCCTTACACCTGGGAAAAAGGAAATAACACTGGATAGGAGGCAACTCCTCTCTGATCTTCCAGTGCCCCATATGAAAGCCAAAATACTATCATTCCTAGAAGTAGCAGGTTATTTTAGAGCCTGGATCCCAAATTATTCTCTTCTATCCAAACCCCTGTATGACCTAGCAAATGGACCCCCTAGTGAATCTCTTGTCTTCTCCCCCATCTACCACTTCCGCAGGCTTCAGCAACTCCTCTTAAAGGCACCTGCCCTTCACCTTCCTGATCTTTCAAGACCATTTCATCTATATGTCCATGAAAAAGGGGGGCAAGCACTTAGGGTCTTAGGTCAAAACTATGGGCCTACATCTGCACCTGTGGCATATTTTCCAAGAAACTAGACTCTACCATTCGTGGGTGGGCCCCTTGCTTAAGAGCTCTGGTTGCTGGACAAATTTTACACAAAGAAGCCTCTAAGCTGACTTTTGGGGCACCTTGAACTATCCACTCCCCACATCACTTGAAAGATCTTTCAGCTTATAAGGGCCTTTAAACCCTTCCTCCATCCAGAGTTCTGTCGCTCCTCACTTTCTTTCAGGAAAACCCTAATATTACTTTCCTCCCATGCTCTGCACTGAACCCTGCCTCACTGCTCCCAATGACTCCCACGTCTAACACACCAACTCATAATTGCTTGGAAACCTTAGATAATTTCCTCCGCTGTCATTGTTCCATTTCTGAGGAACCACTCACCAAGCCTGACCTTATCTGGTTTACTGACAGCAGTTCCTTTAGGCAGAACGGCACTCATTACTCTGGATATGCAGTAGTTTCAGCCACTGAGATTATAGACGCCAAAGCTTTGCCTTCAGGAACTACCAACCAGCAGATTGAACTTATAGCAGCCACTCGTGCCTGCCTTCTAGCACAAGGCAAATCCCTCACCCTCTATACTGATTCAAAATATGTCTTCCAGATCTTATTATCCCATGCTTCAATATGAAAGGAGCGAGGCCTACTTACCACCAAAGGTAATGCGATCACTAATTCAGCTCTTTTAACCAATCTGATAGAGGCCTCCCACTTACCCACCAAGTTGGGAGTTGTCCATTGTAGGTCACATCAGAAGGACGGCTCTCTTATCACTGAGGGCAATGCCAAAGCTGACCAGGCGGCACGAATGGCTGCTACCACTTCCAATTATGGCCCCCATGGGGGACATATTATGGCCACTTTAGACAGCTCATCTGAAGCCCCTACTTCTTCCAGTAAGAACAAAAATCTTTTCAAGTTCCTTCATACTCTACACCATTCCAATTCTCAGTCTTTGACCCTATTTTTACAGAGCTTCTTCTCCCTCAACCCTTCTGACATAGCCATGCTAGAGAATATAGCCTCTAATTGTCAGATCTGTCAGCGGACCAACCCTCATACTCCTTTAAGGCCCAAACCTTTCCCTTTCCACCAAGCCCGGAGACACATTCCCGCTGCTGACTGGCAAGTAGACTTCACCAACATGCCCACAGTATGGCACACTAAATACCTCCTTGTCTTTGTGGACACTTTCTCTGTTTGGGTTGAGGCATTTCCCACTTCCAATAAAAAGGCTTCCACTGTAGCTTCAATCTAACTGACAGACATCATCCCCAGGTTTTGTATGCCGACTTCCCTACAATATGACAATGGCCCTGAGATTATTTCTAGGATCACAAAAAAGGTCTCTCAAGCCCTCTCTTTCAAGTGGCATTTCCACTGTCCATATTACCCCCAGGCTTCAGGGAAAGTGGAAAGGGTAAATCGTACTCTGAAGGAAGTCCTTACCAAATTGACAATGGAATTAAACTTAGACTGGGTCAAAATCCTTCCCTTGGCTTTGCTTCGAATCAGAGCTCTCCCTAAGAAACCATTTTTACTGTCTCCCTTTGAGATAATGTATGGAAGACCTCTTATACCCCCTGGGTTGGTCATTTCACAAGGACCTCTCACCCGAGATTTGTCTTTGCCTCTCTTGTTTCATCTCCGCTCGGAACACTGGAAATATCAGAACTGGCTTCTTCCAGACACAGTCTCCTCTCCAAACACTCCTCCCTTAACACCTGGGAGTCTAGTCTATTATAATACCCCAGAGGAGAAAGGGACTCTTGCACCAAAATGGGAAGGCCCCTATCCTGTCATTCTCTGTAACCCCACCGCCGCCAAACTCTCCTTATCAGACAACCATCTCACTCCCTGGATTCCCATTTCTAGGTTGAAGCCATATCACCAGGAGGCCCCACCTGCTGACGACAGGACCACCCCAGAGGAACTCCAAGAATCACCTCCTGAACCTCCCCTTTACTCCTGCTTTCCACACCCATCTCACCCATTTAAGTTGCGGCTCACACGGTGTTCCCTGCAGCCCAATTCCTCTTAAAGAAGGCACAATGAGCTCTCCCAACACCCTAGTCTTCTCTAACTGCTTGTTTTTTTGTGCTCTGCTTCTTTTCTGTGCTCTGTTGGGACTTGTCTTTACCCTCCTAACCTACCATGTATTTATTCACTCTTCGGGAACGATACTCAGACCATGGCATGCAGAAGGTCCGCGCAGTGGATGCTACTACTTGCTTCATCCACAACTGCACCTCTATTCCCCTAAAATTGTCACCTTCAAGGACCTTCGTCCCTGGTAGCTGGAACTGGCCTTTCATTTGCTTCCTTTTTAATCAAACCAAAGACTATTGTCATTGGTGGCCTGAGATATATAATGGGTGTCCCTATTGGTCATGCAGGTTCCATGATGAACGTGGTAGCTGTTCTTACCACTCACTTGGCTACCCTGAAGGGTGGACTTCTAGTTACCTAAAGTGGCATAAAGGCTCTTCATCCGATAACAATGGATCATATACTTCAGATACACCTGACCCCAAGGCCAAACGTTGGGGCTATGTTGAGTTTGCTGTCTATGCTCGGACAACCTCAGCCAGACCGACAGGGTGGATGACTGTTGGCCGCACCCTGATTACGCCACCTAAGGCAACCATCCAGGTAGTCGAACACATTAAGGAGTCAGAATCAAAACTTCGAGATCTTATTCATAGCTCATCCAAAGAGGATTCAGAGCCTTCAACCCCATAAGGTCCCCCTTCCACATGGCTCAATTTGCTACACCAAACTCTTCAATTATTAAACTCCTCCATTCTTTTGGTGCCTACTTCTCAGTGCTTTCTCTGTGCTTCACTTAGTCGTCCACTTCTAGCAGCGGTCCCATTAGCGGCAGGAAATATTTCAGCAAAAACCTACAATTTCTCTAAGTAAGGACAACCCCTACATGTGACACATATCCCACTGTGGGAAAGTTATTCCAACAATACTTTATTTCCTTTCATCTGTATCCACCTGCCAATAATGAATCCTTTACCCATTTGTTCCTTGAGCTATAGCACCCCATAGAGCCCTGCGTTTATGCAACCTGGACATTTCATCTGGTGTAATTGGTCTTTAAGTACCTCAACGATCAATGTCTCTGGCACCTGTATCTTGGTTACTGTAGTTCCTCTGCTTTCTTTGTATACTCCCACTGAATTCCGACAGTTGGCCCTACCTTCCCGCACCCGTAGGGCAGTCTTTCTGCCGGTTCTGGTAGGCCTCACTTTAACAACCTCAGTGGCAAGTCTCGGTCTCTCTGGTGGAGCTATAGGTCATGCTCTATGGGCATCCAATGACGTGCAACAAAAACTGCAGGAAGCACTCGATACCACTGCTGAGTCTCTTGGCTCCTTGCAGTGGCAGGTTACTTCATTGGCACAAGTGGCTTTACAGAACCGAAGGGCAATTGATCTTCTCACTGCAGAAAAAGGGGGTACATGCCTATTCCTCAGAGAGAATGTTGCTATTATGTTAATGAATCTGGGCTAATAAAAAAAAAGTTGTTAAATTGCAGGAATTATCGACCCAATTGCTCAAACCTACCTCCTCCAATCCCATAACGAGGTTCTTCCAATCCTATCTTGCCATGTACTTACTACCTCTCTCTGGGCCCCTTATTGGGATGCTCCTTTTTTGTGCTCTCTTGCCCTGCATAATGAAGTTCCTTCAAACCCAACTGCAAAAAATTCGTAATCAAACTTTCAAACAGCTTTTGCTTAGGCACTATCAGCCTCTGATGACCGACGAACCCCCAACATCTCCAAGAGAACAGTTCACTCCGTGATGAAGCTCACTACAAGGCACGATGGAATGCAATGGACATCAGACAGTGGGAGACAACAAGCTCGGAAAACCTCTTAATCTGCCATCCTGGATTCTTAAATCTTTATGACCTTCTAAGCTTCCTCATGGCCCATGGCCTCTTCTATGTCACTCCCCCAACATGGAACTTCTGCCAAAAATTGACCTTTGCTTTAATTTTTATCTTCATTCTGTTTTTATTCACTCTGATCTTCTTCAGGTCCTGTGGCACCTTGTCCAGGCAACGCTTCCAGTATTTTCTAGAGTCTCTGTTACAGGACCAGTGGCTGATACCAACAATCTCCTCCATCCAGGACTGGTTCCATGCCATCGACAACTTGTGGCTTCAGGGAACTTTCATTGACTTCACCCCTACGGAAGTAGCTGTCTATAGCCACTGGATTTTATTTCTTGCTGCCATGATATTCCCAGACCTGCCCCCCGAGCATTCCTCCCCTTCCCTTTCTAGGCCTCACAGCACCCCCATACAGCAGGAAGCAGCCGGATCTAAAAACGACGCCCCACTTCCTAAGAAAACAAAAAGGGAGGAATGTTGGGAAAAGTATAAATGGCAGCCATACCCCAGAGAAAAACCCCAACATTGTGCCTAAGGACTTCTTCTTCCTACCTTCTTCATTTCTGCAGTGGTGCGAAAAGTTCCCGCCCTTGTGAACTCTCCCGCCAGCGCCAATTTCAAATCTCACTGGCGGAGAACCTTAGCCCCAATGAGAACTAATTCCTGGGTTCTGGAGATGATATCTGAAAGAACTTGCTTTCAATAAACGGGTTGCTGCCATTTATCTAAGCCCTACCATCTCCCCCTTAGTTCTATATAATCACACAGCTTTTTTGCAATAAAATTGAAATTCTCCCTTTGAAGTGTCTTTGCGTGGGGAATTATTTCACTCATGATCAGCAACATGACATCCAAAGGTTATCCAGTGCCACCTGGTCATGGAAATTTCAGAAATTTGTTGGTATTTATTTAGCCATTTTTGAAGGATGATGTTGGAGGCACTGTGGGTTTCAATTCATGCAGAAACCATTATATGGTAAGGAAGCTCATTTCAATGAAATCTCTGGAGAACACTCACAGGCAAGCCTTCCCAAAGAGTGGCCAAAAGGTCACATGAAGCCAGGATCATTGAGGTCTACAATGTGAGTTCCATGTGTGTTTAGACTCTCAACTATGGCTGCCAAGTCTTTCAGAATAAAATCATGTGATATCCTGGCTGAGATTCCCAGTGCAATCTGGAAAGCCACCCTGGCCCTCGATCTCAGTTTCCAAGGGCGATTCTCATGCGTGGCCTCCTAAAATCCCAACACATTTCATGGCAATACTTCTCTGAGGTCAGTTTCAGAACTCAGTCTCTAAGAGGAATCACACCATAGTTCAAGCCCAGGTGGATCCAGTCATCTCTTTCAACCGCTACACAAATGACCACAATTAAAACCAAAACACTCCCACATGGCCATCATCTTCTTCCATATAGACACTAATCATAAACTCTGGCTGGAGTTTTCCATGAGGGGTGCAGCCCAAGACAGTCTCAAAAATAAGCTCTCTTGCCCCTCATTTGCCTAAATTCACGGTGGCCTGGACACCCATCCTGTGAACCAGGAGTTATCAAATAGGCCAGGTGTTAATACTGCCCTGCATCTCCAATTTGAGGCCTACTGACTGTCAGGTATAGATTCTTTATATGATTTGGAGTCATGAGAAAACCCAAAAACCTATGGGCTAGCCTCTGCAGGGCTTTGAATAAATAATTTGACCCAAAGGATCCCTATTAACACTTGATGGGGGTCAGGAAACTTACAAATGAATGTGAGAAACTTCATTCACAATAACTGCTCTTTTGGCCATTGTGGTTTTGGGTGCACTCATGGCATATCTCTTTACATAAATCAGGTGCTGAGAATCTAAGCCACAACCTCACACAGGGCCACGAGGTTTATTCAGACACATTCCTTTCCAAAGCAATTAAGCAAAGAGCAACAGGTGATGCCCATTCATTTGCATTTGAAAACTGTTTTCTTCAGGCTTCACAATGGGGTGGCCTTAGGCAAAGACCTTCCTGACATTCAGGGCAACAGAACAATTGATAAGCAAAAGGCCCAAAGCAGGGTTTCTCCACTGAAACTTTCTTGGTCACACTGATATCTGAGTTTTCTGAGATGCTCGCCATTCACTTCAGCTATCCAGTACATGGCCATGTCACAGATCTTGGAGGTGGTACATATCGTGGACACAAAACCATGAGCCTATTCTGAAGAGTGGCTAGAATTCCGGAAGGAAACAGAAACTTAGGAAGATAGCAGGTGTTGCCCATGGATAAGGCAAGCCTCAGTTCATTCATAAGTTGGGCAAGATGAATGCTGGGAATCTTTCTACTATACAGGACACATCAATTGTTGCATTCTCTTTTCTAATATCTACAACCACGGACACAGTGGATACACAGACATAGAAACACTCGCCTTGTCAAACTACTTACTAGAAGAAGTCCACTCCAAATCAAACAAACCACCTTTCCTACCTATTCTCAGATCATGAGACAAAACCTGAATCACACCCACAAAGGCACATCCTTCCCCATGTAACTCTGTGACTATCCGGAGTGTCCTTTGAGTGGTGGGCCAAACTATGTTCCCCCAAAATGGCCTGTCCTATCTCAGATCTGGTCTCCTTGGCCAACTCTGTGAAGTTGTCAGGAGCCAGCAGTGAACCACCACCTGCTTTCTCAGGAAAGGACCCTATTCAGAGCTCTCCTGGTATTTGGCCATCCTCACATCTGTAGGTACCAAGAAAGACTGACACTCTCCTTGGTAAATACAAAAAAATGAGCCAATGGGTATTGGACTGGACTGGCTCCAGGTGCCTGGCTTCCTGGATCCGAAGTTCAGAGAGTTCCATCACCAAGAAAGTGAGGTAGATCACTTCTTCAGGAACTGAATGAGGTCACTGCCTTGACAACCACTTTGTACGAACAGTTGCTTTCAAGGGTCCCATGATATGGAGGCTGCCCCTACTTCCTGTGACATTTTCATAAGTTAGAATGGTATATAAACCATGGGCACTCGGGAACCGCTCTCCACCTAGGACTGGTTTGGTCCATCTTCTCTACATTAAGAAGAGAGAGGCTGATTCATACACATCCCTTCATGCTGACGAGGTTGTTTGCCATAGAAGATGACTTTTCTCTCTCAGTCTTTCATAGCTGCCTACATCTTCTCAAAAGATCATTTCTGCATGGACCTTTGATGTTCTCAACAGGTGGAAGATGCCCTACATTCCTGTATTGTAAAACTAACCCTGTCCCTGCTCTTCTGTAAAGTTTGATTGAGAGAACAGTGTATGGTTTGGGTTAATAACATGTTCAATTTGGGTTAGGAATATTTCTGCATGACAAATAATGGTATTGGGAAACTATGATATTTACAAGAATATATAGGTGAAATATAAGTATAAAAATAGAAATCTAGGGAAGATATGTAGCCCAGAAGGGCATTGGGCCCTTAATTGGTACACATAGCTTTGAATGATGTTCTGCAAAAATGTCTCAGATAAATCTATATACAATGGCATAGGAGCTTGTACCTTGGATGATTGAATGTCGAAGAGAACATCCACTCAAAAAGAGATAGTCGGTAGGATTAGGAAGATAGTCGGTAGGTTTAGAAAGAAGAGTGAGTATAGGATTTAGAGCAAAAGATCTTAAGCAATAGGGTTTCGGGTAGACAGTGAATGTAAAAGTCAGCATATGTGAAGAGTCAGTCACAATAATGAACAGGGGAAAATATGTAGGAATACAGACATAAATAGAGACATTACTAAATCAGGCAAAGTATAAAGTGAGTGATAGGATTAGACATTTTCAACAGGCTTGAGGTTGAATATATAATCTTAGGAAGAAACAAATATGTAGTCACCAATACGATTGACATTTCAGAGCATTAGGAAACCTGGACATGGAAGGTTTTAGTAATCCATGCTCACTTTTCATTTAGGCTTTGGTACAATCTTAAGAGTGACCTTTGCTTTTTTGGTCCAGAATGTTACTGTGATAAAATGTATATGTAGATCAGATGACATGAGTATTTCTTCGACCATTTCTGGCAGCAATATTTAAAATATGTATAAATTAGTATTGGGGGTACAACGAGGTTTACCCTGTGTCTATAAATATAGAGATAATGCATGAATAGATCATACAGTTAATAAATAATATAACTGGTTCCACTTTAAATAATGGATTGAATTGATATCTGAAAATATATAAGAAATCATATATTGATATAGAATCATTCATAACAACTAGTTATACGTCTAATTGTAATCTTAGTGTTATGGTTTATCATGAAGAGTGTGTGAGTTTTGCTTCAAAAGTGATTATGGAAATCGAAAATAATGTGTTTGGAAAGAAGTCTCATGAAAAGACCAGTCAGACACATGGAGGAATACATGTTTCTGAAGCAGAAAGTGATTGAAAGTGAAATAAATGCCTATAAATTTGTGAACGTGTGGATGAAATATATATGCTATAATGTGCATAAACTCAAGAAATACAAATGTACCAGTGTTGAATAAAAATGAACTTCAAAATAAATGTCATGTCCCATAGGAATCTACTTGCATTGATATTAAACTGGGTTAGTTACTGTAGAAATATTAGGATTTATATGCACTATTCACTGAAGTTAGTTTTCAATACTAGGAAACAAATATGTATTTCAGGTGAATGAATATTTCTGAGAATAATCTTGTGAAAATTTGATTATAAATCCACATATATGAACAAGAATAAATTTAGGGAGTGTATAATAAGACACATATGTTAAATATTATGAAATATCTGGAGAGTATATATATATATATATATATATATATATATATATATATATATATATATATATATATATATATATATGCCAATCTAATTACACAGTGAAATATATATCATCCACACATCCAAAAATATTCATTTTAGTCGATATGGATTTATGTATAACTTTTTTTAACTAGGAAGCTCCCCCATAGGTTGAATTTTCAGTTCCTACATCGTTTAGGAGGAGTGATCTCTTCTCACAGTTTGTATCTGCCAAGTCATGTAACTCATGAAAATTTGCGTGTGATACCAGGTAGGATTCTATATATGCATATAAAAATACATGTGCTGAATAGACTACAGAGAAAGGGAGACAGGAATTCACATATTTGTTAACATTAAAAGAACATGGAGAACTATTTCAATTAAAAATGGACTAGATTTATAACTCCTACCCTATATAATGCAAAACGCAAGTCCAAAAATACAACATGCCTTCTCTGAACTGCTTGTATTTCTATTCTGTTTCGGTTATTTTTCTCCATCATATTATGATTAGTACTCAGAATCTATTAGGGTATGTGTTAGTGTCAGGGATTCAGTATTTCAAATGTAAAATAGAAAAAGGAATCCAATGTGTATACAAATATGTGCTAAACAAAATCTTCCCACTCTCATCCAGAACAATTCCTTGACATTACCTTCGCCCAAACTAAGACACAATTAGAGGAGAAGAGTTAGAAAATCTGTGAATATATATATGGAATGGAATATGCTCAGGGGTTTACAACCTTGGCAGTGGTAGAGGAGTTTCCAAAAGTATGGGACAGGGTAAAAACTCCATAAACATGGAGCTCTGCTGGCCTAATACTTCTTGAGAAACTGCCTCTGAGGTTGGGCACTTGAAATATATGTTGTTGTCAGGAGCTTTAGCTGCTTTCTAGTGAGACCATCAAATCTGTGTCTGCATCTATGTGACCTGGAGGAAATGGTTTCTTATTTTCCAAAGAAACATGAGGCAGCAGTGCTGAATTCTCTCTTTGTAAGTAAACGGTGACCATTGGGGGATAAGTGTCTTTTCATGTGGACTGTGAAGCCATTTGGTCATCTTCTATTTTCGTGGTGTTTCTTGCTGCTGCACTGGGACTTTGGCAATTTCTTCATGAAATTAAAGGAGTTCAACTGGGACACAGTTCTGGAGGCAAATCTGTCATGTGTGGTGAGTCAGCGTCTGCAGGAGAATGCACCAACCAGGCTTCTAACGCACATAGCTTGGCCCCATGTCCATAGCAACCTGATTCTGAACATTGCCCGGAAACATCTCCATATAACAAGATGCCTTTTCATGTAAGGGTCTGCTGGCTGCACCATGTCAGTCACAAGCCATTTGGAAGCCAATGGCAGATCCACATGGCCCAAAAACAAATTTTTTATCACACACCTTCCCAACACTGCTCTAGGCACATTACTCAGCAGGTTCCAACTTACTGGCATCTCTGTTCTACACCATTTTCATGAAGCTCAGTCAATCAAGGCACTGTCTGGTACACTCATGATCAGCAACATCCAAAGGTTCTCCAGTGCCACCTGGTCATGGAAATTTCAAAAATTTCATGGTATTTATCAAGGCATTTTTCAAAGATGACGTTGGAGGCACTGTGGGTTTCAATTCATTCAGGAACCATTAAATGGTGAGGAAGCTCATTTCAATGAATGCTCTGGAGAACTCTCACAGGCAAGGCTTCCCAAAGAGTGGCCAAAAGGTCACATGAAGCCAGGCCCATTGAGGTCTACAATGTGCCGTCCATGGGTGTTGTGACTCTCAACTATGGATGCCATTCTTTCAGAATAAAATCATGTGATATCCTGGCTGAGATTTCCCGGGCTCTTTGGAAAGCCACCCTGGGCCTAGATCTCTGTTTCCAAGGGTGATTCTCATAGGTGGTCTCCTAAAATCCCAACAAAATTCATGGCAATACTTCTCTGAAGTCAGTTCCAGAACTCAGTCTATAAGGGGAATCACACCAGAGTTCAAGCCCAGGTTTTCTCAGTCATGTCTTCCAACCGGACACAAATGACCAAAATTAAAACCAAAACACTCCCATATGGCCCTCATCTTCTTCCATATAGACACTAATCATAACCTCTGGCTGTAGGTTTCCATGAGTGACGGAGTCCAGGAGAGTGGCCAAAACAACTCCCTTGCCCTCATTGGTGTAACATCAGGGTGGTCTGGACACCCTTCATGTGAACCAGGATTGATCAAATATGCTAGACGTTAATACTTCTATGCTTCTCCAATTTGTGGAAAACTGAGTATCAGGTATATAGTTTTATGTGATTTGCCGTCATGAGAAAACACAAGCACCTCTGCAGGTCTTTGAAGAACTCATTTGACCCAAAGGATCCCTCTTCTCACTTGATCGAGTTCAAGAACTTTAAAGATAAAGGCGAGAGACTTCATCCACAATGACTGCTCTTTTGACCAATTTGGTTTTGGATGTACACATGGGATCTCTCTTTACATCCATCAGGTGCTGAGAATCTGAGCCACAACCTCACATAGGGCCAAGAGGCTGATTCAGACACATCCCTTTCCAAAGCAATTAAGCAAAGAGCCACAGGAGATGCCCATTCATTTCCATTTGAAAACTTTTTCTTCAGTCTTCACAAAGGGGTGGCATGAGGCAAAGACCTTCCTGACATTCAGGGCAACAGAACAATAGGTTAGCAATAGGCCAAAAGCAGGGTTTCTCCACTGAGACTTTCCTGGTCACACTGATATCTGAGTTTTCTGAGATGCTCGCCATTCCCTTCAGCTATCCTGTACATGGCCATGTCACAGAGCTTGGAGGTGGTACATATCTTGGACACAAAACCATGAGCCAATTCTGGAGAGTGGCCTGAATTCAGGAAGAAATCAGGAACTTAGGAAGATAGCAGGTGTTACCCATCCATACGGCTAGCCGCATTCCATTCATAAATTGGGCAGGAAGAATGCTGGTAAGCTTTCTACTAGACTGGACACATCAATTGCTGCATTCTTTTTTTCTAATGTCTACAACCATGGACACAGTGGGATACACAGACATAGAAACCTTCGCCTTGTCAAAACCCTTATTAGAAACCGTCCACTCCAAACCAAACAAACCGCCTTTCCTACCTATTCTCAGAACATTAGACAAAATCACAAACACACACCCACACCCACAAAGGCACCTCTTTCCTCAAAGTAGTTCTCTGACTATCGTGTGTTTCCTCTGACTGCTGGGCCATAGTATGTTCCCATCAAATGGCCTGTCTTGTCTCAGATCTGGTTTCCTTGGCCAACTCTGTGAAGTTGTCAGGAGACAGCGGTGAGCCACTTACTGCTTTCTCAGGAAAGGCCACTCTTAAGATCTTTCCTGTCATTTGGCTATCCTCACATCAGTAGGTAGCAAGAAAGACTGACTCTGTCCTTGGTAAATCAAAAGAAGTGAGACCACTGGGACTGGGACTGGGACTAGATTTGTGTGCCTGGCTTCCTAGATCCCAAGTTCAGAGAGTTCCATCACCAAGGATGTGAGGTGAGGTCACTTCCTTCAGGAACTGAATGAGGTCACTGCCTTGGCAACCACATTGTCTTAACATTTACTTCCAAAGGTCCCATGAAATGGAGGCTTCCCCTACTTTATGTGACACTTTCACAAGTTAGGATGGTATATCAACCATTGGTAACTGGGAACAGCTCTCCACACAGGCCTGGTTTGGTCCTTCTTCTCTACATAAAGAAGAGAGAGGCTGATTCAGACACATCACTTCATGCTGACCATGTTGTTTGCAAAGGAAGATGACTTTTGCTCTCTCAGTTCCTTCATAGCTACCTACATCTTCTCTAGAGATCATTTGTGCATGGACCTTTTAGTTTCTCAGCAGTTGGAAGATTTCCTTCATTCCTGTATTTTAAGACCAACTCTGTCCTTGCTCTTCTCTTATGTTAGATTGAGGGAACAGTGTATGGTTAGGATTAATAACAGGTTCGATTTTGAATAGAAATCATTCTGCTGGATGAATAATGGTATTGGAAACCTGCAATATTTACAAGAATATATAGGTGAAATATATGAGTATGAAAACAGAAATCTAGGTAAGATTCGAAGTCCAGAAAAGCATTGAGCCCTTGATTTCGGTATTAAGCTTTGATTTATTTTCTGCACAGATGGGATACTTTGCTTTGAATTATGTTCTGCAAAGATGTCTCAGATAAATTGATATATAATTGCATAGGACCTTGTAACTTGGATGATTGATTGTAAAAGAGAACTTCCAGTCAAAAAGGAGTAATCGGTAGTATTAGGAAGATAGTTGGTAGGTTTATATAGGAGAGTGAGTATAGGATTTGGACCAAAAGTTCTTTAGCTATAGGGTTTCGGGTATACAGTGAATGTAAATGTCAGAACATGTGAAGAATCAGTCACAATGCAGAACTGGGGAAAATATGTAGGAATGCAGATATCAATAGAGACTTTAGGAAATCTGGCAAAGTATAGTTGGTTGTGAAATGTTAATAAAATAGGTACTTGTCACTTCCTGTTTTTCTGTATGCTTAATAAAACACTGTTGAAATCTTGAGAACTGTTTTCTAATCTTTTTCCCAGAATGTGCTGTCCCCAACTGCCAAACTGCAGAATGTACTCCCTCACCCAGTTGCACGCAAACTGCTCACTCGCCCAGACTCATCAATAAACTTCCCTCCCTGCCCACTTCAAGGAAAGTATATGAGCTCTGCTCTATTCAAATTAGCTCTGAGCCCCAGCATGCTGGACCCCCAATAAACCCTTTGCTTTTGCATGAGAGAGTCTCTTGGTGGTCTCTTCCCCCAACGCTCTCCCGACCTTTATATATGGAGGTTCCTTCGAGATCCGGCAGGGGCGGAAGAGAGACCTCAATGGGCTACTCTCAGGGAAAGTAAGGCGCCTCTTTCTGGTTTCAGGTTTCAGGTTAGGGCTTGGCAAAATGGCTGTTGATGAAGTTGCATGAGCTCTCTTTGACGGTGGCTGGCAGATGTGTCACAGAGCCACAGGCTCTGGGGGACGCCACAGAGGACTCGGGAATCAAGGAACAATAGTCTCCTCGACTCAGTGATGTTTTGTTTCAGATTCGGTATTGCCAGCCCATCGGGTTTTGCCGGCTGCTCAGTCTTGGTCTCAGTGTTGGACGTTCATCGCCTGTCTTTATTATCTTGTCTTGTCTGTGTCGTGAGAGTTGCTTTTACTGTTTGTGTATCTTTCATTATGGGAAAGGTCACTTCAATGCCTCTGTCTCTGACCTTGATCACTGGACCAAAGTCCGCTTTAGGGCTCAGAATCTTTCTTTTTCAGTAAAACGCTGGACCTGGCAGACTCTCTGTGCCTCAGAATGGCCCACCTTTGCATTCGGATGGCCCCTAGAAGGATCTTTCTACTTCGCACTAATTTAATAAGTCAGAGATATTGTCTTACAGCCAGGGCCACATAGCCATCCTGATCAACAGCCATATATCTTAACTTGGCAGGACCTCTGCAAATCTCCTCCTCCATGGGTGAAGCCTTTCCTTGCCATGTCCCCGCTCCTACTCTTTTCCCCACGATCTCTCAAACCCTCTGCTCATCCTCCTCCTCCACCCTCTGTTCTCCCTGAGTCACAAGATTTGACTCTACTGGACTCTCATCCCCCTCCTTATCTTCTACCCTCATCCCACAACTCCCAACACACTCTAAGTGATTCCCCTGCTGCTGACTCAGCCTCTCCGCCATTGGAGAAAGATAAGCCAGCCCAGCGCACTCTAGATAACTCCCCTGCAGCACACACAGCCCCTCCTCCCCTGGAGGAAGCTGGCCTGGCTAAAGGAACTCGACAGCGTCAAATGATTTAAAACCCTGAAACTCCCGTGTTGCTCCCCCTCCATTCCTATGGGCCAATGATTGACAACGGCCATGGAGGAAAAATGCAAGCCTACCAGTATTGGCCTTCTCCTCTTCAGACCTATATAAATGGAAAAATAACAATCCTCCTTTTACTGAGGACCCAACCTGGCTCTCAGGTCTGGTTGTGTCATTGATGTTTTCACACCAGCCTACTTGGGATGACTGCCAACAACTCATAGGGACTCTCTTCATGACAGAGGAACAAAAGAGAATCCTCCTGGATGCTAGAAAACAATATCCTCGGACTAGATGGGTGACCAACACAACTTCCCAACATAATCAAAGCCGGCTTTCTCTTGAAACGACCCAAGTGGGACCCCAACACATTTGAAGGTAGGGAGCATCTGTCCACTTATCACCTGGCTCTAATAGTGGGTATCTTAGTGGCCGCTAGGCGACCAACTAATTTGGCCAAGGTAAGAGAGATTATTCAAGGGCCTGGTGAATCTACCTCTATGTTCCTAGAGAGAACTATGGAGGCATATAGGAGATATACTACTTTCGATCCTCAGGCAGAGGATCAAAAGGCATCTGTCACAATGGCCTTTATTGGGCAAGCTACCCTAGATATTAAAAGAAAGTTACAATGCTTAGATGGATTACAAGATATGATTTTGAGAGATTTAGTTAGAGAAGCCAACAAGGTATACTATAAGAGTGAAACTGAGGAAGAGAAGGGAGAAAAGGGAGGATGAGAGAAGCAAAAGACAGACTAAGGCATTGACTAAGGTCCTGGTCACAACAACAAACAGGCCAGAAATTAAGAAACAGAGAGACAGAAAGGGATACCTGGGCCCACACTAGAGGCCACCCCTGGCCTCAGATCAATGTGCCTACTCTAAAGAAAAAGGACACTGGGCCAAAGAGTGCCCTAGAAAGAGACAGCCACGCCAGCCAGACATTCTGACTCTGGAGGATTACTAAGAAAGTCGGGGCTCAGATCCTCTCCCCGACCTCAGGGTAACTTTTGAAGTGGAGGGGACCCCAGTAAACTTTGAAGTAGATACAGGGGCAATATACTCAGCCCTTAAGGCCCCATTGGGCCCTCTATCAAATAAAAGGTCTCTAATTCCAGGGTCTAAATGCAGTAAATATCAGACTTTGACAACTAAGGGGACCATGGACCAGGGGAAAGGATAAATCCATCACTCCTTCCTAGTAATCCCAGAATGCCCGGCCCCATTGATGGGCAGAGATCTGCTCACCAAGCTCTGGGCCAAAATAACTTTTAACCCTGAAGGCCCCCAAGTGGAATTTCTAAATCCTTCAGTAAACACTCCTATAATCATGGCTCTAACTATGTCAGTAGCAAATGTTCATCAACTCACTCATCTTTGTTCAAAGAAACTGCATTCATTCCTGAAAGATCAAGAACAGAGTTTTCCACTAACCGACTCACAGTGAAAGAAAATAACTGAATGGGTAACAAAAGCCTGTCAGGTCCATCAATTGGTTAATACTTACCCTTCCAAGCTTCCTGCAGGAAAGCACCTACGAGGAACCATACCAGGAAAATTCTGGGAAGTGGACTTTACTGAAATTAAGCCAGCAAGGTATGGACTTAAATATCTTCTAGTCTTTGAAGATACATTTTCAGGACGGATTGAAGCCTTCCCCACAAAAAAAAGAAAGAAAAAAGAAAAAAAAAGAAACAGAGCAAATGGTTGTCAAGAAGATCCTGGAAGACATTTATTCTCCCCTTGACGACCAGTAGTCTTAACTCTCATCAGTCCCTTAAGCAGCGATGGCTGATCACAAATCCTACTGGAAAAGAAGTATGGTCTATCTCACATACAGCCCCCTTATGGACCTGGTGGCCATCTCTCCACCCAGACATTTGTCAGCTGGCTATAGGTCTTTCCTATTGAGATATCCCTGATGGAGAGGATCCCACTAAAATTCCATTAAATCCCTTCGGTACCATAGAAAATGGAAACAAACATTATGGATGTAGGGACACGTGAGCCAGATGCAGGTTGGCTAGCCTAGATTACTATGTTTGCCCGGCGGAGTATCAAAGCCACAAACAGTCACGGCTGTGCGCGGGGGAGAGCAGACTTCTTCTGTAAGTCATGGGGCTGTGAGCATACAGGGACTGCCAGATGGAACCCAAACTCCTCATCAAATTCTGTAAACAGCATTGGCCATATTACCAATTAGATAACCAAAACCGATGGCCCCAAGAGGGGTCTCTATATCCTCAAAATCTGCGTGACCTTTTAAACTTCTGAAAGTGCTCAAAAGGGTAAAAGGAGATTCCCCTATGTGGAGGCCTTCTCCCTCCTTTGCTCACATCCTGAACTATGCTTCTCCAATAGATGCTTACCCTCAGCCTTCTGCTCCAGACTCTCTGCTGTCACTCCCACCTCAGCAACTTGATTTCTGCCCTCCAATATCTAGATCAAAAACCCAAATCTCCGCCAGTTCTCAGACCATTGCCCCCTTGCTGAGGTAGCAGGTACTGAGGTACCACTCCACTCACTCACTACTCTCTTCTCCTGTCAGTGCCCGCACTGGGTCCCTCCAGGTCCTCTTACCAGCTAATGCAAAGCTCAAACCCACTGAGGAGAACCCTCAGACCCTTATCCAAAATGTAATGAAAATGGCCTTTAATGTTGCTTTGTCATCACTGAAAACAGGTTACTAAAAATTTAAAGTCCCTCACAGGCTTTTTGGGATACTCACTCCCGTTTCCCCCTCTGTTCTATCTGTTCTACTGCTCAAATTTTTCTTGCTATTAAGATCCCAAAGCCCTCTCCCAATATTCTTTTACATCTCTCCTTCCTCATTCTCAGATCCACGGAAGTTGCTCTCATCCCTGCCTTCCAAGTCGTCCCCCTCTGTACCAGGTCCACAGAAAAGTCTTAATTAACTTTCTCCAGAAGTCTTCACCATGGCTGATTTACGACTTTCAGCAAAAGAGTCCCTATAAAAGAGATCACTGTACATAAACTTCCTATTTTTGTGTTGCCCTGGTCTCCTTGGAAACTGGCTAAAAAAAACCAGCACTCCTAATCTAGACACACCCTTAATAGTTTTTCACAAAATATGTGAAAAAAAAGGCCTCTGGCCTTGAGCTGGGGCTTCACAGAGATGGCTACATTTCTAAGATAAAGAAGTTACAAACTGGGCTGCATGGAAACAGCTGGCAGGTTGAAAAAAAAGAAAGGGAAGAAAAAGCTCTCCCCCACATAGGTGTCCTTAAAAGTTAACTTGCCCCAAACTGAGGAAAAAACAGAAACGAAAACTGCTTTTTGTGAACTTCTGCAGACTGTGAACTTCTGAGCCCATTTCCTTACGTGTTGTGTACAAAATTCTGAAACTACCTAAACTTGGGTTTCAGGGGATTAATTGATTACAACAGAAGCAATGCCCCCTGAATCTGGTTGCAACCAAAAAAGACTGTTTTCCTGTCTTTGGTGCTATCTTAGGTGCCTTGCCTTGTCCGTCCCTACAACAGTATAATTCTATATACTTAAACACTGTTTATGTTTTCATGAAATGGTCAACAGATGTGATTAATTGTGTAATGGTGCAGATGTTTCCCAGAGTGCTCTATCATGATGCAGGTTCATTTGAAGATCAAAGAGGGGGGCATAGAACACGGTTCCGCTGAAAACATATGTCCCTCACCTTAGCCATTCTATTACGAATAGTAGTTACTGCAGGGTAGGGCACGGGAACCATTGCTCTGGCCCATGGGACACAAAAAATGACCCAAAGCAGCAATAGATCAAAAATTAAAGATATTAGAAACCTCCATCACAGCTTTGAACGAATCTTTAACCTCTCTCTCTGAAGTTGTTTTACAGAACAGTCGAGGGTTGGACCTCCTTTTCATGAGAGAAGGGGGCCTTTGTGCTTCATTGAGGGAAGAATGTTGTTTTTATGTCTACAATACTGGAGTTGTAAAAAAAATCTATGAGTAAATTAAAAAGATGCCTTGAAGAGCGATAACGAGAGAGAGAGAGGCCCAAGAATGGTAGTTTGAGTCTTTTTTTACACAGTCCCCCTGGTTAACTACGTTTTTATCAACCCTAGCCAGTCCAATAATAATCCTCATATTATTGCTAACTATAAAACCCTGTTTTCTCAACCGTGTAATTTCTTTTCTCCAAGCTCAAATTGGACAAATTAAACTTATGGTAATACCCCACTAGCAGACATAGAATGTGACACTCCACAATGATCACTTTTATGATTAAAAGTAGCCAGAAGAAGAAGTGGGGAATGAAAGGTTAATAAAATATGTACTTGTCACTTCCTGTTTTTCTGTATGCGTAACAAAACACTGTTGAAATCTTGAGAACTGATTGCTAATCTTGTTCCCAGAATATGCTGTCCCCAATTACCAAACTGCAGAATGTACTCCCTCACCCAGTTGAATACAAACCATCCACTCTCCCTGACCCATCAATGAACTTCCATCCCTGCCCTCTGCAAGGAAAGTATATAAGCTCTGCTTAAGCTGTTGTCAGGTCTCTCTGCTCTATTCAAGTGAGCTCTGAGCCCCAGCATGCTGGACCCCCAATAAAACCTTTGCTGTTGCATGAGATAGTCTCTTGGTGGTCTCTTTCTCCGGCACTCGCCCAAACTTTACTTGGATGATTGAATGTAGAAGAGAACATCTATTCAAAAAGTTATAGTCAGTAGGATTAGGAAGATAGTTGGTAGGTTTAGGAAGAAAAGTGAGTATAGGATTTGGAACAAAAGTTCTTTGCCAATAGGGTTTTGGTTAGAGAGTCAATGTAAATATCAACACAAGTGAAGAGTCAGTCACAATGATGAACAGGGGAAAATATGTAGAAAAGCAGATATCAATAGAGACATTAGGAAATCAGGAAAAGAATAAAGTGAGTTATGGGATTAGATATTTTCTACAGGGTTGAGGTTGAATGTATGAGCTTAGGAAGAAACAAAGATGAAGTCAACAATAGGATTGACATTTGAGAGCATTAGCATAGCCCAAGACAGTGTCCAAAATAAGCTCCGTTGCCCTCATTTGCCTAAATTCCCGGTGGCCTGTACATCCTTCCTGTGTACCAGGAGTGATCAAATAGGCCTGACCTTAATATTGCTCTGCTTCACCAATTTGAGGCCTACCGAGTGTCGGGTACACATTCTTTATGTAAATTGGAGAGATGAGAAAACCCAAGCACCTATTGGAAAGCTTCTGAATTAATTTGAAGAAATCATTTGACCCAAATGATCCCTATTCTCACTTGATGGAATTCAGAAACCTTACAGAGGAAGGCAAAAGACTTCATCCACAATGACTGCTCTTTTTTGCCATTTTGGATTTGGATGCACACATGGGATCTTTCTTTAGATCCATCAGGTGCTGAGTATCTAAGTCAAAGAATCACACTGGGCCAAGAGGCTGATTCAGACACACCTCTTTCCAAATCAATTAAGAAAAGAGCCAAAGGTGAATGCTATTAATTTCCATTTGAAAAATCTTTTCTTCAGGATTCAAAAAGCTGTGGCCTGAGACAAAAACCTTCCTGACTCTCAGGGCAACAGAACAATAGGTAAGCAAATGGCCCAAAGCAGGGATTCTCCACTGAGACTTTACTGGTCACACTGATATCTGAGTTTTCTGAGATGCTCGCCATTCCCTTCAGCTATCCAGTACATGGCCATGTCACTGAGCTTGGAGGTAGTACATATCTTGGACACAAAACCATGAGCCTATTCTGGAAAGTGGCCATAATTCAGGAAGAAAACAGCAACTTAGGAAGGTAGCAGGTATTGCCCATCAATAAGGCAAGCCATAGTCAATTCATAAATTGGGCTGGATGAATGCTGGGAAGCTTTCTACGAGACAGGACACATCAATTAATGCATTCTCTTTTCTAATGTGTACAAGTACAAACACAGTGGGATACACAGACATAGAAACACTTGCGCTGTCAAACGACTTACTAGAAACTGTTCACTCCAAATCAAACAAACCGCCTTTCCTACCTATTCTCAGAACATGAGACAAAACCACAAACCCACACCCACACCCACAATGGCACCTACTTCCCTCAAATAGGTCTGTGACTGTCCGGTGTGTGCTCTGACTGATGGGTCATACTATGATCCCCCAAAATGGCCTGTCCTGTCTCAGATCTGGTCTTCTTGGCCAACTCTGTGAAGTTGTCAGGAGCCAGGATTGAGCCACTACCTGCTTTCTCAGGAAGAGCCCCTCTTCCGAGCTTTCCTGGCATTTGGCCATCCTCACATCAGTAGGTACCAAGAAAGACTGACTCTGTCCTTGGTTAATCCAAAAAAGTGAGACCACTGGGACTAGGACTGGGACTGGCTCTGGGTGCCTGGCTTTCTGTATCCCAAGTTCAGAGAGTTCCATCACCAAGGAAGTGAGATGAGATCACTTTCTTCAGGAACTGAATGAGATCACTGCCTTAGCAACCACTTTATCATAACAATTGCTTCCAACGGTACCATGAGATGGAGGCTGCCCCTACTTCCTGTCACACTTTCACATGGTAGAATGGTATATCACCTGTAGGCAAAAGGTAACAGCTCTCCACACAGGCATGGTTTTGTCCATCTTCTCTACATTAAGGAGAGATTGGCTGATTCTGATGCAACCCTTCATCCTGACCAGGTTGTTAGACATGGAAGATGATTTTTGCTCTCTCAGGTCTTTCATAGCTGCCTACATCTTCTCCAGGGATCATTTCTGCATGGAGCTTTGAGGTTCTCAGCAGATGGAAGATCCACTACATTTCTGTATTGTAAGACCAACACTGTCCCTGCTCTTCTGTAAAATGAGATTGAGGGAACAGTGTATGGTTAGGGTGAATAACATTTTCCATTTGGCTTAGGAATCATTCTGCTGGATGATTAATGGTATTGGGAACATGCGATATTTATAAGAATATAGAGGTGAAATACATGTATGAAAAAATAAATCTAAGTAAGTTTTGAAGCTCAGAAAATCATTGGGCCCTTGATTGGGATACTTACCATTGAATTACGTTCTCACAGATGTCTCAGATAAATCGATATACAATGGCATAAGACCTTGTACGTTGGATGATTGAATGTAGAAGAGAATATCCAGTCAAAAAGGGATAGTCAGTAGGATTAGGAAGATAGTCAGTAGGTTTAGAAAGAAGAGTGAGTATAGGATTTGGAAAAAAAGTTCTTCAGCAATAAGTTATCAATTAGAGTGTGAAAGCAAATGTCAGCACATGTGAAGGTTCAGTCACAGTGGTGAACTGTGGAAAATATGTAAGAAAGCAGATGGCAATAGAGACATTATGAAATCAGGCAATGTATAAAGTGAGGGATAGGATTAAACATTTTCAATCGGGTTGAGTTTGAATATATAATCTTAAAAGGAAACAAATATGTAGTCACCAATAGGATTGACATTTGAGAGCATTAGGCAACTTGGACACGGATGATTTTAGAAATCCATATTTACTTTCCATTTAGGCTTTGGTACAATCATAAGTGTGATCTTTGCATTTTGTGTCCAGAATATTTCTGTGATAAAATGTATATGTAGATCAGGTGACATGCGTATTTCTTCCACCATTACTGGGAGCAATATTTTGAAGACATATAAATTAGTATTGGGGGTACAAAGAGGTGTACACTGTGACTATGAATATAAAAAAAAGCATGCATAGACCATACTGTGAATAAATAATATAACTGGTTTTACTCTAAATAATGGATTGAATTGATATCTGAAAATATATAAGAAATCTGATATTGGTATACAATCATTCATTCCAACCAGTTATACATCCATTGGAAATATCAGAGTTATACTTTTTCATGAAGGGGATGTGAGTTTTGCTTCAAAAGTGATTATGGAAATCAAAAATAATGTGTTTTGAAAGAGGTCTCAGGAAGAGACCAGTCAAGAAAGATGGAAGAATACATGTGTCCTGAAGCAGGAAGTGATTGAAAGTGAAACAAATTCATATAAATTTGCGAACTTGTGGATAAAATATATATCCTATGATGTGCATAAACTTAAGAAATAGTAATGTACCAGTTTTGAATAAAAATGAACGTAAAAATACAAATCATGTACCATAGGAATCTACTTGCCTTGATGTTAAACTGGGACAGTAACTCTAGAAATATTAGGATATGTATGTACCATTCACTGAAGTTAGTTTTCAGTACTAGAAAACAAATATGTATTTCAGGTGGATGAATATTTCTGAGAATAATATTGTGAAAAGTTGATTATAAATCCACATACGTGAACATGAATGAATTTAGGGAGTGTATATAAGACACATATATTTCATATTTTAAAAATCTGGAGATTGTATATATATATAACAAAACACACACACAGACATTCAAAAGTAGCAATAGATATGCCAATCGTAATTGATCGAGATATATATATCATCCACAGATCCAAAAATATTCAATTTACTGAACATGGATTTATGTATAATGTTGTTCAACTAGGAAGCTCACCCATTGGTTGAATTTTTAGTTCCAGCAGTGTTTAGGATAGTGATCTCTTCTCACAATTTGTGTCTGCCAAGTCAGCCACCTCACAAGAATGTACATGTGATACAAGTTAGGATTCTATATGTGCATATCAAAACACATCTGCTGAATAGGCTACAGAGAAAGGGAGATAGGAATTCACATATTTGTTAACTTTAAAACACATGGAGAGATATCCAAAATGGCGGCGGGTATGGAGAGATCAAGTCTCTGACCTCTTCAGCTGCGCTGGAATAGGGAGTCATAAACTGTCTAAATACTGTTTGCTCAGGATCACTAGGCAATGATGCACTGACATGAATCTGGGGTGAACAATCTGGGCCACGCAGAACACACAGCGAGCCCGGATCGGTTGCATTCAACCTCTGGTTTGCCTGCGTTTCGTGACTCAACACTAACGATCCAGCTGAAATAACTGGTCTGCCCTTCTGAACTTACAGAGGTAGAAGCCAACCTAGCCTTCATAGGCAGTGGCCAAAGGATTGAAACGGGGCATGGGAGAGACAGTCAGGACCCACCAGTTGCATCGGTCACCCGGCAAAGGGAACGAATGATCACCATTTGCATGGGATACCACCATGGCATAGAACTGACGTCAAGGATGGAGGAGATAACTTCATTGAAACCAGCGCGACAGGTTTGTAATTCCCTAGCCATCTCTCTCCACACAGCAGGGAATCCTTAAGGGCCCCTCCCAGCTCTCCCGTAAGGGTCCCTCTCAGCTCTACCATGAGCACGATAGCCAGACCGAGAAAATCAGGAGTGGCGCGGGACTTGTGGCACAGAACTCCAGGCTACCGCTCCCACCAGTGCTGACAACTGAGGTCTCTTGCACCAGCTACTGGGGCGTGGCTCCCGGAGGGCAAACAAATTCGCTTGGGGATCTCAGCCCCAAGCTCTACAAACTTAGGGTCTGAGGGAAGCAAACCGGGAGAGTGTGCCCAGGTATTCATAAAAACAGGTCTCCCAGGAGCAGCAGACCTGGCGTGTTGCCAGTATTGTGGTGAGCGTCGCAGGTGAGCAGGGCATGGCTTGAGGAAAAACAAGAGAAGGCCCTAGGGTGTCAGGATTGGACACCCACCCAGTCTGGAAGGAAGAGCAGCTGCATAGTGATTGGTTCCCACCTACTGAGAGGAGAACCTCGGCCCAGTGGGCACAGCACCACCTATTGGAAGAGAAGTTAATCAAACTCTATGACTGCATTTATTATTATCATTATTTATTTATTTTTTAAATTTGGGTTTTTTTTGTTTTTTTTTCTTTTTCTTTCATTTTCATTCTTGTTGTTGTTGTTTTTCTTTAACTTTTGTAATGTTTTTAAGTTTTTAAATTTCTTTATTTTATTATTAATTATTATTATTATTATTAAATTGTAATTTTCATTTTTTTATTATCATTATTATTTTTTAAATTTTTCTTTCATTCTTTATTTTCTGTTTTTTTCTTTTGTCTTTTCATTTCTTTTCAATTTGCTTTTTCCCCCTTCCTTGAATTCTACCTGCCTACTCTCATTCTCTTATTGACTTCTTCCCTTCCCTTCTAATATCTTTCCTCCCAAGCATGAAATAAATTTATAAGACTAATCAGTAACTCAGCACTCAAACAGAACAAGAAGTAACATAAGCAGCATAAGAAAGCAAGAAAGAAAAAGAGTACAAACAATGAAGGACAGCCTAAATACTCAGGAGGACCTAGAGTCATCAGAAAAATGATCATATAAAGAACTCAAGGAATACCTTAGACAGATGGAATGGAACCTTAAAGAAGATATGAGACAGCAAATCCAAACAGTGAAAGAACACATTGAAAATGAATTACATGAACAGATTAAAAAAAAGAAGTTAAGCATCTTTATACGGAGATAGAGATAATAAAAAAAATCATACAATAATTCTAGAAATGAAGGAAACGATAAACCAAATTAAAAACTCAATTGAGAGAATTACTAAAAGAGTGGAGCAAGTAGAAGACAGAATGTCACATAATGAAGACAAAATATATCATCTTGAAAAGAGTCTAGCCAACTCAGAAAGGCTGGTAAAAAATCACGAGAAAATCATCCAAGACATATGGGATAACATATAAAAACCAAATTTATGAGTCATCTGGATAGAGGAAGGTCCAGAGATTCAAACCACGGGAATGAGTAACCTACTGAATGAAATAATTACAGAAAACTTTCCAGAAATAAAAAAAGAAATGGATATACAAATTGTAGATTCATAGAGGACACTGAGCACAAAAAATCACAGTAGACCAACACCAAGACATTTGTTATAAACATATCTAATATACAGAACAAAGAGAAAATATTAAAAGCTACAAGAAAAAGGAGGCAGACTACATTCAGGGGTAAATCAATAAGGTTAACAAAGGATGTTTCATCACAGTTGATGAAAGCGAGAAGATCTTGGAACAACGCATTTTAAACACTGAAAGACAATGGATGCCAACCAAGAATTCTGGATCCAGCAAAATTAACCTTCAGGTACGAAAATGAAATAAAAATCTTTCATGATTAACAAAAGCTAAAAGAATTTGCAGCCAGAAAACCAGCATTGCAAAGCATCTTGAGAAAAACACTACATGAGGAAGAAATGAAAAACAACAACCAAAACCATCAGTGGGAAGTGACTGGGTAATGACAGAGTGCAGGGGGAAAGCTAATCATGGAGAAACAAAGTAAATTAAAAACAAAGATAAATAATTAAACATGGCTGAAAGTACAAACCATACATCAATAGTAGCTCTAAACGTTTATGGCTTAAAATCTCCAATAAAGCAACATAGGCTGGTAACTTGGGTTAATAAAACAAATCCAACAATATGTTGCCTCCAGGAGACACATCTGAATGGAAAAGACATACACAGGCTGAAGGTGAAAAGTTGGGAAAATTTATACCATGCACACGGTCCTCGTAAGCAAGCAGGGGTGGCCATCCTCATATAGAATAAAATCGAAGTCAAGACTAAGTTAATCAAAAGGGATAAGAAGGACATTATATACTGTTAAAAGAAACCATTCACCAACAAGACATAACAATTATCAATATTTATGCACCAAATAATGGTGTTGCAATGTTCATAAAACAAATTCTTCTCAAGTTCAAGAATCAAATAGACCACAACCTAATAATTATGGGTGACTTCAACACACCTCTCTCACCATTAGACAGATCCTCCAAACAAAAGTTGAATAAAGAAAATATAGAACTCAATATCACAATCAATATCCTAGACTTAACTGAAATATATAGAATATATCAACCATCATCAAGTGGATATACTTTTTTTTCAGCAGCACATGGATCCCTCTCAAAAATAGAGCATATATTATGCAATAGGGCAACACTCAGTAAATATAAAGAGGTGGAGATAATACCATGCATTTTATCTGATCATAATGGAATGAAACTGTAAATCAATGATAAAAGAAGGAAGGAAAAATCCTACATCACTAGGAAAATAAACAATATGTTACTGAATAATCCATGGGTTACAGAAGACATAAAGGAGGGAATCAAAAAATTCTTAGAGATAAATGAAAATACAGACACAACATATCGGAATCTATGGGACACAATGAAAGCAATTTTAAGAGGGAAATTCATCACCTGGAGGTCATTCATCAAAAAAAGCAAAAACCAACAAATAAATGAGCTCACACTTCATCTAAAAGCCCTAGAAAAGGAAGAGCAAAACAACAGCAAATGTAGCAGAAGGCAAGAAATAATTAAAATCAGAGTGGAAACCAATGAAATTGAAACAAAAGAAACTATTGAAAAAACTAACAAAAATAAAAGTTGGATCTTCGAAAAAATAAATAAGATCAACAGACTCTTAGCCATGCTAATGAAGAGAAGAAGAGAGAGAACTCAAATTACAAACATACAGGATGAAAAAGGCAATATCACAACAGATGCTACAGAAATACAGAAGACAATTAGAAATTATTTTGAAAACCTATATTCCAATAAAATAGAAAATATGAAGACATCGGTAAATTTCTTAAGTTACATGATTTGCCCAGACTGAGTCAGGAGGATACACACAATTTAAACATACCAATATCAATGGATGATTTAGAGGAAGCAATCAAAAGACTACCAACCAAGAAAAGCCCAGGACCAGATGGGTATACAGCAGAATTTTACAAAACCTTTAAAGAAGAATTAATACCAATACTTTTCAAGTTATTTCGAGAAACAGATAAAGAGGGAGCTCTACCAAATTCATTCTATGAGGCCAACATCACCCTTATTCTGAAACAAGACAAAGACACCTCAAAGAAAGAAAAGTACAGACCAATATCTCTGATGAAGCTAGATGCAAGAATCCTCAGTAAAATTCTGGAGAATCGTATTGAAAGGCACATAAAAAATAATTGTGCACCACGATCAAGTAGGATTCATCCCTGGGATGCAAGGATGTTTTAATATATGGAAATCAATAAATATTATTCACCACATCAATTGACTTAAAGATAAGAACCATATGATCATCTTGATAGATGCAGAAAGAGCAGTTGACAAAGTACAGCATCCCTTTATGTTCAAAACATTAGAAAAACTAGGGATAACAGGAACTTACCTCGACATTGTAAAAGCTATCTATGCTAAGCCTCAGGCTAGGATCATTCTGAATGGAGAAAAATTGAAGGCATTCACTCTAAAATCTGGAACAAGACAAGGATGCCCTCTATCCACACTTCAATTCAATATAGTTCTCAAAACACTAGCCAGAGAAATTAGACGAAAGAAATCAAAGCCATAAAAATAGGAAAAGAAGAACGTAAATTATCACTATGTGCTGGTGACATGATTCTATAGAATCATAGAAGACCCAAAAGGGTCTACAAAAAAAAACTACTAGAACTAATAAATTAATTCAGCAAAGTAGTAGGATCTAAAATCAACACGCATAAATCGAAGGCCTTTCTGTATATCAGCAACAAATTTTCTGAAACGGAAATGAGGAAAAGCAGTTCATTCAAAACATCCTCAAAAAAATTAAATACATGGGAATCAACCTAACAAATTAAATACATGGGAATCAACCTAACAAAAGAGGTGAAAGATTTATACAATAAATCAATAGAACCCTAAAAAAAGAAGTAGAAGAAGATATTAGAAGATGGAAAAATATACCCTGTTCATGGATAGGCAGAACTAACATCATCAAAATGGCGATATTACCAAAAGTTATCTATAGGTTTAATGCAATACCAATCAAAATCCCAATGGCATTTCTTGTAGAAATAGAGAAAGCAATCATGAAATTCATATGGAAAAATATAAGAACCAGAAATACAAAAGCAATTCTAAGCAGGAAGTGTGAATCAGGCGGTATAGTGATACCAGATTTCAAACTATATTACAGAGCAATAGTAACAAAAACAGCATGGTACTGGTACCAAAACAGGCGGGTAGACCAGTGGTACGGTATACAGGAAACAAGAGACTAATCCACAAAGCTACAACTATGTTATATTTGATAAAGGAGCTAAAAGCATGCAATGGAGGAAGGATAGCATCTTCAACAAATGGTGTTGGGTAAACTGAAAATCCATATGCAACAAAATGGAACTTAATCCCCTCCTCTCGCCATGCACAAGAGAGTTAACTCAAAGTGGATCATGGAGCTAGATATCAAATCAGAGACTCTGCATGTGTTAGAAGAAAAAGTTGGCTCTGGTCTACATATTGTGGGGTCGGGCTCCAAATTCCTTAATAGGACACCCATAGCACAAGAGTTAATAACAAGAATCAACAAATGGGACTTACTTAAATTAAAAAGTTTTTTCTCAGCAAAAGAAACAATAAGAGAGGTAAATAGGAAGCCTACATCATGGGAACAAATTTTTACTCATCACACTTCAGATAGAGCCTTAATATCCAGAGTATACAAAAAACTCAAACAATTAGACAATAAGATAACAAATAACCCAATCAACAAATGGGCCAAGGACCTGAAAAGACACTTCTCAAAGGAGGACATACAATCAATCAATAAGTACATGAAAAAATGCTCACCATCTCTAGCAGTCAGAGAAATGCAAATCAAAACGACCCTAAGATACCATCTCACTCCAGTAAGATTGACAGCCTTTAGGAAGTCAAACAACAACAAGTGCTGCTGAGGATGTGGGGAAAAGGGTACTCTTGTACTTTGCTGGTGGGACTGCAAACTGGTGCGGCCAATTTGGAAAGCAGTATGGAGAATCCTGGGAAAGCTGGGAATGGAACCACCATTTGACCAAGCTATTGCCCTTCTCGGACTATTCCCTGAATCTTAAAAGAGCGTATTACAGTGATACTGCCACATCGATGTTCATAGCAGCACAATTCACAATTGCTAGACTGTGGAACCAACCCAGATGCCCTACAATAGATGAATGGATTAAAAAAATGTGGCATTTATACACCATGGAGTAATATGCAGCACTAAAAAATGACAAAAAAATGGAATTTGCAGGGAAATGGATGGCACTAGAGCAGATAATGCTTAGTGAAGCTAGCCAATCATAGAAAACAAATACCAAATGTCTTATTTGATATAATGAGAGCAACTAAGAACAGAGCAGGGAGGAAGAGCAGGAAGAAAAGATTAACATTAAACAGAGACGTGAGTTGGGGGGGGTAGAGAAAAGGTAAATTTCATGGTAATGGAGGGAGACCCTCATAGTTACACAAAATTACATATAAGAGGTTGTGAGGGGAATTGGAAAATAAACAAAGAGAGAAATGAATTACAGTAGATTCGGTAGAGAGAGAAGATGGGAGTGGAGGGGAGCAGGGATAGTAGAGGATAGGAAAGGTACCAGAATACAAGTTACTAATAGGGCATTATGTAAAATGTGGATGTGTAACCGATGTGATTCTGCAATCCATATTTGGGGTAAAAATGGGAGTTCATAACCCACTTGAATCTAATGTATAAAATACGATATGTCAAGAGCTTTGTTATGTTTTGAACAACCAACTAATAAAATAAAATAAAATAAAATAAAATAATCGAAAGAAAAACACATGGGGAACTATTTCAACACAAAATTGACTAGATGTATAACTCCTACCTTATATAATGCAAAATGCAAGTCCAACTATACACCATGCCTCCTCTGAAATGCTTGTAATTCTATTCTGTTTGGGTTGTTTTTCTCCATCTTATTAGGATTAGTAGTCAGAGTCTAGTAGATTAGGTGTCAGTGTCCGGTATTCAGTATTTCGAATGGAAAATTGGAAAATGGACCAAATGTGTATGCAAATATATGCTACACAAAAATTTTCCCACTCTCATCCAGAACAATGCCTTGACATTACCCTCGTCCCAAGTAATACATCATTAAAAGTCAAGAGTTAGAAAATCTGGGAATAAATATCTGGAATGGAATATGCTCAAAAGTTTACAACCTGGGAGGTGGTAGAGTAGTTTCCAAAAGTAAGGGACAGGGTAAACACTCCACAAACATGGAGCTGTGCTGGCATAAAGACTTCTTGAGAAACTGCCTCTGAGTTTGAGCACTTGAAATATATGTTGTTGTCAGGAGCTTTACCTTCCTTGTAGTGAGACCATTACAGCTGGGTCTGCATCTATGTTACCTGGAGGACATGGTTTAATATTTTCCAATGAACATGCTGTAGCAGTGCTGAATTCAATCCTAGTCGGTAAACTGGGGCCACTGGGGGCTAAGTGTCTCCCCTTGTGGACTGTGAAGTCATTGGGTCATCCTCCACATTTTGTGGTGTTTATTGCTGCTGCACTGGGTGTTTAGTATTTGCTTCACGAAATACAAGGAGTTCAACTGAAAAACAGTGCTGAAGGGAGTTCTGTCATATGTGGTGGGTCAGGGTCTGTAGGAGAATGCACCAACCAAGGTTCTATCCCTCATAGCTTGCCCCTTGACCATAGCAACCTGATTCTGAACATTCCCCTGAAACCTCTCCATATAACAAGGTCCCTTTACTTGTAAGGGTCTGTTGGCTGCACCATGTCAGCCACAAGCCATTTGGAAGCCAATGGCAGATCCACATGGCCCCACCACAGATATTCCATCACACACCTGCCCACCACGGCTATAAGCCCACTAGTCAGCAGACTCCAACTTACTGGCATCTCTGTTCTACACCATTTTCTTGAAACCCAGTCAATCAAGGCACTGTCTGGTATACTCATAATCATTAACAGGATATCCAAAGGTCCTCCAGTGCCACCTGTTCATGAAAATTTAAAAAAAAATTTCATGGTATTTATCGAGCCATTTTTCAAGCATGAAGTTGGAGGCAATGTGGGTTTCAATTCATTCAGGAACAATTAAATGTTGAGGATGCTCATTTCCATAAAAGCTTTGGAGAACTCTCAGAGGCAAGTCTTCCCAAAGAGTAGCCAAAAGGTCACATGAAGCAAGGTGCATTGAGGTCTACAACGTGAGGTCCATGTGTGTTTTGACTCTCAACTATGGCTGCCAAGTCGTTCAGAATAAAATCATGTGATATCTTGGCTGAGATTCCCAGTGCTCTGCGGAAAGCAACCCTGGGCCTAGATCTCAGTTTCCAAGGGCAAATCTCATGCGTGGCCTCCTAAAATTTCAACACAATTCATGGAAATACTTCGATGACGTCAGTTCCAGAATGCAGTCTCTTAGGGTAATCACACCAGAGTTCAAGCCAAGGTGGACCCAGTCGTCTCTTCCAACCGCCACACAAATGACCACAATTCAAACCAAAACAATCCCACATGACCTCATCTTCTTCCATTTAGACACTCATCATAACTTCTGGCTGGAGGTTTCCATGAGGTGTTCACCCCAAGACAGTGTCCAAAAAATCTCCCTTGCATCTCATTTGCCTAAAGTCAGGGTGGCCTGTACACCCTTCCTGTGAACCAGGAATGATCAAAAAGGCCTGCCATTAATACTGCTCTGCTTCTCAAATTTGAGGCCTACTGACTGTGGGTTTTAGATTCTTTATGTGAATTGGAGTCATGAGAAAATCTAAGCACCTATGGGCTAGCCTCTGCAGGGTTTGAGGAACTTATTTGACCCAAAGAATCCCTATTCTCACTTGATGGAGGTCAAGAAAGTTACAGAGCAAGGTGAGAGACTTCATCCACAAGGACTGCTCTTTGGCCATTTTGGTTTTGGATGTACACATGGAATCTTTCTTTAGATCCATCAGGTGCTGAGACTCTAAGCCACCACCTCACACAGGCTCAAGAATCTGAATAAGACACATTCTTTTCAAAGAAATTAAGCAAAGAGCCACAGGTAATGCCCATTTATTTCCATTGCAAAACTCTTCTTTTCAGGCTTCAAAAAGGTGTGGCCTGAGGCAAAGGCCTTCCTGAAATTCAGGGCAACAGAACAATAGGTAAGCATAAGGCCCAAAGCAGGGTTTCTCCACTGAGACTTTCCTGGTCCCAGTGATTTCTGAGTTTCTGAGATGCTCGCCATTCCCTTCAGCTATCCAGTACATGGCCTTGTCAAAGAACTTGGAGGTGGTACATAACTTGGACAAAAAACCATGAGCCTATTCTGGAGAGTCTCCAGAATTCAGGAAGAAAACAGGAACTTAGGAAGATATCAGGTGTAGCCCATCGATCAGGCAAGCCGCAGTCCATTCATAAATTGGGCAAAATGAATGCTGTGAAGCTTTCTACTAGACAGGACACATCCATTTATGCATTCTCTTTTCTAATGTCTACAACTATGGACACAGTGGGATACACAGACACAGAAACACTCGCCTTGTCAAGGGACTTTCCAGAAAATGTTCACTTATTCCAAACAAACCACTTTTCCTACCTATTTTCAGAACAAGGGAAAATCACAAACCTACAACCACACCCACAGAGGCACCTCCTTACCCCAAGTAATTCTGAGACTATCTGGAGTGTCCTCTGACTGGTGGGCCATATTATGTTCCCTCAAAATGGCATGTCCTATCTCAGATCTCCTCTTCTTATCCAACTCTGTGAAGTTGTCAAGAGCAAGCTGTGAGCAACTACCTTTTTTCCCAGGAAAGGCCCGTCTTCAGAACTCTCTTGGCATTTGGCCTTCCTGACATCAGTAGGTACCAAGAAAGACTGATTCTGTCCTTGGTACATCCAAACAAGTGAGAACACTGGGACTGGGACTGGGACTGGCTCTGTGTGCCTGGCTTCCTGGATCCCAAGTTCAGAGAGTTCCATCAACAAGGAAGTGAGGTGAGGTCACTTCCTTCAGGAACTGAATGAGGTCACTGCCTTGGCAACCACTTTGTCCTAACAGTTGCTTCCAAGGGTCCCTTCAGATGCAGGCTGCTCCTACTACCTGTGACAGTTTCACAAGTTAGAATAGTATATCAACCATAGGCACCAGGAAACAACTCTCCACACAGGCCTGGTTTGGTCCATCTTCTCTACATTAAGAAGAGAGAGGCTGATTCAGACACAACCGTTCATCCTGACCAGGTTGTTTGCCATGGAAGATGACTTCTGCTCTCTCAGGTCCTTCATAGGTGCCTGTATCTTCTCCAGGGATCATTTCTGCATAGACCTTTGAATTTCTCAGGAGGTGAAAGATCCCCTATATTCCTGTATTGTAAGACCAACTCTGTGCCTGCTCTTCTGTAAAGTTAGATTGAGGGTAGATGGTATGGTTAGGATTAATAACATGTTTGATTTGTGTTAGGAATCATTCTGCTGGATGAATAATGGTGTTGGGAACCTGAGATATTTCTAAGAATATAGAGGTGAAATATTGTAATGGTCAGGCGAGTATAGGAGGAAGAGATGACCAAGAGACTGTCTCATGCAACTACAAAGGGTTCATTGTGGGTCCAGCATGCTGGGGCTCAGAGCTCAGTTGAATAGAGCAGAGAGCCCTGAGAACAGCTTAAGCAGAGCTTATGTACTTTTCTTGGAGAAGGCAGGGATGGAAGTTTATTGATGGGTCAGGGCGAGTAGGCCGTTTGCTTTCAACTGTGTGACTGAGCACATTCTGCAGTTTGGCAGTTGGGGACAGCACATTCTGGGAACAAGATTAGCAAACAGTTCTCAAGATTTCAACAGTGTTTTGTTAAGTGTACAGAAAAACAGGAAGTGACAAGTACCTATTTCATTAACCTTTCATTCCCCACTTCTTCTTCTGGTTAGTTTTAATCATAAAAGTCATCACTGATGGGTGTTACATTTTATGTCTTCTAGTGTGGTATATTGTTGTCTGATTACCATAAGTTTAACTTGTCCAATTTGAGCTTGGAGAAAGGAAACTCCATGGTTTAGCCAACAGGGTCCTACAGTTCGCAATAATATGAGGATTATTAATGGACCAGCCAGGGCTGATGAAAGCATAGTTAACCAGACGGACTGTGTGAACCAAGACTCAAACCACCCTTTTTGGGCCTCTCTTTCTCGTTGACGCTCTTCAATGCGTTTTCTTTATTTACTCATAGATTCTTTTCAACTCCAGTGTGGCCGGCACAAAAACAACATTCTTCCCTCAATGCACTACAAATTCCCCCTTCTCTCATGAAGAGGAGGTTTTATCGCTCGCCTGTTCTGTAAAACAGATTCATAGACAGAGGTTAAACATTCCTGTAAAGCTGTGATGGAGGTTTTATTATCTTTAAGTTTTGGTCTATTGCTGCTTCTAATTAGGGCATTGGTTGTGTCCTTCGGACTAGGGCATTGATTCCTGTGTCCACTCATGCAGCAACTCCTATTCCTAATAGGATGGCTAAAGTGAGAGATACAGGTTCCCAGCGGAACTGAGTTGCATGCCCTCCTATTTGATCTTTAAATGGACCTGCGTCATCATAGAGCACTCTGGGAAACATCTGCACCATTACATAATTAATCACATCTGTTGACTATTTCATGAAAACATAAACAATGTTTAAGTATATAGAATCTTTCTGTTATAGGGACGGATGAGGCAAAGCACCTAAGATAGCACTGAAGACAGGGAAAAAGTCCTATTTGGTTGCAAACGGGTTTAGAGGGCATTGCTTCTGTTGTAATCAATTAATCCCCTGAACCCCAAGTTTAGGTAGTTTCATAATTTGTACCCAACATGTAAGGGAAGGGGCTCAGAAGTTCAAAGTCGGCAGAAGTTCACAAAAAGCTGTTTTTCTATCTTTTATTTTATCCTCTGTTCTGGGCAAGTTAACTTTTCAAGGACACCTGAAAGGGGGAGAGATTTTTTTCTCTTTTTTTTCGCCCTGCCAGCTGTTACCATGGAGCCTAGTTGGTAACTTCTTTATCTTAGAAATGTAGCCATCTCTGTGAAGCCCCCACTCAAGGCCAGAGGCCTTGTTCACATATTTTGTGAAAAACTAGTATGTGTGTGTCTAGCTCAGGAGTGCTGATTTTTTTTCGCCAGTTGCCAAGTAGACCAGGGCAACACGAAAAGAAGAAGTTTATCTACAGTGAACTCTTTTAAAGGAACTCTTTTGCTGAAAGTCCTAAAGTCAGCCATGGTGAAGACTTCTGGAGAAGGTCATTTAAGATTTTTCTGTGGGCCTGGTAGAGAGGGGGAAGACGTGGAAGGCAAGGCTGAGAGCAGTTTCATGGATCTGAGAATGAGGAAGTAGAAATGTAAAAGAATATTGGAAAAGGGGTTTGGGATTTTCCTAGCAACAAAAAACTTGAGCAGTAGAACAGGTAGAGCAGAGGGGACGACGGGAGTGAGTATCCCAAAAAGCATGTGAGGTATTTTAAATTCTTAGTCACCTGTTTACAGTGATGACAAAGCAACTTTAAAGGCCATTTTAATTACATCCTGGATAGGGGTCTGAGGGATCTCCTCAGCTGGTTTGAGCTTTGGGTTAGCTGGTAAGAAGACCTTATGGGACGCAGTGCGGGCACTGACAGGAGAAGAGAGGAGTGAGTGTGTGGAGGGGTACCTCAGTACCGGATACCTCAGCAAGGGGGCAATTGTCTGAGAACCGGCAGAGGTTTTGATTTTTGATCTAGTAATTGGAGGGGAGAAATCAGGTTGCTGAGGTGGGAGTGCCAGCAGAGAGTCTGGAGCAGAAGGCTGAGTTTGAGGAACTATTGGAGAAGTATAGTTCAGGATGTGAGCAAAGGAGGGAAAAAACCTCCACATAGGGGAATCTCCTTTAACCCTTTTGAGCACTTGCAGAAGTTAAAAAGGTCATGCAGAATGTGAGGATCTGGAGACCCCTCTGGGGGTCACAGGTTTTGGTTGTCTAATTGGTAATATGGCCAATTCTGTGTATTGAATTTGATGAGCAGTTTGGGTTCCACCAGGCAGTCCCTGTATGCTAACATCCCCATGACTTACAGAAGAAGTCGGCTTTCCCCCCACACAGCCGTGGCTGTTTGTGGCTTTGATAGTCTTCCAGGCAAACATAGTAATCTAGGCTAGCCAACCTGCATCTGGCTCACGTGTCCCTACATCCATAATATTTGTTTTCATTATCTATGATACGAAAGGGATTTAATGAAATTTTAGTGGGATCTGCTTTATCAGGGATATCCCAATAGGAAAAACCTATAGGCAGCTGACAAATGTTGAGATGACCAACAGGTCCCTATGTAGGCTGTAAGCGAGATAGACCATTCTTCTGGTCTATGAGGATTTGTGATCAGCCATTGCTGCTGAATTCGCTGATGAGGGTTAGGACTAGTGGTGGCCAAGGGGAGAGTCTATACCTTATACACATGCCAAATACACAATTTGAAAGGGTTACCAGTCATTTCCAGTTTCCAGCCAGAGTCTGGACAGGGCGCAGGCTTGAGATGGAAGGCATGGATACAGGAAAGGATTCCGTCTACATTTACTGCTGTTGGTGTTATAAGTAGCACGTGGTATTTCCTTTCCAGCGGGGTTCCAGGGATGACACCTGATGTCATCTTATGTAGATGAAGTCTCTTACTTGATATTGATGTGGAGTCTCCTTGTCCCCAGGTTGGTAGGCCGTGGCCAGCTGTTTTAACAGGTATCGCTGAGTTCTTTCAAGAGCTTTAAGTGTGTCAAGCAAGGGGGTGTGGAAGGGATCCTTAGGTCTTAGAGTTGGGGTTAGGTCCCTTACTGGAGGAGGGGCAACATAGAGAATTTCACAGGGGGAGAGGTTACACAAAGAAACAGAGGGAGTATTTTTTAGATGATACAGTGCATAAGGCAGGAGTATAGTCCAATCTTTTAGCTGGTTTCTAAGCTTAATTTCATTAAAGTCTCTTTAATGGTTCTATTTATTTTTTCTACCTGTCCTGAGCTCTGGGATCTATAAGCATAATGTAACTACCAATTAATCATCAGGGTACAGGTCAACCCATGACTTACCTGGGCCATGAACACCAGTGCATTGTCAGACCCTATTACCTTAGGCAGGCCGTATCTTGGAAAAATATCCTTCAGTATCATCTTGACCACGATTTGAGCCATTGTTGTTTTTTTTTTTTTTTTTTTTTTTTTTTTTTTTTTTTTGGTGGGGGGAAGGTTTCAATCCATCCTGAAAATGTATCTACAAAGACTAGGAGATATTTAAGTCCATACCTTGCTGGCTTAATTTCAGTAAAGTTCACTTCTGAAAATTTTTCTGGTCTGGTTCTTCGAAGGTGTTTTCCTGCAGGAAGCTTAAAAGGGTAAGCATTAACCAATTGATGGACCTGAGACACTTTTGATACCCATTCAGTTATTTCCTTTCGCTGTGAGTCGGTTAGTAGAAAACTCTGTTCTTGATCTTTCAGGAATGCCTGCAATTTCTTTGAACCAAGGTGAGTGAGTTGATGTACATTTTCCACTGACATTGTTAAAGCCATGACTATAGGCGTTTTTACTGAAGGATTTAGAAATTCCACTTGGGGGCCTTCAGGGTTAAAAGTCATTATAGCCCAGAGTTTGGTGAGCAGATCTCCACCCATCAATGGGGCCGGGAACTCTGGGATTACTAGGAAGGAGTGATGGATTTTTCCTTTCCACAGGTCCATGTACCTCTTAGTTGTCCAAGCCCGATATTTACTGCCATTAGCCCCTTGAACTAGAGACCTTTTATTTGATAGAGGGCCCAATGGGGCCTTAAAGGCTGAGTATAATGCCCCTGTATCTACTTCAAAGTTTACTGGGGTCCCTTCAACTTCAAAAGTTATTTACTATAACTGTGAGTTGGTTAGTGGAGTTGGTTAGACTTCATCCACAATGAGTGCTCTTTTGGAGATGTTGGTTTTGGATGCACACAAGGGATCTTTCTTTAGATCCATCACGTGCTGAGAATCTAAGCCACAGCCTTACACAGGGCCAAAATGCTGATTCAGACACATCCCTTTCCAAAGCAATTAAGGAAAGAATCACAGGTGATGTCCACTCATTTCCATTTGAAAACTGTTTTCTTCAGGCTTCACAAAGGGGTGGCCTGAGGCAAAGACCTTCCTGACATTCAGGCCAACATAACAATAGGCAAGCAAAAGGCCCATTGCAGGGTTTCTCCACTGAGACTTTCCTGGTAACACTGATATCTGAGTTTTCTGAGATGCTCCAATTCCATTCAGCTGTCCAGTACATGGCCTTGTCAAAGATCTTGGAGGTTGTACATATCTGGGGCAAGATGAACCCTGGGAAGCTTTCTCCTAGACAGGAAACATCCATTGATGCATTCTCTTTTCTAATTTCTACAACCACAGACACAGTGGGATACACAGAAATAGAAACAATCGCCTTGTCAAATGACTTACCAGAAACAGTTCACACCAAACCAAACAAACTGCCTTTCCTACCTATTCTCAGAACATGAGACAAAACCACAAACACACACCCACACCCAGAAAGGCACCTCCTTCCCCCAAGGAGGTCTGTGACTATACAGAGTGTTCTCTGACTGGTGGGCCATTCTATGTTTCACGGAATTGGACTATCTTGTCTCAGATCTAGTATCCTTGGCCAACTGTGTGAAGCTGACAGGAGCCAGCAGTGAGCCATTACTGGCTTTCTCAGGAAAGGCCCCTCTTCTGAGCTCTTCTGGCATTTGGTCATCTTCACATTAGTAGGCACCAAGAAAGACCGATTTTCACCTTGGTAAGTCCAAACAAGTGAGACCACTGGGAGTGGGACTGGGACTGGATCTGGGTGCCTGCCTTCCTGGATTCCAAGTTCAGAGACTTCCAAAAACAAGGAAGTGAGGTGAGGTCACTTCCTCCTGAAATGAATGAGGTCACTGACTTGGCAACCACTTTGTGCTAACAGTTTCTTCTTATGGTCCCTTGAGATGGAGGCTGCCCCTACTTCATGTGACACTTTCACAAGTTAGAATGGTATATAAACCATAGGCACCTGGGAAGAGCTCTCCACAAAGGCCTGGTTTGGTCCATCTTCTCTACATTAAAAAGAGAGAGGCTGATTCAGACACAAACCTGTATCCTGACCAGGTTGTTTGCTATGGAAGATGACTTTCACTTTCAAAAGTCCTTCATAGCTGCATACATCTTCTCCAGGGATTATTTCTGCATGTATCTTTGAGGTTCTCAGCAGGTGGAAGATCCCCTACATTCCTGTATTGTAAGACCAACACTTTCCCTGCTCTTCTGCAATGTTAGATTGAGGGAACAGTGTATGGTTAGGGTTAAAAACATGTTCGATTTGTGTTAGGAATAACTCTGCGGGATGATTAATGGTATTGGAAACCTGCGATATTTACAAGAATATATAGGTGAAATATAAGTATGAAAACAGGAATACTGGTAAGATTTGAAGCTCAGAAGGGCATTGGGCCCTTGATTGGGAGACTTAGTTTTGCATTATGTTCTGCACACATGCCTCAGCTGAATCGATATAAAATGGCATAGGACCTTTTTTCTTGGATGATTGAATGTCGAAGAGAACATCCAGTCAAAAAGGGACAGTAGGTAGGATTAAGAAGATAGTCAGTAGGTTTAGAAAAAAGCGTGAGTATAGGATTCGGACCAAAATATTTTTAGCAATAGGGTTTTGGTTAGAAAGTGAATGTCAATGTAAGCACATGTAAAGAATGAGTTACAATAATGAGCTGGGGAAAATATGTAGGAAAACAGATATCAATAGAGACATTACGAAATGAGACAAAGTATAAAGTGAGTAATAGGATTAGACATTTTCAACAGGCTTGAGTTTGAATATATAATCTTAGGAAAAAACAAATATGTAATCACCAATAGGATTTTCATTTGAGCACATTAGGCAACCTGGACATGGATGTTTTTAGTAATCCATGTTCAATTTCCGTTTAGGTTTGGTACAATCATAAGTGTGACGTTTGTGTTTTTTGTGTCCTGAATATTACTGTGATAAAATGTATATGTAGATCAGGTGACATGGGTATTTCTTCCACCATTTCTGGGAGCAATATGTTGAAGATGTATTAATTAGTACTGGAGTTCAATGAGGTGTATCCTGTGTCTATGAATATAGAGATAATGCATGAATAGACGATATTGTGAATAAATAATATAACTGATTCCACTTTAAATAATAGATTGAATTAATATCTGAAAATATATAGGAAATCTTATATTGATAAACAATCATTCATTCCAACCGGTTATACATCTAATTTTAATATTAGGTTTATGGTTTATCATGAAGAGTGTGTGGGCTTTGTTTCAAAATTGATTATGGAAATCAAATATAATGTGTTTGGAAAGAAGTCTCATGAAAAGACCAGTTAAGAAACCTGGAGGAATACATGTGTTTTGAAGCAGTAAGTGATTGAAAGTGAAACAAATGCCTATAAATTTGTGAACTTGTGGATGAAATATATATCCTATGATGTGCATAAACTGAAGAAATAATAATGTACCAGTGTTGTAAAAAAATGAACGTCAAAATACACATTATGTCCCATACAAATCTACAGGCAATGATGTTTAAGTGGGTCAGTTACTGTAGAAATATTAGGATTTGTATGCAACATTAACTGAAGTTAGTTTTCAGTACTAGAAAACAAATATGTATTTCAGGTGGATGAATATTTCTGAGAATAATCTTGTAAAAAGTTGATTATAAATCCACATACATGAACATGAATGAATTCAGGGAGTTAATGTAAGACACATATATTTCATATTTTGAAAAATCTGGAGAGTGTGTATATATATATACACAGACATTAAAATGTAGCAATATTTATGCCTATCGAAATTCATCATTAAATATATATCATCAACAGATGCAAAAGTATTTATTTTAGTAAACATGGATTTATGTATAATGTTTTTCAACTAGGAAGCTCACCCATAGTTTGAATTTTCAGTTCCAAAATCGTTTTGGAGGAGTGATCTCTTCTCAAAATTTGTATCTTCCTAGTAACTGTAACCTCAAAAGTATGCATGTGTGATACCAGGTAGGATTCTATATGTGCATATAAAATTACATGTGCTGAATAGGCTACAGAGAAAGGGAGACAGGAATTCACATATTTGTTTACTTTAAAACACATTGAGAACTATTTAAACAAAAAATTTACTGGATTTATAACACCAACCCTTTATCATCCAAAAGACCAGTCCAACTGTACACCATTCCTCCTCTGAACTGCTTGTATTTCTATTCTGTTTGGGTTATTTTTCTCCATCATAATGGTTTAGTAGTCAGAGTCTAGTCAGCTATTGGTTAGTGTCAGGGATTCAGTATTTCGAATGGAAAATTAGATAATGAATCCAATGTGTATGCAAATATGTGCTACACAAAATTTTTCCACTCTCATCCAGAATAATGCCTTCATATTACTTCGGCCCCAAGTAAGACACAATTAGAGGAGAACAGTTAGAAAATCTGTGAATACCTATCAGGAATGCAAAATCCTCAGGAGTTCACAACCTTGGAGGTGGTAGGGGAGTTTCCAAAAGTAAGGGACAGGGTTGATAGATCCAACCTGATCTTTCATTAAAATTGGGGGCCATCTTGCCACAAAGCCATGAAAAGATAATTTTGGCTTTACTATAAATTAGCGCAAATTCTGAACCTGCTTGGAATGCCTACCAGTGCCTTGAACTCACCCATGTCTGGATCTCTGACCAGATAGCAGCGCTCTCTAAAACTTTAATGATACCTCATAAATATTTTTCTTTCCCTGGCCAGACAACGTGTCTCTGAGGCTCTAATGGTCCTCATAAATTCTGATGTTAGGGCCAGCAAAAAAAAAAAAAATGTAATATACCATTAGTGTGATGCTTGTCAAAGTTCTCTTATCTGTAACCCCCCTTTTGTGTATCTTTCTGGGCTACATATCTGGGCTGTAGGAAAGTTGGGTTGCTGTCTTGTTCCCGCCATTTTGGGAGGGAGAGGCAGCCTGGCCGGTTGAAATAATAAGCTGGCCTTAATTTGATTTTAATTGGAGTCAGTGGTCTTTTCTTGCATTCTGGTCTTACATTTTGGAGTTCCAAAGCGAGATAACCCTGCCCGACCAGATCACAAGACCAGACTGTGGAAATTCTGAAGCTGGCCTGCCCTCTAGGGCTCCACACTGGAGAGCCACTCTAGGGGGTGTGCAACTTAAGACGTTCCAAGGCCTTGGATTGAGCCTTCAGTCCGTGGAGCACTGCAGAGAACCAAAGCACTAAAACTATTAGCAAGCTCCTGGTAGAGGAGGCCTCCATAGGTAAGTGACGCCTTTATAACATCTGCTATCCAGTTAAGGGAGAGTACTTCTGATGACAGGGAGGTGGCCTGGGTAGGCTAACATATACCCCTCTCCGGGACAGTAATGAGAATGGTTCTGTCCTCTGTTCTGTTCTGTAGGGAATTGCTCTTTAAATTTAAGCTCACAAGGTTTTCTAGGTGTTCAAAAATCTAATAAAATATTAATGTCTACAAAAGGTCTAATATGCCTTTGTTCAAGGACTTTTCCTTCAACAACAAAAAAATGGTTTACAATTTTCAATTCAATTGTCTAATATTTTAATAAATAAGTAAAGTAAATTTCATATGGGATTACTCATTCATGAGTAGTTTTGTTTGATATCTGATTGATTTACTAAGGTCTGTATAAGTTTGTACTAAAGTGTGTATAAGATTGTAAAATTCAGTCATGTGTTAAAGAGACAAAAATTTCTGAAAACATAAGTTTACCCATAAAACTGTGTTATTAAGTTTTATTTTTTTCTAGAGCAAACAACCATAAAAATTAAACAACTGAATAAATAAGAACTGTTATTTTAGAGAACTGTACTGCCATTTCTTTAAAAGCTAAACTTGGTTAATGTAGAAACATCAATGTAATTGTGTTGCTGTCAATGTGCTCATATCTTCCAGGTATACAAGTCTGTAAGGTAGAAACTTGAAAAGAGCATTATATCAATCTGTTGTTCTAAATTTATATGGTAAAAAAATATATTGTGGATTTATTTACCTGTTATCAATAAGATATGTAAAGTTTTATGTTACTTTTTACATTGGGGAACCATTTAAATGTATTTTTAAGTTATTGAGAGCCTAATCTATGTAAAGGTTAAAAACTTTCAGCCTTTCTTTAATTCATGTTTTAAATCTGATATCATACGGTGTTAGCAAATGTTCATGTGACCTGACACAATTTATGTAAACTTTGTAAAATGATATTTAAAAAACAAAGATCACCTTTAGATCTAAAACACTAAAGATTCATATAGAGTCCTGCCTTAACTGAAATAAGGCTGTGTGTCCCATCTTACAACATGTGAGAATGACTACGAAAGCAGTAGGTCAGATTTTATTTCTTTTAAAGTTATGTTCAAAAGTTTCTTTGGTTTTTGATTTGTGTCAAGATTACTAGGATTTAAACAGGGGATATAGTGTATAACTCAGCCAAAAAATTTAGGGTAGCTGTTACACGAACTAAGTATTTTTACTCTTGTTAAAAATTTTTATTTTGTAATTTCCTTATAAGTGATCTAAAGATTCCCTGTTAGTGTTTTACAGAAGTGTTGCTTTAAGAACACAACATGGGTTAATTTAAGATAATAAGTCATCACCTATAAGACAGAATAATACAGATCCCAATTAATTAAAAGATAAATAATAATAAAGTTATAGACATTAAATCCCAGTACTTGTAATATAAGGCTGTTAAAATTTATTTGCTGGATGTTTCAGATTAGGATTTAATTAAAGTTAAATGAAAAGGGCCAAGAAAACCAATATTTGGCTCTTGCCCTCTGAGTCAGTCTGAATCCAGGGAACAGGGGACTTCTCTAAATAGCTTTGCAACTCTGGGCCAAATAACCTCCAGATCAGGAAAAATAATGAGACCACTGGTGAACATAAAGCCAATGAGTGCATTTGCCATGAAGAGGAGAGTTATCAGAGAAGGGAGACATTCTTATGCTTCTGAGGGAAACCACATGGTCAAGCAAGACCTGGACCCACCTAGCGAAAATGGCACTATCAGAACTGAGAAGCTGCTCTCAAGTTTCCCCAGAATTGACTCCCATAAAAGCTCAGCTGACTGTGAAAAATAGATAGAAACAGAAGTCAGTTTGACTGTTTCATCTTAAACAGTTAGCAAAGACAGTTAAAACGAAAATACAGCCATTCCTGGGCATTTTAATTAATCATCATCATCATCATCATCATCATCATAATAATAATAATAATAATAAAATTTTAAGGTATACAATTTATGTTAGCCTCCCAAAATAAGTAAGACTGGAAACTAAAAGAAGGATTCTCAGACAGGAATGCCTGATAACTATAAAAAGAGACTATCAAGAGGAGCTGCCAGAGGCAGATTTTTTAGGTTAAGACCTACTTATATTCCTAACCTAAACAGGTAGTCTTCGTGTCTGCTAGTACGATTATCCAGCCCTGAGTAACAGAAGTGAAGATTTCTCTATTAGACACAAAGGTCATACTAGTAAAAGGATTTTGCAAGATCAGATGACATGAAATTATTACACTGTATCTAATGGGGAAGGACAACTGTAACACTAAAATTAAAAGGTTACGTTGACAGTCCAGATAACTGGGGAAACTAAAGTCTGGTGAGGGAACCTCAATACAGCGACATGTTCCAACTGCTGCAACATTTATTCAGTACTCATGGTTTTTGTTTCTCTCAACTTTCAGGGCAGCTGAACAATAGATAATCTAAAGGCCCAAAGCAGGGTTTCTCCACTGAGACTTTCATGGTCACACTGATATCTGAGTTTTCTGACATGCTCGCCATTCCTTTCAGCTATTCAGTACATGGCCATGTCACAGAGATTAGAGGTGGTACATACCTTGGACACAAAACCATGAGCCTATTCTACAGAGTGGCCAGAATTCAGAAAGAAAACAGGAACTTAGGAAGATAGCAGGTGTTGCCCATCGATAAGGCAAGCTGCCGTACATTCATAAATTGGGCAGGATGAATGCTGGGAAGCTTTCTACTAGACAGGACACATCCAATGATGCATCCTCTTTTCTAATATCTACAACCACAGACACAGTGGGTTACACAGACATAGAAACACTCGCCTTGTCAAATGACTTAGTAAAAGCTGTTCACTCCAAACCAAGTAAACCGCCTTTCCTACCTATTCTCAGAATATGAGACAAAACCACAAACCCACACCCACACCCACAAAGACACCTCCTTCCCCCAAGTAGGTCTGTGACTATCCGGAGTTTACTCTGAGTGGTGGACCATGCTATGTTCACCAGAAATGGCCTGTCCTATCTCAGATCTGGTCTCTTTGGCCACCTCTCTGAAATTGTCAGAAGCGAGCGCTGAGCCACTACCTGCTTTCTCAGAAAAGGACCCTCTTCAGAGCTTTCCTCGCATTTGGCCATCCTCACATCAGTAGGTACCAAAAAAGACTGACCCTGTCCTCGGTAAATCCAAACAAGTGAGACCAATGAGACTTGGATTGGGACTGCTTTTGGGTGCCTGGCTTCCCGAATCCCAAGTTCAGAGAATTCCATCACCAAGGAAGTGAGGTGAGGTCACTTCCTTCCTGAACTGAATGAGGTCACTGCCTTGGCAACCAGTTTGTCCTAACAGTTGCTTCCAAGGGTCCCATGAGATGGAGGCTTCCCCTACTCTCTGTGACACTTTCACAAGTTAGAATGATAAATCAAACATAGGCACCCAGGAACAGCTCTCCATAATTGCCTGCTTTGGTCCATCTTCTCTACATTAAGATCAGAGAGGATGATTCAGACACAACCCTTCATCCTGACCAGGTTGCTTTCCATGGTAGATGACTTTTGCTCTCTCAGGTCCTTCATAGCTGCCTATATCTTCTCCAGGGATCATTTCTGCAAGGACCTTTGTGGTTATTAGCAGGTTAAAGATCCCCTACATTCCTGTATTTTAAGACCAACTCTGTCCCTGCTCTTCTGTAATGTAAGATTGAGGGAACAGTGTATGCTTAGGGTTAATAACAGATTCAATTTCAGTTAGGAATCATTCTACAGGATGAATAAAGGTATTGGGATCCTGCAATATTTACAACAATATATAGGTGAAATATAATTATGAAAACAGAAATCTAAGTAAGATTTGAAGCCCAGAAGGTCATTGGGCCCTTGATTGGTATACTTAGCTTTGAATTACTTTCTGCACAGATGTCTCAGATAAATCGATATACAATGGCATAGTATCTTGTACCTGGGATGATGGAATGTAGAAGAGAACATCCAGTCAAAAAGTGATAGAAGTTAGGATTAGGAAGATATTCGGTAGGTTTAGGAAGGAGGGAATAATAGATTTGGAACAAATGTTCTTTAGCAATAGGGTTTCGGTTAGAGGGTGAATGTAAGTGTCACCACATGTGAAGATTCAGTCACAATGATGAACTGGGGAAAATATCTAGGAAAGAAGATATCAATTGAGACATTACAAAATCAGGCAATGTATAAAGTGAGTGACAGGATTAGACTTTTTCAAAAGGGTTGAGTTTTATTATATAATCTTTGGAAGAAACAAATATGTAGTCACCAATAGGATTTTCATTTGAGCACATTAGGCAACCTGGACATGGATGTTTTTAGTAATCCATGTTCAATTTCCGTTTAGGTTTGGTAAAATCATAAGTGTGATGTTTGTGTTTTTTGTGTCCTGAATATTACTGTGATAAAATGTATATGTAGATCAGGTGACATGGGTATTTCTTCCACCATTTCTGGGAGCAATATGTTGAAGATGTATTAATTAGTACTGGAGTTCAATGAGGTGTATCCTGTGTCTATGAATATAGAGATAATGCATGAATAGACGATACTGTGAATAAATAATATAACTGATTCCACTTTAAATAATGGATTGAATTAATATCTGAAAATATATACGAAATCTTATATTGATATACATTCATTCATTTCAACCAGTTGTACATCTAATGTTAACATTAGGGTTATGGATTATCATGAAGGGTGTGTGAGTTTTGCTTCAAAGGTGATTATGGAAATCAAAAATAAAGTGTTTGGAAAGAAGTCTCACTGAAAGACCCGTCAAGAAACCTGGAGGAATACATGTGTTCTAAAACAGGAAGTGATTGAAAGTGAAACAAATGCCTATAATTTGCGAACTTGTGGATGAAATATATATCCTATGATGTGCATAAACTGAAGAAATTGTAAAGTACCAGTGTTAAATAAAAATGAATGTCAAAAGTTACATCATATCCCATAGGAATCTACTTGCATTGATGTTAAACAGGATGAGTTACTGTAGAAATATTAGGATTTGTATGCACCATTCACTGAAGTTAGTTGTCAGTACTAGGAAACAATATGTATTTCGGGTTGATGAATATTTTTGAGAATAATCTTGTGAAATATTGATTATAAATCCACATACATGAGCATCAATGAATTGATAGAGTGTACAGTAAGACACATATATTTCATATTTTGAAAAATCTGGAGTGTGTGTGTGTGTGTATATATGTATATATATATACATATAACACAGAGACATTAAAAAGTAGCAATACACATGACAATCAAAATTTGTTGTGAAATATATATCATCCACATATATTTGGATATACATATAACACACAGACATTAAAAAGTAGCAATATATATGACAATCGAAATTTGTTGTGAAATATATATCATCCACAGGTCCAAATATATTTATTATACTCAACATGATTTATGTATAATGTTGTTCAACTAGGAAATTCATGAATAGTTTGAATTTTCAGTTCCAACAGCGTTTAGTAGGAGTGATCTCTGCTAACAGTTTGTATCTGCCAAATCAGCCATCTCAAAAGAATGTACATGTGATACCAGGTAGGAATCTATATGTGCATATGAAATTACATGTGCTGAATAGGCTACAGAGAAAGGGAGACAGGATTTTTTTTTATTTGTTAAATTAAAAACACATGGAGAACTATTTCAACAAAAAATTGACAAGTTTTACAACAGCTACACTTTATCATGCAAAAGGCAATTCCAACTGTACTTCTGAACTGCTTGCATTTCCAATCTGTTTGGGTTATTTTTCTCCATCATATTAAGATTAGTAGTCAGAGTCTAGTAGGGTTTGGGGTAGTGTCAGGGATAAAGTACTTCCAAAGGAAAATTAGAAAAAGAATTCAATGAGTAGGCAAATATGTGCTACAAAAAATCCTCCCACACTCATCCAGAACAAAGCCTTGACATAACCATTACCCCAAGTATGACATAATTAGAAGAGAAGAGTTTGAAAATCCGTGATTATATATCTGGAATGGAACATGCTCAGGAGTTTACAAACTTGGAGGTGGTAGAGGAGATTCCAAAAGTAAGGGACAGGGTAAACACGCCACAAACATGGAGCTCTGGTGGAATAAAGACTTATTGAGAAACAGCCTCTGAGTTTGGACACATGAAATATATGTTGTTGTCAGGAGCTTTAGCTTCCTTTGTAGTGAGACCATCAAAGCTGGGTCTGCATCTATGTGACCTGGAGGAAGTGGTTTCTTATTTTCCAATGACCATGAGGCAGCAGTGCTGAATTCTATCTTTTTAGGTCAACTGTGGCCATTGGGGACTAAGTGTCTCCCCCCCTGTGGACCGTGAAGTCATTTGGTCATCCTCCATTTTTCCTGGTGTTTCTTGCAGCTGCACTGGGAGTTTGGTATTTGCTTCACGAAATACAAGGAATTCAACTGGGACACAGGGCTGGAGGGAGTTCTGTCACATGTGGTGAAACAGGGTCAGCAAGAGAATGCACCAACTAGGCTTCTATCCTATATAGCTTGCCCCCTTGACTATAGCAACCTGATTCTGAACATTGCCCTGAAACCTCTCCATATAACAAAATGCCTTTACTTATAAGGGTCTGTTGGCTGCACCATGTCAGTCACAAGCTATTTTGAAGACAATGGCAGATCCACATGGCCCCACCGCAGATGTTTTATCACACTCCTGCCCACCACTCCTCTAGGCCCACTACTCAGAAGGCACCAAGTTACTGGCATCTCTGTTCTACACCATTTTCATGGAACCCAGTCAATCAAGGCACTGTGTGGTACACTCATGATCAGAAACAGGACATCCAAAGATTCTCCAGTGCCACCTGTTCATGGGAATTTCAAAAATTTCATGGTATTTATCAGGAAACATTAAATGGTGAGGAAGCTCATTTCATAGAAAGCTGTGGAGAATTATCACAGGCAAGACTTCCCAAAGAGTGGCCAAAATGTCACATGAAGCCATGCCCATTGAGGTTTACAATGTGAGGTCCATGTGTGTTTTGCCTCTCAACTCTGGCTGTCAAGTTTTTCAGAATAAAATCATGTGATATCCTAGCTGAAATTCCTAGTGCTCTGTGGAAAGCAAACCTGGCCCTAGATCAGTTTCCAAGGGCAACTCTTATCCGTGGTCTCCTAAAATCCCAAAACAGTTCATGGCAATATTTCTCTGATGTCATTTCCTGAACTCAGTACCTAAGGGGAATCACACCAGAGTTCAAGCCAAGGTGGACCCAGTCATCTCTTCCAACTGTCACACAAATAACCAAAATTAAAACCAAAACACTCCCACATGGCCCTCATCTTCTTCCATATAGGCACTCATCATAAACTCCGGTTGGTGGTTTCCATGAGGGACACAGCTCAAGACAGTGTCAAAAATATGCTCCCTTGCCACTAATTTGCCTAAAGTCAGAGTGGCCTGGACACACTTCCGGTGAACCAGGAGTGATCAAATAGGCCTGCCATTAATACTGCTCTGCTTGTCCAATTTGAGGCCTACTGACTGTCAGGTATAAATTCTTTATGCAATTTGGAGTAATGAGAAAACCCAAGAACTTCTGCATGGCTTTGAAGAACTCATTTGACCCAAAGGATCCCTATTCTCACTTGATAGAGGTCAGGAACCTAACAGAGGAAGGCAAGAGACTTCATCCACAATGACTGATCTTTTTGCCATTGTGGTTTTGGATGCACATATGGGATCTTTCTTTAGATAAATTAGGTGCTGAGAATCTAAGCCACAGCCTCACACAGGGTGAAGAGGCTGATTGAGACACATCCTTTTCCAAAGCATTTAATCAAAGAAACACAGGTGATGCCTATTCATTTCCATTTGAAAACTGTTTTCTTCAGGATTCAAAAAAGGGTGGCCTGAGGCAAAGACCTTCCTGACATTCAGGGCAACAGAACATTAGGTAAGCAAAAGGCCTAAAGCAGAGTGGCCAGAATTCAGGAAGAAAACAGGAACTTAGGAAGGTAGCAGGTGATGCACATCAATAAGGCTAGCCACACTCTATTCATAAATTGGGCAGGATGAACGCTGGAAAGCTGTCTACTAGACAGGAAACAATCATTGATGCATTCTCTTTTTTAATGTCTGCATCCACAGACACAGTGTGATACACAGATATAGAAACACTCCCCTTGTCAAATGACATTCTAGAAGCAGTCTAGTCCAAACCAAACAAACCGCCTTTCCTACCTATTCTCAGACCATGAGACATAACCACAAACACACACCCACACCCACAAGGCACCTCCTTCCAGCAAGTAGGTCTGTGACTAACTGGAGTGTCCTCTGACTGACAGACTTTCCCTGAAATGTCCTGTCCTGTCTCAGATCTGGTTTTTTGGGCAAGTCTCCGAAGTTGTCAGTAGCCAGTGCTGAGCCACTACCATCTTTTTCAGGACAGGCCCCTCTTCAGAGCTTTCATGGCATTTGCCGATCCTCACATTAGAAGGTACCAAGAATGACTGACCCTATCCTTGTTAATTCCAATCAAGTGAGCACACTGAAACTGGGACTGGGACTGGCTCTGGATGCCTGGCTTCCTGGATCCCATGTTCAGAGAGTTAAATCAACAAGAAAATGAGGTGAGGTCACTTCTTTCAGGAACTGAATGAGATCACTGCTTTGGTAACCATATGTCCTAACAGTTGCTTCCAAGAGTCCCATGCGATGGAGGCTGCCCCTATTTCCTGTGACACTTTTACAAGTTAGAATGGTATATCAACCATAGGCACCCTGTAAGAGCTCTCAACACAGGCCTGGATTGGTCCACCTTCTCTACATTGAGAAGAGAGTGCCTCATTCAGACAATCCACATCAAGTTGTTTGCCATGGATGATGACTTTTGCCCTCTCAGGTCCTTCATAGCTGAATACATCTTCTCCAGGGATCATTTCTGCATGGACCTATGAGGTTCTCAGCAGGTGGAAGATCCCCTACATTCCTGTATTTTAAGACCAACTCTGTCCCTGCTCTTTTGTAAAGTTAGATTGAGGAAACAGTGTATGGTTAGTATTAATAACATGTTCAATTTGGATTAGGAATCATTCTGCTGGATTAATAATGGTATAGGGAACCTGCGATATTTATAAGAATATAGAGGAGAAATATACGTATGAAAACAGAAATCTAGGTACGATTTGAAGCCCAGAAGGGCATTGGGCCCTTGATGGGGATACTTAGCTTTGAATTACTTTCTGCACAGTTGTCTCAGATAAATCGACATACAATGGTATAGGACCATTTACCTTGGATGATTGAATGTAGTGAAAGAGGAAGAGTCGGCAGGATTAGGAAGGTAATCGGTATATTTTGAAAGAAGAGTGAGTATAGGATTTGGACCAAAAGTTCTTTAGAAATAGGGTTTCTTGTAGAGAATGACTGTAAATGTCAGCACATGTGAAGAGTCAGTCACAATGATGAACTGGTGAAAATATGTAGGAAAGCAGATATCAATAGAGACATTAGGAAATCAGGCAAAGTATAAAGTGAGTGATTGGATTAGACAATTTCAACATGCTTGAGAGAATATATAATCTTAGGAAGAAACAAATATGTAATTACCAATAGGATTGACATTAGAGAGCATTAGGCAAACTGAACGTGGATGTTTTTAGTAATCCCTGCTCACTTTCCATTTAGATTTTGGTAGAAGCATAAGTGTGACCTTTGGTTTTTGTGTCCAGAATATTACTGTGATAAAATATATTTGTAGATAAGGTGACATGAGTTTTTCTTCTACCAGTTCTCAGAGCAATATTTTGAAGACTTATAAATTAGTATTCGGGATACAAATAAGTTTACCCTGTATCTATGAATACAGAGATAATGCATTAATAAATCATAATGTGAATAAATAATATAACTAGTTCCAATTTTAAATAATGGATTTAATTGATATCTGAAAATATACAGGAAATCTTATATTGATATACATACATTCATTCCAACGAGTTAAACATCTAATGGTAATATTAGGGTTATGGTTTATCAGGAAGAGTGTGTGAGTTTTGCTATTGTGGGTGAAGGAAAACGTGAGCCAGATGCAGGTTGGCTAGCCTAGATTACTATGTTTACCCGGCAGTTATCAAAGCCACAAAAGCCAAGGCTGTGTGAGGAAAAAGCCGACTTCTTCTGTGAGTCATAGGGATGTGAGCATATAGGGGCTGCCTAGAGGAACCCAAACTTTTCATCAAATTCAGTACACAGCATTGGCCATATTACCAATTAACAACCAAAACCGATGGCCCCCAGGGGGGTCTCTATAACCTCAAATTCTGTGTGACCTTTTTAACTGCGGCAAGTGCTCAATAGCGTGGAAGGAAATTCCCCTATGTGGAGGCCTTTATCCTCCTTCACTCAAATCCTGAACTATACATCTCCAATAGATCCTCACCCTCTGCCATCTACTCCAGATGCTCTGCTGTCAATCCCACCTCAGCAACCTGATTTCTCCTCTCCAATTACTAGATCAAATACCCAAACCACCGCTGGTTCTCAGACAATTGCCCCCTTGCTGAGGTAGCAGGTACTGAGATACCCCTCTTCCCACTCACTCCTCTCTTCTCCTGTCAGTGTCCGCACCGGGTCCCAACAGGTCCTTTTACCAGCTAACCCAAAGCTCAAACAGGCAGAGGAGAGCCCTCAGACCCCTATCCAAGATGTAATGAAAATGGCCTTTAAAGTTGCTTTGTCAACACTGAAAACAGGTTACTAAGAATTTGAAGTCCCTCACAGGCTTTTTGAGATACTCACTCCCATCTTCCCCTCTGGTCTATCTGTTCTACTGCTCAACTTTTTGATGCTAGGAAAATCCCAAAGCCCTTTCCCATTATTCTTTTACATCTCTTCTTCCTCATTCTCAGATCCACGGAGCTGCTCTCACCACCCGCCTTTCACGTCTTCCCCCTCTGTACCAGGACCACAGAAAATTCTTAACTGACCTTCTCCAGAAGTCTTCACCATGGCTGAATTTAGGACTTTTAGCAAAAGATTCCCAATGAAGGAGTTCAATGTAGATAAACTTCCTCTTTTCTTGTTGCCCTGTTCTACGTACCATGGGCTGGAAAAATCAGCTCTGCTATGCTAGACACCCCTTTACTAGTTTTTCACAAAATATGTGAACAAGGCCTCTGGCCTTGAGCTGGGGCTTCACAGAGATGGCTACATTTCTAAGATAAAGAAGTTACCAACTGGGCTCCATGGTAATAGCTGGCAGGGAGAAAAAAAAAAGAAGACAAAATCTCTCCCCCTCCCAAGTGTCCTTAAAAACTAAACTTGCATAGAACAGAGGAAATAAAACAGAAACAAAAACAGCTTTTTGTGAACTTCTGCAGACTGTGAACTTCTGAGCCACTTTACCTACATGTTGGGTACAAAATTCTGAAACTACCTAAACTTTGGGTTCAGCGGATTAATTGATTACAACAGAAGCAATGCCCTCTAAATCCGTTTGCAACCAAATAGGATTGTTTCCCTAGCTTCGGTGCTATCTTAGGTGCCTTGCCTTGTCTGTCCCTACAAAAGTGTAATTCTATATACTTAAACATTGTTAATGGGTTAATAAAATGGTCAACAGATGTGATTAATTATGTAATGGTGCAGATGATTCCCAGAGTGCTCTATCATTAAACAGGTTCATTTAAAAATCAAATAGGGGGGCAAAAAACTCGGTTCCGCTGGGAAGCTGTGTTCCTCACTTTAGCCATCCTATTCGGAATAGGAGTTGCTGCAGGGGTGGGCACAGGAACCACTGCCCTAGTCCATGGGACACAACAAATAACCCAATGACAAGTACCAATAGACCAAAACTTAAAGATATTAAAAACCTCCATCACAGCTTTACAGGAATCTTTAACCTCGCTCTCTGAAGTAGTTTTACAGAACAGGCGACATTTGGACCTTCTCTTCATGAGAGAAGGGGCCTTTGTGCTGCATTGAGGGAAGAATATTGTTTTTATGCTGACGATACTGGAGTTGTAAAAGAATCTATGAGTAAATTAAAAAAAAACGCCTTGAAGAGTGTCAACGAGAGACAGAGGCCCAAAAAGGGTGGTTTGAGTCTTGGTACACACAGTCCCCGTGGGTAACTACACTTTTATCAGCCTTGGCCGGTCCTTTAATAATCTTCATATTATTGCTAACTGAAGGGCCCTGTATGCTCAACCGTGTAGTTTCTTTTCTCCAAGCTCAAATTGGACAAGTTAAACTTATGGTAATCAGACAACAATGTTTCCGACTAGCAGACATGAATTGTGACACCCCCCAATGATCACTTTTATGATTAAAAGTAACCAGAACAAGAAGTGGGGAATGAAAAGATAATAAAATAGGTACTTGTCAATTTCTGTTTTTCTGTATGCTTAACAAAACACTGTTGAAATCTTGAGAACTATTTGCTTATCTTGTTCCCCAAATGTACTGTCCCCAATTGCCAAACTGCAGAATGTACTCCCTCACACATTTGCAAACAAACCGCCCACTTGCCATGACCCATCAATAAATTTCACTCCCTGCCCTCTCTAAGGAAAGTATATAAGCTCTGCTTAAGCTGTTCTCAGGGCTCTCTGCTAAATTCAAGTGAGCTCTGAGCCACATCATGCTGGACCCCCAATAAACACTTTGCTGTTGCATGTGACAGTCTCTTGGTGGTCTCTTACTCCAACGCTCGACCAACCTTTACATTGGTACAATCATAAGTGTGACCTTTGCTTTTTGTGTCCAGAATATTACTGTGATAAAATGTATACATAGGTCAGGTGACATGAGTATTTCTTCCACCATTTCAAGGAGGAATATTTTGAAGACATGTAAATTAGTATTGGGGGTATAAAGAGGTGTACCCTGTGTCTATGAATATAGAGATAATGCATGAATAGACAATATTGTGTATAAATAATATAACTGGTTCCACATTAAATAATGGATTGAATTGATATCTGAAAATATATAAGAAATCATATATTGATATACAATCATTCATTCTAACCAGTTATACATCTAATCGTAATATTAGGGTTATGGTTCATCATGTAGGGTGTGTGAGATTTGCTTCAAAAGTACTTAAGGATATCAAAAATAATGTGTTTGGAAAGAAGTCTCATGAAAAGACCAGTCAAGAAACATGAAGAAATATATGTGTTCTGAAGTAGAAAGTGATTGAAAGTGAAACAAATGCCTATAAATTTGCAAACTTGTGGATGAAATCTATATCCAATGATGTGCATAAACTAAAGAAATTGTAATGCACCAGTGTTGAAAAAAAATTAACATCAAAATACACATCATGTTCCATAGGAGTCTACTTGCATTGATGTTAAACTTGGTCAGTTACTGAAGAAATATTAGGATTTGTATACAGCATTCACTGAAGTTAGTTTTCAGTAGTAGGAAACAAATATGTATTTCAGGTGGATGAATATTTCTGAGAATGATCTTGTGAAAAGATAATTATAAATCCACATACATAAATATGAATGAATTTAGGAAATGTATAATAAGACAGATATATTTCATATTTTGAAAAATCTGGATAGTATATATATATATATATATATATATATATATATATATATATATATATATATATATATACAGATATTAAAAATTAGCACTATATGCCAATTGAAATTCACCATGAAATATATATCATTCACAGATCAAAAATATTCATTTTACTGAACATGGATTTATATATAATGTTGTTCAGCTAGGAAACTCACCCATAGGTTGAATTTTCAGTTCCATCAGCATTTAGGAGGAGTGATCTCTTCTCACAATTTGTATCTGCCAAGTCAGCAACCACAAAATAGTGTACGTGTGGTACCAGGTAGGATTGTATATGTGCTTATAAAAATACATATGCTGAATAGGCTACAGCGAAAGGGAGACAGGAATTCACATATTGGTTAACTTTAAAAACAACTGGAGAACTATTTCAACAAAAAATTGACTAGATTTATAACTCCTACCCTATACAGTGCATAAGGCAAGTCCAAATATACACCAGGCCTCTTTTGAAATGCTTGTATTTCAATTTTTTGGGGATTATTTTTCTCCATCATATTAGGATTAGTACACAGAGTCTAGTAGGGTATGGGGTAGTGTCAGGGATTCAGTATTTCAATTGGAAAATTGGAAAATGAATCCAATGTGTATGCAAACATGTGCTACACAAAAATCCTTCCACTCTCATCCAGAACAATTCCTTGACATTTCCTTCGCTCCAAGTAAGACACAATTTGAGGAGAAGAGTTATAAAATCTGTGAATATATATCTGGAATGAAAATTGCTCAGGAGTTTAAAACTTTGAAGGTGGTAGACCAGTTTCCAAAAGTAAGGGACAGTGTAAACTCCACAATCATGGAGCTCTGCTGGCCTAAATAATTCTTCAGAAACTGCCTCTGAGGTTGGGCACTTGAAATATATGTTGTTGTCAGGAGCTTTAGCTTCCTTTGTAGTGAGACCATCAAAGCTGGGTCTGCATCTATGTGACCTGGAGGACATGGTCTCTTATATTCCAATGAACATTAGGCAGCAGTGCTGAATTCTCTCTTTGTAGATAATTGTGGCCACTGGGGGCTAAGTGTCTCCCCATGTGGAGTGTGAAGCTATTTGGTCACCTTCCACTTTTTGTGGTGTTTCTTGCCGCTGCACTGGGAGTTTGGTATTTGCTTCACGAAATTCAAAAAGTTCAACTAGGACAAACTGCTGGAGGGAGTTCTGTCACGTGTCATGGGTCAGAGTCTACAGGAGAATACACCAATCTGGCTTCTATCCCACATAGCTTGCAACCTTGACCATAGCAACCTGATTCTGAACATTGCCCTGAAACTTCTCCATATAACAAGATGCCTCTACATACAAGGTTCTGCTGGCTGCTCCATGTCAGTCACAACCCATTTGAAAGCCAATGGCAGATCCACATGACCGCACCACAGATTTTTTAACACACACGTGCACAACACTTCTCTACGACCACTAATCAGCAGGCTCCAACTTACTGACATCTCTGTTCTACATCATTATCATGAAACCCTGTCAATCAAGGCAGTGTCTGGTACACTCAAATCAGCAACAGGACATTCATGGTTGTCCAGTGCCACCTGGTCATGGGAATTTCAAAAATGTCATGGTATTTATGTAGCCATTTTTCAAGGATGAATTTGGAGGCACTCTGGGTTTCAATTCATTCAGGTACCGTTAAATGGTGAGGAAGCTCATTTCAATGAATGCTCTAGAGAACTCTCACAGGCAAGGTTTCCCAAAGAGTGGCCAAATGTTACATGAAGCCAGGCCCATAGAAGTCTACAATGTGAGGTCCATGTTTGTTTTGACTCTCAACTATGGCTGCCAAGTCTTTCAGAATAAAATCACATGATATCATTGCTGAGATTCCCTGTGCTGTGTGGAATGCCACCCTTGGTCTAGATCTCAGTTTCCAAGGGTGACTCCCATGTGTGGCCTCCAAAAATCTCAACACATTTCATGGCAATAATTCTCTGAGGTCAGTTCCACAACACAGTCTCTAAGGGGAATCACACCAGAGTTTAAACCCCGGTGGACCCAGTCATCTCCCAACCGCCACACAAATGACCAGAATTAAAACCAAAACACTCCCACATAGCCCTCATATTCTTCCATATATACACTCATCATAAACTGTGGCTGGATATTTCCATGAGGGGCACATCCAAAGACAGTGTTCAAAAAAAGCTCCCTTGCCCCTCATTTGCCTAAAGTCATTGTGGCCTGGACACCCTTCCTGTGAACCAGGAGTGATCAAGTAGGCCAGCTCTTAATACTGCTCTGCTTCTCCAATTTGAGGCCTACTGCCTGTCAGCTATAGACTCTTCATGTGATTTGGATTCATGAGGAAACCCAAGCACCTCTGCATGGCTTTCAAGAACTCATTTGACCCAAAGGATCCCTATTCTCACTTGATAAAGGTCATGAAAGTAAGAGAGAAAGGCAAGAAACTTCATCCACAAAAACTGAACTTTTTGCCATTTTTTTTGGATGCACACATGGGATCTTTCTTTAGATCCATCTGGTGCTGAGAATTTAAGCCACAGCCTCATACAGGGCCAAGATGCTGATTCAGACGCATCCCTTTCCAAAGCAATTAAGCAAAGAGCCACAGGTGATGCCCATTGTTTTCCATATGAAAATTAATTTCTTCACGCTTCACAAAGTGTGGCCTGAGGCAAAAACCATCCTGACATTAAGGGCAACAGTACAATAGGCAAGCAAAAGGCCCAAAGCAGGGTTTCTCCTCTGAGACTTTCCTGGTCACACTGATATCTGAGTTTTCTGAGATGCCCCCATTCCCTTCAGCTATTCAGTACATGGCCATTTCACAGAGTGTGGAAGTGGTTTATATCTTGGACACAAAACCATGAGCCTATTCTGGAGAGTTTCCAGAACTCAGGAAGACAACTGGAACTTGGGAAGATAATAGGTTTTGCCCATCTATAAGGCAAGCTGCAGTCCATTCATAAATTGGGCCGGATGAATGATGGGAGCTTTCTATTAGACAGGACACATCCATTGATGCATTGTCTTTTCTAATGTCTACAACCACGGACACAGTAGGATACACAGATATAGAAACACTTGCCTTGTCAAATGACATACAAGAAACAGTCCACTCCAAACCAAACAAACCGACTTTCCTATCTATTCTCAGAACATGAGACAAAACCGCATACTCACACCCATACTCAAACGGCACCTCCTTCTCCCAAGTAGGTGTGTGAATATATGGAGTGTCCTCTGACTGGTGGGCCATACTCTGTTCCACCGAAATGCCCTGTGGGGTCTCAGATCTTGTCTCCTTTTCCAACTCTGTGAAGTTGCCAGGAGCCATTGGTGAGCAACTATCTGCTTTCCCTGGAAAGGCCCCTCTTCAGAGCTCTCCTGGCATTTGGCCATCCTCACATCAGTAGGTACCAAGAAAGACTGACCCTATCTTTGGTAAATCCAAACAAGTGAGCCCAATGTGACTGAGACTGGGACTGGCTCTGGATGCCTTGCTTCCTGGATCCCAATTTCAGAGATTTCAAACACCAAGGAAGTTAGGTAGGTCAATTCCTTCAGAAACTGAAAGAGGTCACTGCCTTGACAACCACTTTGTGCTAACAGTTGTTTCATAGGGTCCCATGAAATGGAGGCTGCCCCTACTTCCTGTGACACTTTCAAAAGTAAGAATGGTATTTCAACCATAGGCACCTGGGAACAGCTCTCCACACAGGCCTGGTTTGGTCCATCTTCTCTATATTAAGAAGAAAGCGGCTGTTTCAGACACATCCCTTCGTCCTGACCAGGGTTTTTGCCATGGAAGATGATTTTTGCTCTCTTAGGTCCTCCATAGCTGCCTACATCTTATCCAGGGATCATTTCTGCATGGACCTTTGAGGTTCTCAGCAGGTGGAAGATCCCCTACATTCTTGTATTGTAAGACCAACTCTTTACCTGCTCTTCTGTAAAGTGAGATTGAGCGAACAGTGTATGGTTAGGGTTAATAACAGGTTCGATTTGGGTTAGGAATCCTTCTGCGAGATGAATAATGGTATTGGAACCAACAGAAATCTAGGTAAGATTTGAAGCCCAGTAAGGCATTAGGCGCTTGAGTGGGATACTTAGTTTTGAATTATATTCTGCACAGACGTCTCAGATGAATCGATATACAATGGCATAGGACCTTGTATCTTCGATGATTGAATGTTGAAGAGAACATCCAGTCAAAAAGGGATAGTAAGTAGGATTAGGATGATAGTTGGTAGGTTTAGAAACAAGAGTGAGTATAGGAGTGGGACCAAAATTTCTTTAGCAATAGGCTTTTGCGTAGAGATTGAATATAAATGTCAGCACATGTGAAGAGTCAATCACAATAATGAACTGGGATAACATCCTCACTCCATGGGTGCATCCTCCGCCAAGTGGAGGGGCCCATGGGGGACGAACCGTTATGGCAAGGGCAGAAGATAGTTGGTCAGAGCTGTTACTCATACTTTTATATAAGAAAGAGAGATCTGTGGGGATGTAAACTTAAGAAATAAGCCTGTGAGAAGGGTAGAACATCCTTTTAAATGTTGGCAGCACGGTCTTCCATCTCCAGACGATGATGGACCTGTATGGGTTTAGAGGCCAAAATATTAATCTGTTCTTTAATAAATTGTACCAGCCTGTTTATAATGCAGGGTCCTATGGACCCAATTATAAGTAAACCCAACAAAGGGCCTAATAGGGGAAGAAGGTAGGGTAGAAATCCATAAAGCCCAGTCCAGAGGGGATTTTCAAATAGTTCGCGTCATCTCTTTCTAGATCTTATTGAAGGTGCTTAATTTTAGTGCATACTATGCCTGATTTATTGGCATAAAAGCAGCATCGTTCCCCTAAGCCCAAGCAAATACCTCCCTGGTTATCTGTCAGCAAATCTAAGCCTCGTCTTTTTGAAGGAACACTTCTGCCTGGGAGTCTATTTGGTCCTGCAGATCTTTAATGGTTCCTGATAGAGTTTGTACATCATTAATAAGTTGTTGAGACAGGCGATGGTAAGAGTGTATAGCTGTGCCTAAGCCAGTGTACCTGTGCCCACAGCAGCTGTTATTCCAAAGCTGGCAATGAGTGGTAAGGCCTGTATTGCCCGCCTGTGTCTTTTGACTAAGGTGTCTAGGCTAGGAATGGGTAGAGGTTCATCTCCTGGGACTATAGTTATATCAGGGAGTAATAAGGCAAGAACAGAGCCACCGGTCCAATTCGCTGGAAGCCTGGGGAAGGCCAAGTTTCCTCCACCCATTAAAACTCTGCCATTGGGAGGACAAAGAGTTGGGGTGGGTGAGGAATAATTTTGTATGTTGAGCAATTTTCAAAGAAAGTAACTCCAACATCAATATCATAGGTGTTATTCTGCATCGCGCCTAAAAGACATAATGTAATAGCGCCTATAAGTTGTACTTAAAAAGGAAATCCGGGTTGGCATGTATTATCATTGTCTATGATAGAATTAATAGGAACTGCCATAGTCATAATTGTCCCTGTTGTCATGCAGAGCCAGCAATCACCAGCAAGGGTGTTGTTGGAATTATTAAGCAAGTAGAAGGTAGTTTCCAAAATATCTAATGTATTGGTATCTAAACCTGGGAGCTGAGATTTAGGCAACATTAAGGGATGATATGTGAGCTCAGGGATCTGGGGTTTCAAAAGTTTGATTATGTGAGGATGTTTGACAGCATCAGTGGTTCTTCCACCATCAGTGACCCCTGTAGGGGCCTTAATGGGCCAGCAGGAGGGTTTACCGACAGGGCCTTGGCAACCAGCTGACTGTAGCTTGGTGTATTTGCCTTCTACTCCCTGGTCAAATAGAACGGAGGTATAATGAATAGTGGTCCCCCCTGCTGCATGAGTTTTAGTTTGGGAGGCTTCAAAAAATTGTTCTCCCTGCTTGTTAACACAAATTGAGGGCGACACATAACAAGAGTCATGCCTCGCCTGGGTATGCGAACAGGTTGCAGAAGAATTTTGGAGAGCTTTACTTGTACTAGCGGGAATAAACTTTGGCTTGTTAACACATACCCATTTAGGGTGATGAACTCCTCCAAGTTTATGGTCAACCTCGGCATGGAGGTAAGCCACCTTAGTCACGCAGTCAGCAGTCTCGGTCCAACTAGTGGGAGCCTGAGTCCAAGATCATCACTTGCATTCACAGGGGGGCCCAAAAACTTACACCATGATGTTGGAACGTGGAGGGCCAAGGCCTCCATGTGCAAACCTGTTAAGCAGAAGTGCCTAAATCAGGATCCTCACACAGATTGTTGGCTGCATCTGAAAAAGAACAAAATTTGTCCTCAGGGGGAGGCCCTCCATCCCTGTGTTGAGGTAAGTCATTAACCTGTTTAACCAGGCATTCTGGTAACCATCTTGGGGCTGATTGCTCTTGGTCCAAAAGACAAGCTGAGCCTCGTCCCCAGATGAGAACAGGACCTTTCCATTTATTTGTAAGGGAATTACACCACATAAGAGGTGGGCGAACAGAATTGGACAAGGGATGCCAGTTTCTGTCTGCGGCCGAATGGCCTTCACTGTCTAGGGTAAGAAAAATAAGGGGAAGTAAGGCATGGTTAAGGCGATGCCTGGGAGTGGTAAATACAAGGGCGGAAGCCTTATGGAGGGTTATCCAAGTCTATAAGGTAAGGTGGGCACGTTCCACAACGCCTTGGCCCTGAGGGTTGTATGGAATTCCAGTAGCATGACGAATTTGCAAGGTAGCACAAAACTATTTAAACTTGGCACAGGTATATGCAGGATAATTATCTGTTTTAATATGTATTGGTTTACCCATTATGGAAAAGGCTGAAATAAGAGGAGAAAGAACATATTTGGTAGCCTCTCCTGAATGTGGTGATGCAAAAATAAAGTCGCTGAAGGTATATATAGAAACGTGTATATATTTGGTAATTTCAAATTCAGGAAAATGAGTAACATCCATTTTCCAAAACTGATTGGGCAGTAATTCTCGGGGGTTAACTCTCATGTGTTGAATGGGGAGGGAGACAGTGCAACCTGGGCATGCTTTTACTATTTCTCGTGCCTGTTGCATGGTAATTTTACAAAGTAATTGAAGGCTCTTGGAATTTAGATGGTGAAGATTGTGTAACTCTGTGGCCTTTTGAATGGAGCCCACAAAAATTGGAAAGATGGAACGAGTTGCTGCATCAGCTTGGGCATTACCTTGTGTTAGAGGCCTGGGATGATCAGAGTGTGCCCTGATGTGTTCTAAGAAAAATGGGTGTTGTCTGGCCTGAATTAGCTGCTGAAGCTGATGAAAAAGAAAGGCCACATTGGAAGAAGCCTTAATGGTGGGGGAAATGTCCAGCAGGGGCACAGAATGAGCAATGTAGGCACTGTCTGTATAAATATTAACAGGATTATCAAAAAATATTATAAAAACTTGTGTTATGGCAAACAATTCCACAACCTGTGCTGACTGATAGATAGTATCAAAGATGGTAGGCTGGTTATTGACAACAAAGAGCGCTCAGCCATTACTGGAACCGTCTGTAAAGACATTAAGGGCTTGAGGAATGGGAGCCTTTTGAGTAATTTTGGGAAAAATAAATGGATGTAACTGGACAAAATGTAAAAGGGGGTCATTGGGGAGGTGGTTATCAATTGTTCCCCAAAAGCCTGATAGGGCAATACCCCATTCATCCCGTGTCTATATTAAAAATTTGGTTTGGTCCTTCATATATGGAATTAAATTATTATGAGGTTCTTTGCCAAAATGTTGTCGAGAATCAAATGACCTTTAATAATAATAGAAGCTACCTGAGCAAGATTAACAGTAATAACCTTGGAGGATGTGGTGGGTAAATGGACCCAAAGCAAGGGGCAGCCTTTATTTTTAAAATGTGGATCTCGCTGCCAAATTATTCCTGTGGGTGTATGAGGAGTTTCTTAAATAACCAGAACCAGAGGAAGGTTATAAGAAATTTGTGTAACAAACTGTTGGGCAATGGCTTCTGTGACTTGGTTTAATGCCTGTAATGCCTCGTGTGTAAGCTTTTGAGAGGAGGAGGGGTGGGAATCACCTCTCAAAATATAATTAAGGGACAAAAGTACACAAGTGGGTAATTTTAAATATGTTCTTAGCCATTTAATATCCCCCAGTAATTTTTGAAAATCATTAAGAGTGTGAAGATGGTCCACACGTAGTTGTATTTTAGGAATTTGAATCTGATTATCTTGAAGTTTAAGGCCCAAATAGGTATAACAGTCCTGTGTTTGAACCTTATCAGAAGCTATCTGCAGTCCCAAGGTAGTGAGGGTTTTGTAAAGGTCCAGGTAACAATTATTAACGTCATGGATATTAGGTGCAGCAATTGACAAATCATCCAATTAATGTAAAATATGAATTTGTGAACATTGCTCTCTCACAGGGTCTCCTGCTTGAGCAACGTATTTTGGGCTAAGACTAGGGCTGTTGGCCATACCTTGGGGAAGAACCTTCCATTGAAATCTGTGCATAAGGCCCTGAAAATTAATGTGAGGGAGACTAAAGGCAAAATAGGGTCTATCCTCAGGATGTAAAGCAATGGTAAAAAAGCAAACTTTTAAGTCAACAACCATTTTACAATAGTTTTTGGGAATAGCCACTGGTGTGGGAATGCCTGGCTGTAGTGCTCCCATCAGGCATATAACTTTATTAATGACACACAAATCTTGTAAAAGGCGCCACTTGCCTGATTTTTTCTTGATAACAAAAATAGAATTATTCTATGGTGAGCTTGATGGCTCTACATAGCCAGCTGCCAGCTGTTCCTGCACTAACATGGAGGCAGCCTCCAATTTTTCTTGGATAAGGGGCCACTGATCCACCGACACAGGAGTCTGAGTCTCCCAAATAATTTTATCTGCATGGGGTACAGGAGGGTCAGGGACCAACACTAAAAATCCAAATACCCAAGTCTATATGTATTTGTTTTTTGTAAGGGTTGTATAGGCTCAACCAGTCCTTGTCTCAGTCTCCCCATGCCTGTACCAGGGACAAAATTCATATGAAGCATTTGATGAGTCACCATGGAATTGGGACTGGAAAGAATAACTTACATTTGACTCAAAATATCTCTGACGTATAGGTTAAGATGAAGGTCAGGAACAAAGAAAGGAGTGACAGTTCCCATATTACCCTCTTTATCAGTCCAGCTAAGAGCCCTAGAGCTGACCAGAGGATTTTTTGACTGTCCTATCCCTTTAAGGTCTGTCAAGGATGGGGTGAGGGGCCAACCTGTTGGCCAGTATTTTTGAGAAATAATTGTGACATCAGCTCCAGTATCAAGAATTCCTTGGAATTCCTTTCCTTCAATAAGTAAGATAAGGGTGGGTCTATTGTGAGAAATGGGCATCATTTATATACATCAGAGGAGCCCAAGGAGGTAGTCCTCCTCGGTAGGTTTGAGTGGTGGAAGTGCCTCCTGAATCCAAGGGAAGGAGTATTAATTGTGCAAGTCTTGTTCCTGCTGGGATGGCCGCAACTCCATTAATAGCTGTGGCCAGTATTTTTATTTCTACAGTGAAATCATTATCTTTAATGCCAGGGAAGACCTGAACACCTTGTAAGGTAGTAGAGGCTCTTTCAAGAATAAGGGCACACATATGAGATGGAGTGGGACCCATAATTCCAGTGGGTATTATCTGGGGCCCTTGCATTGAGTCTAATATTGTATCGGTGGCGGCAAAAAGGTCCAATCCTGCGCTGCCTGGGGTGGCTAATTGGAATGAGGCAATTGTGGAGAAGGATTTTGAGATAGGCTGCTGAGGGCATTTGTCTTAGATCTACACTCACTGGCCTAGTGATGACCTTTACCTCATCTAGGGCAAAGGGTAGCTGGGGGCAGTTTAGCCTCAGTTTGAAAAGACACTATTCTTAGGCTTTGTTTGCCTGTCGGACACTCACGTGCAAAATGGCCAGGTTGTTTACAAGTAAAGCAACTACGTGAGCCAGGATTGTGAAAGGCCTTGGTAAAGGCGGCACCGAGGGTGAGACCCATGGCAAGGGCTACACCCAACCCTGCACAGAGTCCAATAATGTCAGAAAGTTTCACTTTTTTCTTATGTGGTCGAAGAACATCCTGACATGCCAGGTTGGCATTTTCAAAGGCAAGATGTTTTACAAAGGTGCTTTCGCTTTCACTTGGTCCAAGCAAGAATCCCGCAGCTAGGTTAAGCCGGGGAACAAAGTCGCTATAAGGCTTGTCGGGCCCTTGTCGAATTTTTGCCAGGGAAGTCGTAGCAGAGGCCTTTGGAGGGAGGCGTCTCCAAGCATGTAAGCCAGCCATCTGAATCTGTGTCAAAAGTCCAGCAGGGAAACGTGCCAGTTAAGTTTTAGTGTCAAAAGGCGCATTGCCCACTAGCTTAACATAAGTCCAGGAATTAGAGGAGGGCTTAGTTAAATTTTTCTGAGCAGTTTCCTGACAGTGCTCTTTGAAATCTGCATTCCATAACAGGAAGTCTGCGGCATTGAGGGTAGCTTGGTCTAAAAATTTCCAATCATTGGGAGTAAGACATTGTGTCATGTAGCTTTCTAATAAAGCCTACGTGTAGGGTGCAATGGGTCCATAGTGAGCACAAGACTTTTTAAGTTTTTTCAAGAAAACGCAGGCTTAATGTTTTGTAGACACTCTGGGTTCCTTCCTGCCTAGGGATGAAGTCCTCATCCTCTTAGTCCTGATCTCCTTGATCCATTTCCCCCGCTTCCTCCTCTTGATCCTCGTCTAAGTCTTTGACATCAACCTGGGCAGGCTTAACTATCTAACTGAGGGTGACTGAAAAGTGAGAACAGTCCAATGGAGCGGCTTAGCCTTTGTATTAGACCACTTTGGGCCAGCTTGTGTTGACTCCAGCAATAAGGCTAATGAATAAAGCTCAGAGTCAAGGGATCTTAATTCTTTTTAAACTTGGATCTCTTCCAGTCTATGTTGGAGAGACTCTCCCAAGGGAGCCAGGTTAGGCAAGGGAATTGGGGAAAAAAATATCTGGTGGGGGGATTTGGCCCCTGAAGGGCCAGAGCACAAAAAGCAGGAGAGATATAGGAGGGAGGTGGATGTGTAAGTCCTATAGGCTGTGGCTGGGTCCTAAGCAGTGGCAGGTCTTCTGTATCATAGGGAGTTGCTTCCTTCTCCAAGTTAGCCTTCTCCCCAGGGGTCAATGTGTCTCCAGGATTTCAAACTGGATAAAGGCGGTTGGTAACCATTGGAGCCCTATTCATTAGGGTGGTATTTTGAGGGGGACCAGGAAGGTTTCCAGGGTCCTGGGGAGACTGAGAATGGTCTATGTCTATACTAACTGATGGGCATGCGAGGGGGGACGAGAGGTCTTTTGCATAGTCTCTTTCCTAATCCTGAAAAGTTTTAAGGTACCATTGTCAAAGGGTTAACTTTTAAGAAATTCATTAATTAATTTCCAGTAAGAAAAGGTGGGAACAGGCAATTTTTCTGTCCAAAGGATTCATAATAATCTTTTAAACAGTCTCCTACTCTAAGCCATCTTTTACCATTAATGGTCCCTTCAAGGTGAAATCATAGACACAATTCCCCTATGTATGAAAAGAAAAATTTTAAGTCCTTTTTCTTAACACGTGCCCCCCATGTCTTGAAGGAATCCTTGAGGCCCGACAAATACAAATCATGTGACAAAACTGCTTGACCCATGGTGGGTCACTCCCCGTGCGTCATCCCCACTCTCCTCCTGGATCTGTCTCTCGGTGGTGTCTGCTGAGGCAATTGTGAGCTCCGCTTGACCAAGTTTTCCAGGAGGACGGGGTTCCCTATGACTCAAAGGCTCGAGTCCCAGTCAGTGGGCACCAGATGTCCCGGCTGGCAGGACACATCAACGTGGGCAGCGAACCAAGATAGGGAGGAATGAAGGGACAAGAGACACGAGAGATGACAGCAAGACAGGAGTTCTGATCAACCTTCAAAATACATTGTTCACACAGGGGATTGTATATGCTGGAGATGGGAAAGCTCTCTTATCGGCAGTTCCTGGATGTCTACACAAGGTGAGATAACCTCAGGATATTTCAGGAAGACAGATGGCCACAGGATGTCTCAGGGACACAGATGGCTAAATGATGTCTCCAAGAGATGATGTCTCCCTGGGTGTTGTTTCTTGTAAGTGTCAGGCTATTCTTTGAAGGAGAATTCCTTCTACCCCTGACAGTCAGGGATTCAGTATTTCCAATGGAAAACTGAAAAAAGAATGCAATGTGTATGCAAATATGTGCTACCCCAAAATCTTCCCACTTTCATTCAGAACAATGCCTTGACATTACCTTCACCCCAAGTAAGACACAATTAGAGAAGATTTGAAAATCTGTGAATACACATCTGGAATGGAAAATGCTCAGGAGTTCACAAACTTGAAGGTGGTAGAGGAGTTTCCAAAAGCAAAGAACAGGGTAATAACTCCACAAACATGGAGCTCTGCCGGCATAAAGATTTCTTGAGAAACTGCTTCTGAGGTTGGGCACTTGAAATATATGTTGTTTTCAGGAGCTTTAGCTTCCTTTCTATTGAGACCATCAAATCTGGGTCTGCATCTATGTGACCTGGAGGACATGGTTTCATATTTTCCAATGGATATGAGGCAGCAGTGCTGAATTCTCTCTTTGTAGGTAAACTGTTGCCAATGGGGGCTAAGTGTCTCCCAGTGTGGACTGTGAAGACATTTAATCATCCTCCACTTTTGTGGTGTTTCTTGTAGCTGCACTGGGAGTTTGGTATTTGCTTCTCGAAATGCAAGGAGTTCAACTGGGACACAGTGCTCGAGGGAGTTCTGTCATGTGTGGTGGGTAAGGGTCTGCAAGAGAATGCACCAACCAGGCTTCTATCCCACATAGCTTGCCCCCTTGACCATAGCAATCTGATTCTAAACATTGCACTGAAACCTCTCCATATAACAAGATGCCTTTACATACAAGGATCTATAGGCTACACTATGTCAGTAACAAACCATTTGGAAGCCAATGCAAATCCAAATGACCCCACCACAGATGTTTTAAAACACACCTGCACTCCACTGCTCTAGGCTGACTACTCATCAGGTTCCAAATTACTGGCATCTCTCTTCTACACCATTTTCATGAACACCAGTCAATCAAGGCACTGTCTGATACACTCATGATCATCAATAGGACATACAAAGTTTCTCCAGTGCGACCTGGTCATGGGAATTCAAAAATTTAATGGTATTTATCTAGCCATTTTTCAACGATGACATTGGAGGCACTGTGGGATTCAATTCACTCAGGAACCATTAAATGGAGAAAAAGCTCATTTCAATGAAAGCTCTAGAAAACGTTAACAGGCAAGGCTTCCCAAAGACAGGCCAAAAGGTCACATGAAGCCAGGTCCATTGAGGTCTACAATGTGAGGTCCATGTGTGTTTTGACTTGCAACAATGGCTGCCACGTCTTTAAGAATAAAATCATGTAATATCATTCCTGAGATTACCAGTGCTCTGTGGAAAGCCACCCTGGGCCTAGATCTCAGTTTCCAAGGGCGAATCTCATGCGTGGCCTCCTAAAATCCCAACACAATACACAGCAATACTTCTTGGAGGTCAGTTCCAGAACTCAGTCTCTAGGGGAATCACACCAGTGTTCAAGCCCAGGTGGATCCAGTCAACTCTTCCAACCACGACTTAAATAAAAACAATTAAAACCAAAACACTCCCACATGGCCCTCATCTTCTCCCATATAGACACTCATCATAACCTCTGGCTGGAGTTTTCCATGAGGGTCGCAGGCCAAGACAATGTCCAAAATAATCTCCCTTGCACCTCATTTGCCTAAATTCAGGGTGGCCTGGACACCCTTCCTGTGAACCAGAAGTGATCAAATAGGCCTGCCCTTAATACTGTTCCATTTCTCCAATTTGAGGCCTTCTGACTGTGGGGTTTAGATTCTTTATGTTAATTGGAGTCATGAGAAAACCAAGGTCCTCTGCAGAGATTTGAAGAACTCACTTGACCCAAAGGATCCCTATTCTCAATTGATGGATTTTAGGAACCTAAAAGGGGTAGGCAATAGAATTCATTAACAATGACTAAACTTTTTGCCATTTTGGTTTTGGATGCTCACATGGGATCTTTCTTTAGATCCATCAGGTGCTGAAAATCTAAGCCACAGCCTCACACAGGGCCAAGAGCCTGATCCAGACACATCCCTTTCCAAAGCAATTAAGCAAAGAGCCACAGGTGATGCCCATTCATTTCCATTTCAAAACTGTTTTCTTCAGGCTTCTCAAAGGGGTGGCCTGAGGCAAAGACTTTCCTGACATTCAGGGCAAAAGAACAATAGGTAAGCAAAAGGCCCAAAGCAGGTTTATACACTGAGATTTTCCTGGTCACACGGATATCTGAGTTTTTTGATATGCTGGCCATTCCCTTCAGCTATCCAGTACATGGTCATGTAACAGACCTTGGAGTTGGTACATACCTTGGACAGAAAACCATGAGTGTATTCTGGAGAGTGGCCAGAATTCAGGAAGAAAACAGGGACTTATAAAGGTAGTAGGTGTTGCCCATCCATAAGGCAAGGCACACTCCATTCATAAATTGGGCAGGATGAATGCTGGGAAGCTTTCTACTAGACAGGACACATCCATTGTTGCATTCTCTTTTCTAATGTCTACAACCAGGGACACAGTGGGATACACAGACATAGAATCACTCACCTTGTAAAAGAATCTACTAGAAACAGTTCACTCCAAACCAAACAAACCACCTCTCTGATCTGGTTTCTTTGGCTAACTCTGTGAAGTTGTCAGGAACAAAGTGTTGAGCCACTACCTGCTTTCTCAGGAAATGTCCCTCTTCAGAACTCTCCTGGCATTTGGCTATCCTCACAGCAGTAGTTACCGAGAAAGACTGACTCTGTCCTTGGAAAATCCAAACAAGTGAGCCCACTGGGACTGGTATTTGGACTGCCTCTTGGTGCCTGGCTTCTTGGATACCAAGTTCAGAGAGTTCAATCACCAAGGAAATGAGGCATGTCACTTTCTTTGGAACTGAATGAGACCACTGCCTTGGAAACCACATTGTCCTAAGAGTTGCTTCCAAGGGTCCCATGAGATGGAGGCTTCCCCTACTTTCTGTGACACTTTCACAAGTTAGAATGATATATCATCCATAGGCACCCAGGAACAGCTCTCCACACAGGCTGGTTTGATCCATCTTCTCTACAATAAGAAGAGAAAAGCTGATTCAGACACATTGCTTCATCCTGACCAGGTTGCTTGCCATGGAATATGACTTTTGCTCTCTCAGGTCTTTCGTACCTGCCTACAACTTCTCTGGGTGTCATTTCTGTATGGACCTTTGAGGTTCTCAGCAGGTGGAAGGTCCCGTAATTTCCTGTATTCTAAGAATAACTCTGTCCCTGCTTTTCAGTAAAATGAGATTGAGGGAAGAGTGTATATTTAGGGTTAATAACAGGTTCAATTTGGGTTAGGAAATATTCTCTGTGATGAATTATGTTATTGGGAACCTGCGATATTTACAAAAATATAGAGGTGAAATATAAGAATGAAAACAGAAATCTAGGTATGATTTGAAGGCCAGAAGGGCATTGGGCCCTTGATTGGGATAACTAGCTTTGAATTATGTTCTGCACAGATGTCTCAGAAAATTTGATATACAATGGCATAGGACCTGTACCTTGGAAGATTGAATGTAGAAGAAAACATCCACTCAAAAAAGGATAGTCATTAGGATTTGAAAGATAGTCGGTACGTTTAGGAAGAAGAGTGAGTATATGATTTGGACCAAAAGTTCTTTAGCAATAGGGTTTCTTATTTTCCAATAAACATGAGGAAGCAGTGCAGAATCCTCTCTTTGTAGGTCAACTGTGACCACTGGAGACTAAGTGTCTCCCCGTGTGGACTGTGAACCCATTTGTTCCTCCTCAACGTTTTGTGGTATTTTTGCTGCAGCACTGGGAGTTTGGTATTTGCTTCACAAAATACAAGGAGCTCAACTGGGACACAGTGCTGGAGGGAGTTCTGTCACGAGTGGTGGGTCAGAGTCTGCGAGAGAATGCACCAACCAGGCTCTATCCCTCATATCTTGTCCCATTGCCGCCTTGTCCATATCAACCTCATTCTGAACATTGCCGTGAAACCTCTCCATATAACAAGATGCCTTTACATATAAGGGTCTGCTGGCTGCACCATGTCAGTCAAAAGCCATTTGGAATCCAATGGTAGATCCTCATGGCCCTACCACTGATGTTCTTTCACACACCTGCCCACCACTCCTTTAGGCCCACTACTCAGCAGGCTCCAACATACTGAAATCTCTGTTCTACACCATTTTCATGAAACCCAGTAATTCAAGGCACTGTCTGGTACCCTCATGATCAGCAACAGGACATACAAAGCTTCTCCAATGAATTTCCAAAATTTTATGGTATTTTTCTAGCCATTTTTCAAGGATGAAGTTGGAGGCACTGTTGGTTTCAATTCATTCAGAAAACATTAAATGTTGAGGAAGCTCATTTCAGTGAATGCTCTGGAGAACACTCACAGGCAAGTCTTCCCAAAGAGTGGCCAAATGGACACATGAAGCCAGGCCCATTGAGGTCTACAATGTGAGGTACGTGTGTGTTTTGACTCTCAACTATGGTACCGAAGTCTTTCAGAATAAAATCATGTGATATCCTGGCTGAGATTCCCAGTGATCTGAGGAAAGCCACCCTGGGCATAGATCTCAGTTTCCAAGGGCGACTCTCATGCGTGGCCTCCTAAAATCCCAACAAAATTCATGGCAATACTTCTCTGAGGTCAGTTCCAAAACCCAGTCTCTAAGGGGAATCACACCAGAGTTCAAGCCCTGGTGGACCAAGTCATTTCTTCCAACCGCCTCACAAATGACCAAAATTAAAACCAAAACTCTCCCACATGGCCCTCATCTTCTTCCATATAGTCACTCATCGTAACCTTTGCCAGGAGTTTTCCATGAGGGGCACAGCCAAAGACAGTGTCCAAAATAAACTCCCTTGCCCCTCATTTGCCAATATTCAAGGTGGCCTGGACACCCTTCCTGTGAACCACGAGTGATCAAATAAGCCTGCCGTTAATACTTCTCTATTTCTCCAATTTGAGGCCTACTGACTTTTAGGTATAGATTATTTATGTGATTTGGAGTCATGAGAAAACACAAGAACCTCTGCGGGACTTTGAAGAACTCACTTGACCCAAAGAATCCCTAATACGTTAATCCCTAATACTCGTTAATACGGCACTGCTTCTCCAATTTGAGGCCTATTGACTGTGGGGTTTAGATTCTTTATGTGAATTGGAGTCATGAGAAAAACCAAGCACCTATGGGCTAGCCTCTGCAGGGTTTTGAGGAACTCATTTGACCCAAATGATCACTAGTCTCACTTGATGAAGGTCAGGAACCTTACAGAGGTAGGCAAGAGACTTCATTCACAATGACTGCTCTTTTGGCAATTTTTGTTTTAGATGCACACATTGGATCTTTTTTTTAGATCCTTCAGGTGCTGAGAATCTAAGACATAACCTCACACAGGGCCAAAAATCTGATTCAGACACATCCCTTTCCAAAGAAATTAAGTAAAGAGCCACAGGTGATGCCCTTTCATTTCCATTTGAAAACTGTTTTCTTCATGCTTCACAAAGGTTTGGCCTGAAGAAAAGACCTTCCTCACATTCAGGGAAACAGAACAATTGGTAAGCACAGAGCTTGGAGGTGGTACAAATCATGGAAACAAAATCGTGAGCCTATTCTGAGAGTGATCAGTTTTCAGGAAGAAAACAGGAACTTAGGAAGATAGTAGATGTTGCCCATCCATAAGTCAAGCCGCAGTCCATTCATACACTGGACAAGATAAATCCTGGAATGCTTTCTACTAGACAGGACACATCCATTGATGCATTCTCTTTTCTAATGTCTACAACCACGGACACAGTGGATGCACAGAAAAAGAAACACTCGCCTTGCAAAACGTCTTACCAGAAACAGTTCACTCCAAACCAAACAAACCACCTTTCCTACCTATTCGTAGAACATGAGACAAAACCTCAAACCCACACACAAACCCACAAAGGCACCTCCTTCCCCCAAGTAGGCCTGTAACTATCGGGAGTGTCCTCTGAATGGTGGGCCATACTATGTTCCACTGAAATGGCCTGTCCTGTGTCAGATCTGGTCTCCTTGGCCAACTCTGTGAAGTTTTCATGAGCCAGCGGTGATCCACTACCTGGTTTCTCAGGAAAGGCCCATCTTCAGAGCTTTCCTGACATTTGGCCATCCTCACATCAGTAGGTACCAAGAAAGACTGACTCTGTCCTTGGTAAATCCAAACAAGTGAGAACACTGAGACTGGGACTGGGACTGGCTCTTGGTGCCTGGCTTCCTGGATCTGAGACTTCCATCACCAAAGAAGTAAGGTGAGGTTACTTCCTTCAATATCTTAATGAGGTCACTGCTTTGGCAACCACTTTGTCGTAACAGTTCCTTCCAATGGTCCTATGATGGAGGTTGCCCCTACTTCCTGTGATACTTTCACAAGTTAGAATGGTATATCAACCATAGGCATCCGGGAACAGCTTACCACACAGGACTGGTTTGGTCCATCTTCTCTACATTAAGAAGAGAGAGGCTTATTCAGAAGCTACCCTTCATCCTTACCAGGTTGTTTCCCATGGAAGGTGACTTTTGCTCTCTCAGGTACTTCATAGCTGCCTGCATCTTTCCCTGGGATCAAATCTGCATGGACCTTTGAGGTTCTCAGCAGGTGGAAGATCCCCTACATTCCTGTATTTTAAGATGAACTCTGACCCTGCCCTTTTGTAAAGTTAGATTGACGGATCAGTGTATAGTTAGGGTTAATACCTTGTTCGATTTGGGTTATAAATCATTCTGCAGGATGATTACTGCTATTGGTAACCTGCAATATTTATAAGATTATAGAGGTGAAATATAAGTACAAAAACAGAAATCTATGTAAGATTTGTAGCACAGAAGGGCATTAGGCCCTTGATTTGGATACTTAGCTTTGAATTACATTCTGCAGAGATGTCTCAGATAATGCGATATACAATTGCAAAGGACCTTGTACTTTGGATGATTGATTGTAGAAGAGAACATTTACTCAAATTGGGAGAGTCAGTAGGATTAGGAAGATAGTCTGTAGGTTTAGGAAGAAGAGTGAGTATAAAATTTGGAACAAATGTTCTTTAGCAATAGGGTTTCGGTTATAGAGTGAATGTAAATGTCAGCACATGTGAAGACTCAGTCACAATGATGAACTGGAGAAAATATAGGAAAAAAGATATAAATAGAGACATTACAAAATCAGGCAATTATAATGTGAGTGATAGGATTAGACATTTTCAACATGGTTAAGATTGAATGCATAATCTTAGGAAGAAAAAAAATATGTAGTAACCAATAGGAATAACATTTGAAAGCATTAGGCAACCTGGACATGGATGTTTTTAGTAATCCATGTTCACTTTCCATTTAGGCTTTGGTACAATCATAAGTGTGACCTTTGCATTTTCTGCCCAGAAAATTATTGTGATAAAATGTATCTGTGGATCATGTGATATGAGTATTTCTTTTACCATTTCTGGGAGCAATATTTGAAGACATATAAATTAGTATTGGGGGTACAAAGTGGTGTACCCTGTGTCAATGAATATAGAGATAATGGATGAATAGAATATACAGTGAATAAATAATCTAACTGGTTCCACTTTAAATAATGGATTGAATTGATATCTGAAAATATATAAGATATCATATATTGACATACAATCATTCATTCCAACCAGTTATATATCTAATGGTAATCTTAGGGTTATTGTTTATCATGAAGTGTGTGTGAGTTTTGCTTCAAAAATGATTATGGAAATCGAAAATAATGTGTTTGGAAAGAAGTCTCATGAAAAGACCAGTCAAGAAATATGGAGGAATACATGAGTTGTGAAGCAGGAAGTGATTGAAAGTGAAACAAATGCCTATAAATTTGCTAAATTGTGGATGAAATATATATCCAATGATGTGCATAAACTGATGAAATAGTAGTGTACCAGTGTTGAATACAAATGAACGGCAAAATACATATCATGTCCCATAGGAATCGACTTGCATTGATGTTAAACTGAGTCAGTTACTGTAGAAATATTAGGATTCGCGTGCATCATTCACTGAATTTAGTTTTCTTTTTTTAAAACTTTTTATTAATGGTTGTTCAAAACATTACATAGTATTGTGGTGAGCGTCACAGGTTGGGGGACCTGGCTTGAGGAAACAAAAGAGAAGGCCCTAGACACTCAGGATTGGAGATCTGCCCATTCTGGGATAAAGAGTTGCTGCACAGTGATTGCTTCCCACCTATTGAGAGGAGAAGCTTGGCCCAATGCACACAGCTCCACCTACTGGAAGAGAAGTTAATTGAACTCTATTACTGCATGTATTATTATTATTTTTTTCTTTTTATTTTCTTCTTTTTCTTTCATTTTCATTTTTTTGTTGTTGTTCTTTAACTTTTTTAATGTTTTTATTTTTTAAAATTTTTAAAATTTATTATTTTATGATTCTTTTAAATTTTAATTTTCATTTTTATAATTATCATTATTATTTCTAAAAAATTTTACTTCTTTCTTTATTTTCTATTTTTTTCTTTTGTCTTTTCATTTCTTTTCAATTTTCTTATTCTCCCTTCCTTGAATTCTACCTGCCTACTCTCATTCTCTTTAGTGACTTCTTTCCATCCCTACTACTATCTTTCCTCCCAAGCTTCAAATAAATTTATAAGAGTAAGCAGTAACTCAGCAGTCAAACAGAACAAGAAGTAACATTAGCAGCATAAAAAAGCAAGGATGAAAATGTGTACAAACAATGAAGGACAACATAAATAATCAGGAGGACCTAGAATCATCAGGAAAATGGTCATATAAAGAACTCAAGGAATACCTTAGACAGATGGAATAGAACCTTAAAGAGGATACGAGACAGCAATTCCAAACAGTGAAAGAACACATTGAAAATGAATTACATAAACAGATAAAAGAAGAAGTCAAGCATCTTTATCAGGAGATAGAGATTATAAAAAAAATCAAACAATAATTCTAGAAATGAAGGAAACGATAAACCAAATTAAAAACTCAATTGAGAGTATCACTAACAGAGTGGAGCAAGTAGAAGCCAGAACGTCAAATAATGAAGAAAAAATATATCATCTTGAAAGGAGTCTAGCCAACTCCGAAAAACTGGTAAAAAATCATGAGAAAAACATCCAAGAGATATGGGATAACATAAAAAAACAAACTTATGAGTCATCTGGATAGAGGAAGGTACAGAGATTCAAACCAAGGGAATGAGTAACCTGCTGAATGAAATAATTTTAGAAAACTTTCCAGAAATAAAAAAGGAAAATGATATACAAATTGTAGATGCATACAGGACACTGAGCACACAAAATCACAGTAGACCAATGCCAAGACACATTTTTACGAAAATATCCAATAAACAGACCAAAGAGAAATTATTAAAAGGTACATGAGAAAGGAGGCAGATGACATTCAGGGGTAAACCAATAAGGTTAACAACAGATTTTTCATCACAGACGCTGAAAGCGAGAAGATCCTGGAACAATGTATTTCAAATACTGAAAGACAATGGATGCCAACCAATAATTCTGTATCCAGCAAAATCAAGCTTCAGGTACAGCAACAAAATAAAAATATTTCATAATTAACAAAAGCTAAAAGAATTTGCAGCCAGAAAACCAGCATTGCAAAGTGTCTTGAGCAAAACACTACATGAGGAAGAAATGAAAAACAACAACCAAAACTATCACTGGGAAGTGCCTCAGTAATAACAGAGGGCGGGGGAAAAGCTAATCATGGAGAAACAAACTAAATTAAAAAAAAATAAATAATCAAAATGGCTGGCAGTACAAACCATATATAAATAGTAACTCTAAACCTTAATGGTTGAACTCTCCAATAAAGCGACATAGGCTGGTAACTTGGATTATAAAAACAAATCCAACAATATGTTGCCTCCAGGAGACACATCTGAATGGAAAAGGCATACACAGGCTGAAGGTGAAACGTTGGGAAAAAATATACCATGCACACGGTCCTCGTAAGCAACCAGGGGTGGCCATCCTCACATAGAATAAAATCGACTTCAAGACTAAGTTATTCAAAAGGGATAAGTATGGATATTATATAACTTTAAAAGGAATCATTCACCAACAAGACATAAAAATTATCAATATTTATGAACCAAATAATGGTGCTGCGACCTTCATAAAACAAATTCTCCTCAAGTTCTGGAATCAAATAGACAACAACACAATAATTATCGGTGACTTCAACACAGCTCTCTCACCATTGGACAGATATTTCAAACAAAAGTTGAATTAAAAAAATATAGAATTCAATATCACAATCAATAACCTAGACTTAACTGAAATATATAGAATATACCAACCATCATCAAATGGATATACTTTTTTTCAGCAGCACATGGATCCTTCTCAAAAATAGACCATATATTATGCCATAGGGCAACCCTCAGTAAATATAAAGGGGTGGAGATAATACCGTGCATTTTTTCTGACTATAATGGAATGAAACTGTAAATCAATGATAAAAGAAGGAAGAAAAAGTCCTACATCACATGGAAAATGAACGATATGTTACGGAATGATCAATGGGTTACAGAAGACATAAAGGTGGAAATCAAAAAATTCTTAGAGATAAACGAAAACACAGACACAACATATCGGAATCTACGGGACACAATGAAAGCAGTTTTAAGAGGGAAATTCATCGCCTGGTGGTCATTCCTCAAAAAAAAAAAAAAAAAAAAGGAAAAACCAACAAATAAATGAGTCACAACACACGTTACAGAACTCTCTCCAGCACTCTGTCCCAGTTGAACTCCTTGTATTTTGTGAAGCAAAAACCATATTCCCAGTGCAGCAGCAAGAAGCACCACAAAATGTGAAGGATGACCAAATGTCTTCACAGTCCCCACCAGGAGACACTTGGCTTCCTGTGGCCACAGTTTACCTACAAAGAGAGAATTCAGCACTGCTGCCTCAGGTTCATTGGAATATAAGAACCCATGTCTTCCAGGTCACATAGATGCAGACCCAGATTTGATGGTCTCACTACAAAGGAAGCTAAAGCTCATGACAAAAACATATATTTCAAGTGCCCAAACTCAGAGGCAGTTTCCCAAGAAGTCATAGGCCAGCAGAGCTCCATGTTGGTGGAGTGTTTACCCTGTCCCTTACTTTTGGAAGCTCCTCTACCACCTCCAAGGTTGTGAACTCCCGAGCATATTCCATTCAGATACATAATCACAGATTTTCACACTTTTCTCCTCTTATTGTGTCTTACTTGGGGCGAAGGTAATATCATGGCACTTCTCTGGATGTGAGTGGGAAGATTTTTGTGTAGCACATGTTTACATACACATTGGAGTCATTTTCCAATTTTCCATTTGAAATACTGAATCCCTGACATTAACCCCTACCCTACTGGACTCTGACTAATAATCTTAATATGATGGTGAGAAATAACCCAAAAAGAATAGAAATACAAGCAGTTCAGAGGAGGCATGTTGTGTAGTTGGAATTGCCTTTTGCATTATATAGTGTAGGAGTTATAAATCTAGTCAATTTTTTGTTGAAATAACTCTACATGTGTTTTTAAAGTTAACAAATATGTGAATTCCTGTCTCCCTTTCTCTGTAGTCTATACGGTGCATGTATTTTTATATGCACATAGAAAATCCTATCTGGTATCACACGTATATACTTGTGAGGTGGCTGAATTGGCAGATACAAATTGTGAGAAGAGATCACTCCTCCTAAACGCTGTTGGAACTGAAAATTCAACCTATGGGTGAGCTTCCAAGTTGAATAACATTATACATAAATCCATGTTCAGTAAATGAATATTTTTGCATCTGTGGATTATATATATTTCATGATGAATTTCGATTGGCATATATATTGCTACTTTTTTTCTTTTATTGGTTGTTCAAAACATTACAAATCTCTTCACATATCATATTTCATACATTAGATTCAAGTGGGTTATGAACTCCCATTTTTACCCCAAATACAGTTTGCAGAATCACATCGGTTACACATCCACATTTTTACATAATGCCCTATTAGTTACTTTTGTATCCTGCTACCTTTCCAATACTCTACTATCCCCCCTCCTCTCCCCTCCCATCTTCTCTCACTACCCCATCTACTCTAATTCATTTCTCTCCTTGTTTATTTTCCCATTCCCCTCACAACCTCTTACATGTAATTTTGTGTAACAATGAGGGTCTCCTTCCATTACCATGCAATTTCCCTTTTCTCTCCCTTTCCCTCCCACCTCATATCTTTGTTTAATGTTAATCTTTTCTTCCTGCTCTTCCTCCCTACTCTGTTCTTAGTTGCAATCCTTATATCAAAGAAGACATTTGGTATTTGTTTTTTAGGATTGACTAGCGTCACTAAGCATAATCTGCTCTAGTACCATCCATTTTCCTGCAAATTCCATGATTTTGTCATTTTTTAGTGCTGCATAATACTCCAGGGTGTATAGAAGCCACATTTTTTTTTTATCCATTCATCTACTGAAGGACAACTGTGTTGGTTCCACAGTGTAGCAATTGTGAATTGTGCTGCTATGAACATCGATGTGGCAGTATCCCTGTAGTACACTATTTTAAGGTCTTAAGGGAATAGTCCAAAAAGGGCAATAGCTGGGTCAAATTGTTGTTCCATTCCCAGCCTTCCCCAGAATCTCCATACTGCTTTCCAAATTGGCCGCACCAGTTTGCGGGAACATCTCTCCACACAGGCCTGGTTTGGTCCTTCTTCTCTACATTAAGAAGAGAAAGGCTTATTCAGACACAACCCTTCATCCTTAAAAGGTTGTTTCCCATGGAAGATGACTTTTGCTCTCTCAGGTCCTTCATTGCTGCCTACATCTTCTTCAGGGATCAAATCTACATGGAACCTCAAAGGTTCTCAGCAGGTGGAAGATACCCTAAATTCCTGTATTGTAAGATGAACTCTGTACCTGCTCTTCTGTAAAGTTAAATTGAGGGAACAGTGTATGGTTAGGGTTAATAACATGTTCGATTTGGGTTAGTAATCATTCTGCTGGATGAATAATGGTATTGGAAAACTGCCATATTTACAAGAATATACAGCTGAAATATAAGTATGAAAACAGAAATCTAGGTAAGATTTGAAGTCCACAAGGGGATTAGGCCCTTGTTTGGGATATTTAGCTTTTAATTACGTTCTGCAAAATTGTCTCAGATAAATCGATAATCCATGGCATAGGACCTTGGACCTTGGATGATTGATTGTAGAAGAGAACATCCACTCAAAATAGGATAGTTGGTAGGTTTAGGAAGAAGAGTGAGTATAAAATTTGGACCAAATATTCTTTAGCAATAGGGTTTTGGTTATAGAGTGAATGTAAATGACAGCACATGTGAAGAGTCAGTCACAATGATGAACTGGAAAAAATATAAGAAAGAAGATATCAATAGAGACAATACAAAATCAGGCAATTATAATGTGAGTGATAGGATTAGACATTTTCAACAGGATTGGGATTGAATACATAATCTTAGGAAGAAAAAAATAGGTAGTCACCAATAGGAATGATATTTGAAAGCATTAGGCAACCTGGACATGGATGTTTTTAGTAATCCATGTTCACTTTCCATTTAGGATTTGGTACAATCATAAGTGTGACCTTTACATTTGTGCCCAGAAAATTATTGTGATAAAATATATATGTAGATCATGTGACATGATTATTTCTTCCACTATTACTGGGAGCAATATTTGAAGACATATAAATTAGTATTGGGGGTACAAAGTGGTGTACCCTGAGTCTATGAATATAGAGAAAATGCATGAATAGAACTTACTGTGAATAAATAATATAACTGGTTCCTCTTTAAATAATAGATTGAATTGATATCTGAAAGTATATTAGAAATCATTAATTGACATAAAATCAGTCATTCCAACCAGTTATGTATCTAATGGTAATCTTAGGGTTATTGTTTATCTTGAAGTGTGTGTGAGTTTTGCTTCAAAAGTGATAATGAAAATGGAAAATATTGTGTTTGGTAAGAAGTCTCATGAAAAGACCAGTCAAAAAATATGGAGGAATACATGTGTTCTGAAGCAGGAAGTGATTGAAAGTGAAACAAATGCCTATAAATTTGCTAAATTGTGGATGAAATATACATCCTATAATGTGCATAAACTGATGAAATAGTAGTGTACCAGTGTTGAATAAAAATGAATGTCAAAATGTACGTCATGTCCCATAGGAATCTACTTGCATTGATGTTAAACTGGGTCAGTTACTGTAGAAATATTAGGATTCGCGTGCATCATTCACCTAAGTGAGTTTTCTTTTTTTTTAATTTTTATTTATGATTCTTCAAAACATTACATAGTTCTTGATGTATCATATTTCACACTTTGATTCAAGTGGGTTATGAACTCCTATTTTTACCCTGTATACAGATTGCAGAATCAAATCAGTTACACATCCATTGATTCACATATTGCCTTACTACTGTATGTTGTATTCTTCTGCCTTTCCTATCCTCTACTATCCCCCCTCCCATGCCCTCTCCTCCCCTCTTCTCTCTCTAATCCCACTACTCTAATAAATTTTCCCCCTTGTATTATTTTTCCCTTTCCCCTCACTTCCTCTTGTATGTAATTTTTTATAACCCTGAGGGTCTCCTTCCATTTCCATGCAATTTCCCTTCTCTCTCACTTTCCCTCCCACCTCACATCCCTGTTAAATGTTAATTTTCTTCTCATGCTTTTCGTCCCTTCTCTGTTCTTAGTTACTCTCCTTATATTAAAGAAGACATTTGGCATTTGTTTGCTAGGGTTTGGCTAGCTTCACTTAGCATAATCTCCTCTAATGCCATCCATTTCCCTGCAAATTCTATGATTTTGTCATTTTTTAATGCAGAGTAATACTCCGTTGTGAATAAATGCCACTTTTTTTTTATGCATTCATCTATTGAAGGGCATCTAGGTTGGTTCCACCGTCTTGCTATTGTGAATTGTGGTGCTATGAACATCGATGTAGCAGTTTCCCTGTTGCATGCTCTTTTTAGGTCTTTAGGGAATAGAATGAGAAAGGGAATAGCTGGGTCAAATGGTGGTTCCATTCCCAGCTTTCCAAGAAATCTCCATACTGCTTTCCAAATTGGCTACACCAATTTGCAGTCCCACCAGTAATGTACAAGTGTACCTCTTTCCCCACATCCTCCCCAGCACTTGTGTTTGTTTGGCTTCATAAATGCTGCCAATCTTACTGGAGTGAGATGGTATCTTAGGGTGGTTTTGATTTGCATTTCTCTGATTGCTGGAGATGGTGAGTATTTTTTCATGTACTTGTTGATTGATTGTATGTCCTCCTCTGAGAAGTGTCTGTTCAGATCCTTAGCCGATTTGTTGATTGGGTTATTTGTTATCTTATTGTCTAATTTTTTGAGTTCTTTGTATATTCTTGATATTAGGGCTCTATCTGAAGTGTGAGGAATAAAGATTTGTTTCCAGGATGTAGGCTCCCTATTTACCTCTCTTATTGTTTCTCTTGCTGCGAAAAACCTTTTTAGTTTGAGTAAGTCCCATTTGTTGATTCTAGTTATTAACTCTTGTGCTATGGGTGTCCTTTTGAGGAATTTGGAGCCCAACACCACAGTATGTACATCATAGCCAATTTTTCTTCTATCAGACGCCATGTCTCTGATTTGATATAAAGCTCCTTGATCCATTTTGATATAACTTTTGTCCATGGCGAGAGAAAGGGATTCAGTTTCATTTTGTTACATATGGATTTCCAGTTTTCCCAGCACCATTTGTTGAAGATGCTATCCTTCCTCCATTGCATGCTTTTAGCTCCTTTATCAAATATAAGACAGTTGTAGCTTTTTGGATTAGTCTCTGTGTCCTCCATTCTGTACCATTGGTCCACCTGCCTGTTTTGGTACCAGTACCATGCTGTTTTTTTTTTTTTTTTTTACTATTGCTCTGTAATATAATTTGAAATCTGGTATCGCTATACCGCCTGATTCACACTTCCTGCTTAGAAATGCTTTTGCTATTCTGGGTCTTTTATTTTTCCATATGAATTTCATGATTGCTTTCTCTATTTCTAAAAGAAATGCCCTTGGGATTTTGATTGGCATTGCGTTAAACCTATAGAGAACTTTTGGTAATATCACCATTTTGATGATGTTAGTTCTGCCTATGCATAAACAGGGTATATTTTCCATCTTCTAAGATCTTATTCTACTTCTCTTTTTAGGATTCTGTAGTTTGCATTGTATAAATCTTTCACCTCTTTTGTTAGGTTGATTACCAAGATTTTTTTTTTTGAGGATATGTGAATGGAGTGTTTTTCCTCATTTCTGTTTCAGAAGTTTTGTCGCTCATATACAGAAATGCTTTTGATTTATGCATGTTGATTTTATATGCTGCCACATTGCTGAATTCATTTATTAGTTCTAGTAGTTTTTTTTGTAGACCCTTTTGGGTTTTCTATATAAAGAATAATGTCATCTGCAAATAGTGATATTTTAAGTTCTTCTTTTTCTATTTTTATGCCTTTAATTTCTTTCGTCTGTCTAATTACTCTGGCCAGTTTTGAAAACTATATTGAATAGAAGTGGTGATAGAGGACATCCCTGTCTTGTTCCAGATTTTAGAGGGAATGCCTTCAATTTTTCTCCATTCAGAATGATACTAGCCTGAGGGTTAGCATAGATAGCTTTTACAGTGTCGAGGTAAGTTCCTGTTATCCCTGGTTTTTCTAATGTTTTGAACATAAAGGGATGCTCTACTTTGTCGAATGATTTTTCTGCATCTATCTAGATGATCATATGCTTCTTATCTTTAAGTATATTTATGTTGTGAATAACATTTATTGATTTCTGTATATTGAACCGTCCTTGCATCTCAGGGATGAATCCTACCTGATCATGATGCACAATTTTTTTGATGTGCCTTTGTATCCAATTCGCCAGAATTTAATTGAGGTTTTTTGCATCTAGGTTCATCAGAGATATTGGTCTGTAGTTTTCTTTCTTTGAGGTGTCTTTGTCTGGTTTCGGAATCAGAGTGTTCTTGGCCTCATAGAATGAATTTGGCAGAGCTCCCTCTTTTTCTATTTCCTGAAATATCTTGAAAATTATTGGTATTAATTCTTTTTTAAAGGTCTTGTAAAACTCCGCTGTATACCCATCTGAACCTGGACTTTTCTTGGTTGGTAGTCTTTTGATTGCTTCTTCTATTTTATTCATTGATATTGGTCTGTTTAAATTGTGTGTATCCTCCTGACTCAGTTTGTGCAAATCATATGACTTAAGAAATTTATCAATGTCTTCACTATTTTCTATTCTATTGGAATATAGGTTTTCAAAATAATTTCTAATTGTCTTCTTTATTTCTGTAGCATCTGTTGTTATATTGCCTTTTTGATCCCATATGTCAGTAATTTCAGTTCTCTCTTTCTTGGCTTAAATCCAAAACACTCCCACATGACACTCATCTTCTTCCATATAGACACTCATCATACCCTGTGGCTGGAGGTTTCTATGAGAGGCAAGGCCAAGAAAGTGTCCAAAATAAGCTCACTTGCCCCTCATTTGCCTAAAATCATGGTGGCCTGGGTACTCTTCCTTTGAACCAGGAATGATCAAATATTCCTGCTGGTAAAGTGTTCCGCTTTTCCAATTTGAGGCCTACTAGCTGTCAGGTATAGATTCTTTATGTGATTTGGAGTCATGAGAAAACCCAAGCACCTATGGGATAGCCTCTGCAGGGATTTGAAGAACGCATTTGACCCAAAGGATCCCTATTCTCACTTGATGTAGGTCAGGAACCCAACCTAAGAAGGCAAAAAAATTTATCCACAATGACTGCTCTTTTGGCCATTTTGGTTTGGAAGCACAGGGGATTTTTATTTAGATCTATCAGGTGCTGAGAATTTAAGCCACAACCTCACACAAGGACAAGAGGCTGATTCAAGCACATCCCATTCCAAAGCAATTAAGCAAAGAGCCACAGGTGATGCCCATTCATTTCCATATGAAAACAGTTTTCTTAAGGCTTCACAGAGGGGTGGCCTGAGGTAAAGACCTTCTTGACATTCAGGGTAATAGAAACATAAGTAAGCAAAAGGCCCAAAGCAGGGTTTCTCCACTAAGACTTTCCTGGTCACACTGATATCTGAGTTTTCTGAGATTCTCCCATTCCCTTCAGCTATCAGTACATGGCCATGTCACAGAGCCTTGTGGTGGTACATATGTTGGACACAAAACCATGAGCCTATTCAGGAGAGTGGCCAGAATTCACGAAGAAACAGGAACTTAGAAAGATAGTAGGTATTGCCCATCCATAGGCAAGCCACTCTCCATTCTCAAATTGGGCAGGATGAACGCTGGGACACTTTATATTAGACAGGACACAACCATTGATGCATTCGCTTTCAAAGGTCTACAACCACGGATACAGTGGGATACACAAACAAAGAAACACTCGCCATGTCAAATGACTTATTAAAAACAGTCCACTCCAAACCAAACAAACTGCCTTTCCTACCTATTCTCATAACATGAGACAAAACCAAACTCACATGCACACCCACAAAGGCACCTCCTTTACCCAAGTAGGTCTGTGACTATCCAGAGTGTCCTCAGACTGATTGGCCATACTATGTTCCCACGAAATGGCCTGTCCTGTCTCAGATCTGGTCTTCATTACCAACTCTGTAAAGTTGTCAGGAGCCATCAGGGAGTCACTACCTGCTTTCTCAGGAAGGCCCCTCTTCAGAGCTTTCCTGGCATTTAACCATCCACAGATCAGTATTTACCAAGAAAGACTGACTCTGTCTTTGGTAAATCCAAACAAGTGAACCCAATGGGACTGGGACTGGGACTGGCTCTGGGTGCTTGGCTTCCTGGATCCCGAGTTCAGCAAATTGCATCAACAAAGAAGTGAGGTAGGTCAATTCCTTCAGGAACTGAATGAGGTCACTGCCTTGGTAACCACTTTGTTCTAACAGATGCTTCGAAGGTTCCCATGAGATGGAGGTTACCCCTACATCCTGTGACACATTCAGAAGTTAGAATTGTATATCGACCATAGGCACCCGGGAACTGCTCTCCACACAGGCTGTGGTGAGCCGTTTCTGCAGATTATGGTCGCCATTGCAAGATGGCGCTGGCTCCACTGTGGTCTGTAATAAACAACTCCTTGTTTGGGAGAGTTGGTGCATGGTTTCTCAGCACCCTGTGAGAAAGTTCCACGTGGCAGCTTCGCATTGGGGCTTGGGATGCTTTATTAAGGCTGGGTGGGGCATCCGACGGGGAATTAGAAGAAATATCAAGGGCCTGAATAAACTGCTGAAAGAAGATTCCTGAGTTGCGTCTTCCTTGCGGGCAAGGGGTCGCGACAAGTGGTGCTGAAAACCCGGGAACCAGAACTTTCAGCAGTCAGGGGTGGTGCACCAATTAGTCCCAGGTAAGTAGGACCCACGGTCAAAGCGGAGATCAGTCCTAGATAAGTAGGACCCGCTATCAAAGCGGAGATCAGTCCTAGGTAAGTGGCACCCGCGGTCAAAGTGGAGATTAGTCCCAGATTAATTGGGACCCGCGGTCAAAGCGGAGATTAGTCCTAGGTAATTAGGACCTGCTATCAAAGCGGCAGCTCCTCTGTAAAGCCAGAGAGAGCATTAAATCTTATTGCAGCTGCACTGTGTACTTTCGCTCTTACTTTCACTTTTGTTTGTTGTGTGTCTTTTGTTGTGTCATGGGTGCCGTATCTTCAAGTCCGCTTCTCCTGGCCCTAGATAACCTGTTACGTTCCAAGGGCCTAAAAGTGAAACGTAGTACTTTACAGAGATTTTTACAGAAGACAGATATTGTTGCCCCGTGGTTCGCATTTTCTGGCAGCCTCACTATACCTAGCTGGGATAAGTTAGGCACAGATCTTGACTTTGCTTCTGAGCAGGGCACATTAGAGGGTGGGGTGATAGCCCTTTGGAAGATGATCCGTAGTTGCCTCGCAGATGGCAGATGTCAGGAAGCACTTACTAAAGGACAAGAAGTTTTAGAGCTATTACATGAAGAAAGATCAGAAATGGCAGGCAGTGAGGTATTTCAGGAGGGTGGGAGTGTGCGAAGCGAGAAACAGGGGAGGAAACAATTATCTCCGGCAGGCAGTGACGTATTTCAGGAGGATGGCAGTGTGCGGAGCAAGAAACAGGGGAGGAGGCGATTGTCTCTGGCACGGAGTGAAATATTTCAGGAGGAAGGGAATGTGCAGAGCGAGAAACAGGGGAGGAGGCGATTGTCTCTGGCACGGAGTGAAATATTTCAGGAGGAAGGGAATGTGCAGAGCGAGAAACGGGGGAGGAAACGCTTGTATCCATATCTCAGTACACTGCGCACACTCCCATGCAAAAGTGGGTCAGAAGAGGAGGAGGATGAGAAGGAGGAGCTCGGGAGACTGTCTCGGCAGCTAGGGAGTTTAACTATGGGAGAAGGGAACAAAAATAAACAGGAGCTCAAGAAAAATGATCCTCCGGACCCGCCGCCGTACGGTGAGGGTGTTTCGAGGAGAGCTTTCCATGCCCAAGCATGGAGGGCTGTTAACGCTGAGATGGGTCTTGCTTATCCAGTTTTCCAGGATGACAATAGGGGAAGATTCCATGAGCCTTTAGATTTCAAAATTGTGAAGACCCTGGCAGAGTCTGTGCGCACTTATGGGGTGGATGCCGCCTTCACATTAACTCAGGTGGAGAGTCTGTCTAGATACTGTATGACTCCCTCTGATTGGGCTAGCCTTGTTCGGGCTTGTGTTTCTCCAGGCAAATATTTGGACTGGAGAGCCTTTGTGCTAGAGGGCGCTGTAGAGCAGGCTGCCCAAAACTATGCGGCCGGACACCCCCATTGGGACAAGGAAATGCTTTTGGGACAAGGCAGATTTGCTAATCAACAAACAGGATACCCCCCTGAGGTATATGAACAGATCAATAACATTTGTATCCGTGCATGGAAATCACTCCCAAATAGAGGAGAAGTGTCTGGCAATTTAACAAAAATCATGCAAGGCCCCACAGAACCTTTCTCGGACTTTGTTGCTAGGATGGTGGATGCCGCAGGAAAAGTCTTTGGTGACCCTGATAGAGCAATGCCCTTGATTAAACAACTTGTTTTTGAGCAATGCACCAAAGAATGTAAAGCAGCAATCGCTCCTTATAAAAACAAGGGCATAGAAGCTTGGATGAAAGTGTGTAGAGAGCTTGGAGGACCTTTAACTAATGCAGGTCTTGCAGCTGCTGTCCTTCGGATCGCAAAAGGGGGCGGTCCTGGTGCCGGAACATGCTTCCATTGTGGTCAATCCGGCCATTTCAAACGTGACTGTCCCAAAAAATGCAATTTTACTAGACCTCCTCGCGGTGGCCCTTCTAATAGCCCTCGTCAACCGGGGCTGTGTCCAAAATGCAAAAAGGGGAAGCATTGGGCAAGAGAGTGTAGATCAGTGAGGGACATCCATGGACAGCCTATTTCAGATGGGCCAAAAAACGGCCGAAGGGGCCCCAGACCCCAGGGCCCACGAATATATGGGGCAATGGAGAATGTCACACCCGAACCCGAGACATGGCCTTCTCTGCGCCATCACACGAGATGCGGAGAGCCACTACAGGTGCCGCGGGATTGGACCTCTGTTCCACCTCCCGACTCGTATTAACACCTAAGATGGGAATCCAATTGGTGGAAACTGAGTTCAAAGGGCCTTTACCCCCTGGCACTGTAGGTTTGTTAATTGGACGTGCATCCTCTATCCTACAAGGTCTTCATGTTTTCCCCGGAGTTATAAACCCTGATACTGTAGGGGCAGTAAAAGTTATGGTGGAAACTCCAAGGGGCATTGTGTCTATCTCCCCAGGGGATCGGATTGCTCAATTGCTAATTTTGCCTAGTTTGCAAAATCACTTCCCTGCTGACTCAAGGTCACGGACAGGAAATCAGATTGGTACCACCGGAGGAAATTGTGCCTATTTGTCACTGGATATGAGCAATCGCCCCACTTTGGAATTAAGCATAGAAGGTAAATCTATTGTGGGATTGCTGAACACAGGAGAAGATCGTAGTATCATAGCCCTTAAGGACTGGTCTAGGGGATGGCCAGTGCAGGCTTCTGATCAATCCTTAAGAGGACTTGGATATGCCCAAGCCCCTCAAATCAGCTGTAGACATCTATCTTGGAAGGACTCGGAAGGACATGATGGTACCTTTCAGCCTTATGTACTTGACTTACCCATTTCTTTATGGGGCCGTGATCTGATGAAAGACATGGGGTTCACTCTTAGTAATGACTATTCCCCAGTGTCTCAACATATCATGCAAAATATGGGGTATAGGCCAGGTCTAGGACTAGGAAGGCACCTACAGGGATGTAAGCATCCTGTGCAAGGTCATCAAAAGCTTAACAGGTTTGGTCTGGGTTTTTCCTAGGGGCCACTGGGGCTCAAATACCTATAACATGGCTCACCGAGGAGCCTGTTTGGGTGCCTCAGTGGCCTCTTCCCTCGGTTAAACTGGCAGCAGCCCATGATCTAGTCAAAGAACAACTTGATTTGGGTCACATCCAACCTTCTACTTCTCCATGGAATACTCCCATATTTGTCATTAAGAAAAAATCAGGGAAGTGGCGCCTACTGCATGATCTACGAGCAGTTAATGCTCAGATGCAGCTTATGGGGCCCATTCAAAGAGGGCTGCCTCTGCTCTCCTCTGTTCCTCATGGCTGGCATATAATTGTTATTGACATTAAAGAC